>NC_134537.1:43767118-44067118 GCF_050624435.1 Tenrec ecaudatus | reverse complement strand
CCGCCCCCTCACCCTCGTGTCCCCCACCCCCATCCCAGGTCCTGGGAGCTGCATGCTGGTCCAGGTTGCAGGGTTACTGGTCTAGGGAGGGGCAGCATGAGGGGCCTTCTCTCCCAGAATTCCTTGTGGACTCTGGGAACGGGCCCTGGAGGCTCCATCACAGCGCAGGGCGGTAGGGATCTGCACAAGTCAGTGACATTCAGCAAACAGGTCTGAGAACAGATGAGGTCGCTGCCCTCGGAGGGCTGGCAGTCAAGTGGAAAGGCAGATAATTAAACAAACCCACCACGATCATTACAAACCCGTGTGAATGCTACAAAGCAAAAGAAGAAGATGTTTCTAATTTAGGTTCGCAGCCGCAGGTTCTGGAAAGGCAGAGGTCCAAGAGGGGCTCAAGGTCACCCCGCTCACGATGCAGAGCCCTCCGGCCCCTTCCTTCACAGCCTCCTCTGCGGAGCTGCCAGGGCCAAGGCACTTCGCCGCTGGCCTGGCTGAAACCAGTTACCACCTGGGAGCCAGTCAGGAGAACAGATGGGAACCGGGCATGCTGCATGGTGAAAGTTAGGGTAAAAGGGACTTGGCCATTAGGGACCAGGACACAACATAGGACCGTGGGACACAGGGTGTGGGGGGGGCAGGGGGGGAGGGGGGACCAGGTGAGTTGGCCTAATGGCGTCCACAAAAGCTATGCTCTGCACCCTCCTTTGGTGAGTCACAGCAAGGAACGTCACAAGCCTGTGAGTGGCCAACTCAGGCGCAGCCGTTGGTCTCTGCCCACCAGAAGTAAGACAAGAGAAGAAAAATGACAATGCACAGAAACAATGAGTCCAATGGTCTGACAGACCACCCGAACTCAGCCTCCAAGACCCAGGATGAGAGAGATCTAGATGGTGCCATTACCAACTGCTGAGAACGGAATCACATTAGATGGCGCAGAGCAGAGTGGGAGAAGAATGGGAACGACCCCCGGAATCCCAAAAGAGACGGGGCTTCCTGCCCAGACAGAGACCAGTTTAACCCTCAGGACTATGGCCCTTCTTGTCCTTCAGGTCAGGAACTCAGCCCCAGGGCTCCACGTTCAACCAGACAGACCGTTCATATGGGGAACAACAGCCTCAGGGGTCAGGGAGACACATACTCCGTTTATATAACCAACCATTTCCGCTCCAAGGGGCAGCATGCGCCCAAGAGCAGAATTCAGGTGGAAAAGCGGGAGGGATAGAAACCGGCAACACAGGGAGGAAGCGGGAAGAGTGATGTTACACTGTGTGGGTACTGCAGCCGACCACGACATGACCTCAATGGTGTACGAGTTGCCGAACAGAAAATGGATGATATGCTCTGTAAACCTTCATTCAACTCCCAATAAAGTTTTGAAAAATCAAAACAAAGCTACTCATGAGAAAATTCCTATTGCAGCTGCACGAAAAGGCACAGACAGGGCCCGTTCCTGGCACCCACCTCTGGGTGCCACCAGGATGTCACAGGGTCACCCTGGACTTGCACACTGAGCCACTGCTCTCATCCCTCCCCCTGGCCTTGGCCCCTGCTGCTGGTGTGGCGCGGGGTGCCCTTACCAGCAGTCCTAGTTCCAAGGCAGCATCCTTCCCTCCCTCCCCCTGCCCGCGCTGCACACACCTCTGCGTGGGCACTGTGGGAGCTACGGCATCTGTCATCAGCTTGAGACTGTTAAGAGGGAAGGGGTGGAGTTTAGCTGGTCAATCAGGTCGCAGCTTGATGACCTCATTTGGAGGCACTATGGAGATAAATAGTTCCCTGGAGGCCGGACACACACTCATTCTCTGCTTGACATTCCTATGAACAAGACACATGGAGCCATGCTAGAGCCCTGGAGTTGGAGGAGCCACGTGGAGACCCACGCCAGCACTGAGATGCTTACACAGCCACTGGATCCCCAAACTTCCCACCCGCTGGCCTGTGATCTTCCTGCATTTGGTGCCATTTCATGTGTTGTGTGAGTCTGAAGAGAAATTTATAGATTGGTATCGGACATATGGGCTAATATTGGACTTATGGACTTGATCTGGACTGGGCTTGGGTGTTTTCTTAATGTACAATTATTATATAAAGCTCTTTCTGATACACACAAGTGTCTATGAATTTGTGTCTGTAGTCTACCCAGACTTACACAGGCAGCTTTGGACTTCGCGGAGGAAGCCTGATGACCAGAGCATACAGAGGGAACAAAGACACAGCCCTGCAATCCCCCCAAAAAACTGTGGAGATACAATCTCAAAAGCCCACTGAGCCAAAAGACGGCATTTTCCGGTGGGCCTCTTGAAAAGAGAGATCACAGGAGAGGTGGGCTTAAAGAGATGCTCAACTAGGTTTGGGGCATTTCTTAGCTGGGGTCTACTGGGGAGCTGGGCCTGAAAGACGTGGTGAGAAATTCTACCCATTTCTGCGGAGTAAGCCCCGGCCCACGGCAGCCCTGCAGGGCAGAGGAGAGAGCACCGGGGCACCAGGTTTCCACGGCTGTAATCCTTAGAGTACCACCCTCTCCCTTAGGACAGAGGGGGGAGTGGGGGGGTAGGGGGAATGTTGAAGGGTCAACCTTGAAGTTAACAGCAGAGCGATTCAGCAGCGTGATCTGAGGGCTCTTCAGAGGGGTGTGCATTCATTCCATGGCAGACCTACTACTGAAGGTAAGCCTGCAGAGCACCAAAGGCCAGGCTGAACCCTAAGGCAGCCAAGAAGTTTATCCTGATGTGGCCCCAGCAGCGTCCACCCCCAATTCCCTGTCCTGACACAGAACCCGGGGTACCCAGCAGTCATACCCCCAAGCTGAGCAAGCCTAGAGCCTCTTCCGCCCCTCTTCTGGGGTCCATGCTTGGCTCCTGCATGACACCACTCAGGGACTCCTGTCTGGACTTCCTGGGGAAAGTGCACAGACACCAATCACTTAGCCTCAGTTACTCGTTTCCATGGGGTCGATGTCCACCCACGGCAACCCCATGTGTGCAGAGAGAAGCTGCCCCACACAGCTCCCCTGGAGGTGACCTCTCAGAAGCAGATGGCCAGGTCTGTCTTCCAGGATCCTCAGTCCACACCCCCAAGCTTCCAGTACATAGTTAGGCCCGAAGGGTGAGGAAATTGCGGAGAGAGGTCAAGGCAGCAGGCCAGCAGGGTCAAATGACCGGGGTCCGGCCTCCCGACTCCAAAGCCAATGTCTGCCCCATCCGCGCCCATCGCCTTCTCAGAGTGGCTGTTACAAGCCAATGAGACAATGCATGGAGAAGTGCTCCAGAGTCCACCAAGTGCTAATGAAAGGTCCGGCACCAGGGCTCGGGCCAGGCAGCACGTCTTTGTCACGTGGGGGTGCCCAAGCCTCATGCCCAGGCAGGTGACTAGGAGTGGCCTGGGCTGGGCTACAGAAGCACAGAGAACTCTCAGCTTCCAGGCGGCAGAGCAGAGCGCACCCCCTACCCACGCCCCGCAGGAGAAGGCAGACCCGCCTGTGTCGGTAGAGGCCTGTGTGTTTCTGGTACGCTAACCAAGGTTCATCAAGTCTTCCAGAGGGATATGGACTAGGGACAACGGAATATGGACTAGGGACAAAGGTTCAGCAGTTTCATTCCGAAAATCCAGTCAGTGAAATCTCTGTGAGTCACAAGTTGGGCAACCCTTCACGGGACGGACGGCGCAGGCCCAGGTAGCCTTTCAGCTAACTCAATGGCATCTACCGACAACAACAGCGTGGGACAACCTGGGGATTTTTCCAAAGGTCATCGGGGAATTCAAGTGTACAGCCAGGATAGAGGAGCCTCGATCCAGTCCTCTCTGTCCCCAGCCGCTCTACCACCTTGCACAGGGTCCCTGAGAGCTAGCAAACCCTTTGAGGCAGACAATCCAGGACTCGCTAAGTCCAAGGTCCAGCTAAGTCTTCCATGAGTTAATGTGCGGTAACAGTTCTCAGGCAAGAGCCATGTCTCACGTCTTTGGACACACGCCCGCAACCACACAGTCAGCAACGCGACTGAGCCAAGCTGACTGCTGGTACTTGATCCACAGTGCTCTGCCAACGCCTTGCCATTGTGAGTGTCCAGATGACAGAAATGCTAAGGAGGTGCCACCTTAGACGGCGAGGTTGCAACAGAAATGAGCGGGTACCCATGGAAACCAACTCACTGCCATCCAAACTTACTCCCACCGTAGAACTGCCCTGTGGGTTTCCAAGACCGTGGCTCGGGGGGGGGGGGGGGAGGGTGCGGGGGGTATAGGAAGCCTCTTCTCTCTGCCTTGGGGCATGTGGTGGTCTCCCACCACTCTCCTCCCGCTTAGCAGCCAAGCATTCCAGCACTGTGCCACATGGGCTCCAACATCAAGGACACGTAGTGTACTCGCAGTACCTGAATGGGGCTCTGGTCTAACAAGTCACCATTATTGCTCTTTATTGTCAGGATCTTGAAAAAGATACAGCCAATCTCCATCTTTGGAGATTAGAAACATCACAGAAAAATGCACAGATGCATTTTAATCCATACATGCACACATTAAAAAAAATACACAAATCATAAGGAAAACAGAGGTGGGGGGGTGCTGTGAGCCCAAGGTTGGGTCATGGTTAAGTCAGGGAGGCTGTGCGTGTGGTAGGTGATCTCAGGACACACTTGCAGGGAAATAGAGAAGTGAGACCAGGAAGGAAGGCCAGGCCAAAGGAAGGGTGTGTTCCCGGAGACGCTGGGCAACACGGCAGAACACAGGTCTGGGCAGGGCTCGGCGTGGTCAAGAGAGCTGGTTGAGCGCTGCTCTGCCAGGTGGTAACTCACCGCACTTCTGACCAGAGGAAGCCCTCCAGTGCCAGCAGCTAGAAATCGGGCTGGCACAAACAGAAAAGTCCATGCCCAGGGGAGACGGGAGGGACGCTGAACTCTGCTGCTCAGAGCTTGGTGGCCTTTGGGACGTGACTTACTTTCTCCTCTCCCCAGTGCTGTAGTGTTAGAGATAAAAATGCCTTCCTCCCAGGGAGAGCTCGCCCTACCCTCACTGTTTGTACTTGATACTCTTTATGAGCTTCCTCCTTTCCGACGCTGGTGACAGGAAGGGAAGAAACATACTGGGGAAGAAGGAGTAACTGGACCAGCCCATTACTACTTCCCCATGGGGAGTCCCACACTCAGGGCCTGAAGTAGAAGTTCTAGGGAGACATGCAAGGGTCCCCAAACGCCATGCGGGTCCCTGTGCAGAGGCCCAGCCTGGTCCACAGCTAATGGCAGCAAAGGGCCCTGGAAGAAACAGATGTTGGTTGCACGAGGCAGCTCTCCGACCCTCCCCAGCCCATCACAGCATCGCAGTAAGAACTTCTGATTCTGGCAGGGAAGGAGACCTTCAACAGCCAGCCAGTCTCCTTCCCGGAGCAGCAGCCAGCCAAACGCGCTTGTCTAGGGTCCTTTGAAGGAGCCCTGGTGATGCAAGGATTAAAGCACCCTGCTGCTACTGCCCAAAGGTCAGCAGTTTGAAACCAGCCGCCACCCCACCACCAGAGACAAGTTTGTCAGCCTGCTTCCATAAAAGTTACCATCTTGGGGACCCTATGGGGCCGCTCTGCTCTGTCTGAGAGGGGTGCTATGTCAGCGACCGAGCACTGCTCCCCATAGACACCTCCAGGGGTGTCTTCCTCAAACAGAATCATCTTCTACGGTTCCAGAGACGAGTTGTCCCAGCTCAGGGTGCAGCTCTCAGGCAAGGCTGTCTCTCTGTGTTGGCTCACATCAGGAGAAAGGTCTTTGTCACTGGCGGGCCCACCCTTCCTTGGAGACTACCACACGTCTCGGTGTCAATCTCCTCCTGAGCTAAGGAGGTCCCCAGTGCAGGGACTGTGGGTCCAAATGATGCACTCTGCTCTCAGACCTTTTTTCCAAGTGGCAGTAGGGCCCTGTAATCTCCGCTCCCTTGTTTAAACTCCGTATCAACATATCGTAAGGAGCCCTGCCTGGTGGCAGTGTGTGGTAAGCATTGGATTGCTAACCACAAGGTCGGTGGTTCAAACCCACCAGAGGGTCCGTGTAAGAAAAACTAAGCTTCTGACCCCATGAAGATTTATGGCTTCGGAAACTCCTCACACCATCGTTGTGAGTCAGAATTGACCCAATGACAGATTGGTGGGGGGACAATTCTGTTCTTGTTTTGGGGGGTTGCTTTTTGATGGGGAGGGGCAAAGGCAGTTATATACCAGAAAAGATTGACTCAAAAAGATAGCCTGACCCTATAGATGGTGTCCTTTCTCGTTCATTCTTGCCACCACAGAGGTGCGGATTGACCACACAGCAGAGAACTGCATCCTGTCACAGAATGGAGGGTCATTGCGGCCAGCAAAGTCATAACTCCCATTCGGGAGGCACGTGTGGGGGTGATGGTGGGCAAGACTTCCATCCCTCACCATCAGAAGAGTCGAAATTCACACGACAGCAGCAGGATTGGTTTGGTTTTGGTTGAGACCCCTTTGTGTTTGGCCCAACTTAGAGGCAAGCAGCAGACCTGTGACCCCTCCACCCCCCCCACCCCCCTGTGCCTCCCAGCCCACCGTCAGTTTCTGGGCTGTCGGAGAAGGAAGACCAGGGTGTGCTCAGCCCACCCACAGCCCTGGTCTGCAGTAGTGCTCCCTACAGTGTGCTCCAGTGACGGCTGCCCTCAGACAGACAGACAGACAGACAGAGACGGGTCCAGGGTCCACTGTGTTTGATAAAGGCTCCGGACGCTATCTCCCTCTAGGTAAATTATAATGCACACTAACATAATCAAAGGGCATAAGTCCTGCAGTGAAGAATGTTGGTCAATCCAGTTTCTCCTAAATGGATTTGACATGGTGTGCGGGATACGGGCGGTTCAATGTTTGCATGTTCACGTCCCGTGCAGAAGCTCAGTCAATGCACCTCATGCGACATGCAGCCTCCACCTGTCAGTCAGGGCCTGTCTGTCAGTAGGGGACTGTGTCAGTAGAGGCCTGTCTGTGAGTAGAGGCTTATTGTCAGTAGAGGCCTGTCTGTCTGTGAGTAGGAGTCTGTCTGTCAGTAGGAGCCTGTCTGTCTATCTATCAGTAAAGGGCTTGTTGTCAGTCGGAGCCTGTCTGTCTATCAGTAAAGGGCTTGTTGTCAGTAGGAGCCTGTCTGTCTGCCAGTAGAGGCCTGTTGTCAGTAGAGGCTTGTTGTCAGGAGAGGCCTGTCTGTCAGTAGAGGCCTGTCTGTTGGTAGAGGCCTGTCTGTCTGTCTGCCTGTATGCCTGTCTGTCTGTCAGTAGAGGCCTGTCTGTCAGTCGGGGTCTGTCTTTCGGTAGAGACTTGTCTGTCTGTCTGTCAGTAGAGGCCTGTCTGTCATCAGTAGAGGCCTGCCATGTGTTGCTATGATACTGATCAGATCTCAGTGGTGTTTCCAGGTGAAGAGAGACCAGGATGAAAGGCCTGGCTATCTGAGACTTCCAAAGCCAGTCATCGCCCACTCAGTGGCAGCTGTCTGATCACGAGCATGGTGCAGAGTCGGGCAGCCTTCTGTTCATTGAACATGGCTCATCCTGAGTAAGAGGCCAACTGGACAGCAGCCAACAGCCGCTGGCCCAGAGCTGCGTGTGTGCACGTGAAGCATCTCTTAGCACCCTACAGGGACCACCCTTCATGGGGGAGTCTGGGCTAAAGGCAGCCCAGGAGTGGGGTCCCGATCTGAAGCATCCTTGTACCCCTGTGACGGCACAGGCCCGGGTGCAGGGTAGGCACCTAATAAGCCATTGTAATATAAATGAGGGGGAGAAGGCTGAAAGAACAACTTCCTAACGGTTTTCCTCTCTGTAAAGTGATCCAGTATCGGCAGCGCCAGGCAGCAGCCCGGTTTCTAAGCAGGCATGCACTTCAATTACAGCGGGAGGGATCCTGGAAGCCCGGCTCAGAGTTTAGGATCACAGCCCAACCCAGGCTTCCAAACTGCGCTGTCCCGCTTCCTGCTGTAGAGGTGTGGGTCTAGCACTGCGGCACAGCCTGCGGCAACCATCCACCCACTGAACACCCGAAACCCATTCATCTATTCACACCCTCGCAGCTCACCTACTATGTGCCTGGCACTGCTTCCGGAGCAGGTCCCTCGAGGCCCCTCCAAAAGCCAGGCAGGGCTGCAAGGCAGGCTATGATAAAGCCCGGGAAGCTGTAGGGGGAAGGGAGAGGGGGCCTTCAAAGAGTGAGGTCAGGAGGCCTCAAGCCCAGAAGCAGTAGCTCACACACCTTCTCAGAGCAAGGGGAGTGCAGGGGAAAGGAGGGTGGAGTTCTTGCGATTTCATGCTGACCCATGAGGCTGGCCTAAAGAATAAAGCCACTACTGTCTCCTTGTGTTTGTTTGTCTACTGCCCCACTTCCCCTGTGACTACATCCCATTGTTCCCAGAGCACATCTCTGCCCCCACTTCCAAGCCCTTCCCCTCCCAGGCTCACATCTCCAATCTCCCCTTCCTTTCCGTGAGCCTCATTCCCTCTCCTTCCAACAAACAAGCAGACTAAACTCATCGCCGCTGAGTGGATCCCACGTCATAGCAATGTCCAAGGCAGGAGAGCAGTGCCCCTGTGGATTTCTAACACAGTAAGTCTCTTGGGGAGTAGAAAGCTTCGTCTTTCTCCCTGGGAGCAAGTGATGGTTTTGAACTGCTGTCCTCGTGGTTGTCAGCTCAAGGCTGGCATAACCACTACACCACCAGAAGTCCTATCCATCCTTTCATTCCTCCCCTCGGGCCTTACTCCTCCCTCCACTGACAGCCTGCCGCTCTACTCTCCACTCTGGGCCTGGGGGATACTCAGTTGATCCCATGAATAAACCAGGACTCAAACCTAGGTCCTTTTTCTATAAAAATGCCCCCAAAGATAAGCCATAACCGGTTTTGCTTCAAACAGGAAGGGGAGGCAAGGAATGGCTTGGGGGAAAGAGAGAGGGGAGAATATGAGCACAGGACTGGTACACCCCTTCCCTCCGGCGTCACCACCACCCAGTCATCTCCCCACCTGCGTCCTCACACATGCCGATTGGACACCTCCCTCTGGGTCTGCATGCCAGAGGCACTTGTGCTCCTCTAGAAGGAGACTGACAGATGAACATGCTAAGAAGATACCCCAGTGGGCTTCTGGAGGTAGTCACACAGTTACTGCCGAATCCACGTCTGGGGAGTCAACTTGGCCAATGGTCCCAGACTTAGGAATCATTGTTCTAGTGAGCTGTCCAAACTTCCACGAAGCAAGCAATTTCCTTAGGAACACATTTTGCAGGCGGCTGAGCGGTCTCCACTTGAACACTGCCGCCAAGAACTCGCCACCCCCAAGAAGCATCTGGCTTGACTGCTGCAATCCCAAGTGTTACGAAGGCAGCTCCTGGAACTGAAACCTGTCTGCTCCACCCTGCCCTCCGGAGCCACCGAGCGCAAGGGTGGTACCTTCTGTAGCATCCGAGAACAGGGATCTCAGCAAGAGCGCCCTGATCAGCTTGTTTGGGTTTCTTACCTTGTTACAGTCTGCTCTTCTCTCAGCTAAAAACCCCAATCTTTCCGATGTTCTCTTGGAAGTAAAGGTTCCAGTCCCCTTACCAACATGACCACCCTCCCCAAAACTCTAGAATGAAACAGTCCTCCATCATCCCATGAACTGGATAACCCCCATAATCCTCACCAAGAGCCCACCAGCCTTCTCTAACCGCCGCCCCCAAACATGGAGTGGCATGAAGCTCACAGTCCATTAACCTTCGACTCTGTTCTCAGTGCTGTGAACAGATGCCATGGCTTCCCTGCATTTGAACATTCCCATCAGAACATAAGAGAGATGCCCACGGACAGCGCTTCCATTCAGTCTTGCACTGGATGTCCTAGCCAAAGCATTAAAGCAAGACAGGGACATAAGGAGCATCCAACTTGGAAAGGAAAAGGCAAAGCTATTGCTCTTCACAGATGATGTGATCCTGTGCACAGAAAATCCCAGAGACCCTACCAGAGCTATTTATTGCAGTAAGGATTGCACAACTCTTAATATGATTGAACAATTAAATTGCATGATGTGTGAATTATGTGCCAATGAAACTATTGGAAAACAAATAGATGACAGCCAAGAAAACCCTGTGAGATAGTTCTACTCTGTCTCTTGGGATCACGAGTCAAAGCAACTCAACAGCACACAATTATCACCACAACAGGAAGACCTGGGGTGTAGTTAAAGGGGGGAAATAAAATTAGTAGCACAAACATTTTTTTAAAAATCTAACAGAAGGATTCAGCAAAGTGGGAGGGTAGAAAATGGACATTCAAAAATCAGCCAGATTCCTCTAGACTAGTAAGGAGAACTCCGAAAGGAAATCAAGCAAATAGGACCATTGACAACGGGTCCCCAACCCCAAAAGGTTAAAATACACTGCAGTAAACCTAAGCAAGCATGTAAAAGACTTATACAGAGATGCGCCACGGCTTCGGTAGGGACGGCTCTCGCTGTGTCTGAGCCGCTCTAACCCCTCCCCCAGGACCTTCGCAGTCGGCTAGTCTGCGCTTCACGGTAACCATGTGCGACCGAAAGGCCGTGATCAAAAATGCCGACATGTCGGAGGAGATGCAACAGGACTCGGTGGAGTGCGCGACTCAGGCGCTGGAGAAATACAACATAGAGAAGGACATTGCGGCCCACATCAAGAAGGAGTTTGACAAGAAGTACAATCCCACTTGGCACTGCATTGTGGGCAGAAACTTTGGTAGTTATGTGACACATGAAACTAAGCACTTCATTTACTTCTACCTGGGCCAAGTGGCCATCCTTCTGTTCAAATCTGGTTAAAGCATGGATTGTGCCCACACACCCAGTGATCCATCCAAAACCAAGGACTGCCCCCTAAATTCCAAATACCAGAGACCGGACTCTTCAGCCTTGCTAAGGGAACACCTCCACCTTTGAACCTTTTTGTGTTGTTTGGTACAGGACCTCCTCTGTACTCCTTTGTGGTTATAAAGCAATTAGCAAAAAAAAAAAAAGACTTATACAAGGACAACTACAGAGAACTACATAAATAGGGAAACATACCATGCTCATGGATAGGAAGACCTACCATTGTGAAAGTGTCAGTGTTACCCAGAGTGATCTACATATGTAATACAACCTTGATCCAAATCCCCAAAGCAACTTTACATGGCAAGGATAGTGTGGTAGCTACATAATTTCATGTCAACTAAAAGTGTAAGGGTTCAATCTAGCTGTCAATCAGGTCACAGCCTGATGGTGCCTCTCTGTGGGCATAACCTCCTCATAAGGAGGGTCCTGGGAACCTCCCCGCCTTCCCCTGTTTGTCTTCACCTTCCTGTTGAGGGGCCACACAGAGACTGGCGCAAGCCTAGAGCTGCATCCACCACCATTGGATCTACAAGACTGCACCCACTGGCAGTCTTCTTGCATTCTGCATCATTGCACATAGCTGTGTCCGTCGGAAGAGGGATGTATGGACTAGTAGACTTATGGACTTGATCTGGAC
The DNA here is from genome assembly GCF_050624435.1 of Tenrec ecaudatus. Classification (NCBI taxonomy): domain Eukaryota; kingdom Metazoa; phylum Chordata; class Mammalia; order Afrosoricida; family Tenrecidae; genus Tenrec; species Tenrec ecaudatus. The sequence goes on along the minus strand of NC_134537.1, from coordinate 44,055,636 downwards.
TCGGCAGAGATGTTTTCCTGCTATATAACTACTTTTTGATATAAAGCTCTCTCTGATACATAATTGAATTCTCTAGATGTTTCTTTAGTTAACCTGACCTAACACCAGATAGCAGTACTGAAGAACAAAATAGAAGGCCTCACACTTCCTGATCCCAGAACTTATTAAAGAGTCAAAATTGCTAAAACAGCTTGGTTTGGGAACAATGTCAGACACATAGACCAGTGAAACAGAACTGAGAACACAGAAGTAAATCCACCGTCTATGGACAACTGGTCTTCAACCAAAAATTCAAGTGTCTTCAATGGGAAAGAGAGTCTTTTAAACAAATGGCATTGGCAAAACTGGATATCCGTTTGCAGAAAAATGAAACAGAGCCAATCGTTCATACCACACATAAAAACTAACACAAGATAGATCAAAGTCCTGAATCTCAAGCCTTAAACAATTAAGTTTATGAGAGAAAAAAAAAAAGGTCAAAGCTAGGGACCCTGATCTATGGCACAAATGAGTGGGGGACTTCAAAAAGCTTGTTGATAACGCAATCCAAAGATTATGGAATTCTTCCACAAAATTTTTGAAGCCCCCTTTTAGAATAGTAATGATAAATTAGATAACAGATCTCCTAAAAAATTAAATACTAGGGGGGTTGTTTTGTTTATTGGTTCATATTAGAGTTTATTTTGCCTTTGGGAGTGACCCTCTTGAATTTTGGATATATGTTTTTCAATTGTTCAGTATATGAAACCCAGGATTGATGTATCTATAGGGACAGCAAGCGAAACAAGGTTTCTGGGGGTACAGTCGGGGTGGAGGGGGGTAAGAGGGAACTGATGTCAAGAAGTTCAAAGAGGAAGAGAATGCTTTCAAACTGATTGTGGCAGCAATTGTACTGTACTGCTCGATGTGATTGAACTCTGGGATGATATGCCATCTGCATTAGCTCCCAATAAAACAGTTCTGGAAAAAGTTAAGTAAATAAGGAGTGAAAAAGAATCTTTAGGCTGAGAGGGGAAATCGGTCATGATATATCAGGCAAGGGTCTATCATTAAAATATATGTATGTAGAAAACTTTGACATCTCAACACACAATCTAATGTAAAATATGGACCAAGGGCATGATGGGGCATTTTACCAAAGGAGACAGTCAGGTGGATCACACACACACACACACACACACACACACACACACACACACGGCGCAATGCACAAAGCAAAAACCAAATGCTGGTGCAATTGTGGGGAGACTTACAGTGGTGTAAACACTGGGAAAGGGGAGGGCAGTGCCCCAGAAAGGTAGAATGAGGCCCATCCTACAATGCAACCGCCCAGTCCTAGGTCTATATCCTAGAGAAATAAGAGCTATGACATGAATAGACAGATGCACCCCATGTCCATGCTGCCCCACTCGTAAGAGATGGAAACAACCCAACTGCCTACCAACAAGGTGTGCTCCATCCCTCCATCCGCAGGAGCTCGTCAATGGCACACTAGGCAGTGATAAAGAACCAAGGTGACTCCAAGAAACAGAACATGGACAAACCTGAAAGACGCTAGGCTCAGGGAAATATGCCAAGAACAAAAGGGCAAACGCGATGATACCACTTTGATAAAGAGTCAAGAGTTGGTAGATACACAGAGAAGCACTCTTTGATGGTTAGCAAGAAGGGGAGAGTCCTTAACTGATCTCCGACATGTGGCAATTCTGGTGGAAGGATAGGCAAGTCACAACAGCAGGGACGTCGACACGATGTGACCAAAGCAAATGTACACAAGATACAAAAGAAGAAAGGGCAACTATGACAACTGCTATAACACACCTGTAACATTCGGCAGCAACAGTTATCAAACCCCAAGCCAAAGGCCACACTGGCTCACAGCGGCCCCATAGGACAGAGTAGAACTGCCCCTGTGGGTTTCCAAGTCACTCCTGACCGGAGTACAGAGCCTCGTCTTCCTGCTGAGGGGCAGCTGCTGGTTTCAAACTGCTGACTTCGCGGATAGCCACGCAAGATGTAACCACTATCCCACCAGAGCTCCTAGTAACAATAGCTAAAAACTTACTGGTGGTTAAAGAAGTAGATACATATGCTATGTACGTGTGGGAGAATACATGGGACTACATGAGCATGCATATATATATATTCATATATAAAACAGCACATGGGGACACAATTAGAGAAAATTCTTAAAACTATCCAAACACCTTGTGAGACTGAATCACTAGGCTGAAAGGCTAAGGATCATGGACTCGGGGCATTTAAGTCAACTGGCATAGCACAGCTCACAGAGATAATGTTCTACAGCCTAGGTTGGTGAGTAGGTCTGGTGCCTGGTTACTGTGACCCACTCCTCTGACTGACACAACAGACACAAGAGAAGGCCTCAAAGGCATCGACACTCCAGACTTGCTGAACGGACGGAGGCTGGTGGAAGCCCACAGACCGTGGTCCTAAAACACCCTCCAACCTCACCTTGCAACCGAATAATCGAGTGACTTATGAAATAAACCATTACCGAAAGGGAATTGCTCCTTAGAACAACCGTGTGTGATGCCAAGCAGACAACATTCACCCCAAACCAAAACCGAGACGGCTGGGAGAGACGGGAGGACTAGAGGGACGCGGGCACAGGAAAGACAAGGTGGGAGGGGGCATGTTGACGCTCGGCGGGGCCGGGGACCGACGGCCCGGACAACAGTGTGTGCATAAACTGCTGAGCGGGAAGCAAACTCGCTGTGCATGTGTTCACGTAAAACATCTTCAAAAGCAGGGCAAGTAGCGTTTTCCAATTATCTCTGTTCGGTTTCATGTCTTGGAAAGAACATGAAATGCTGTTTCTTCCCCCTGAGTGTGCAAGGGAGAAAGGAGGGGCTAGCACATAACTTATGTAATGGTACCCACAGGATTTATGGGGACAGCTAAGGTCAGGGCATCAGAGCACTCTTTCCGCTCCCACCAACACAGTCCTGGCAACTCAACGACCACACACTGGACCCAGCACAAGGGAAAGAGTTCGCTTCTGAAATATTAGGCGCCAGGAAGCCACTCCATCTTTGGCTGGGGCCAGGTGGTAGGTCCACTCAAACCTGTCGGGAGAAGCAGGGGCCTTGCCTGACCACAGGCCACAGCCCTGGCTCCGATGCCAGCACCTGACGGAGCCAGCCTGCACCAAAACAGCTGCCACGCAGGCCTTCTATGCTAAGTCCTGAAACTCTTTCCTCTGTGCAGGTGAGCAGATGAGCTTTTAGCACATGGTGTAAAGAATCGCCACAGACGAACATGCCCACCTTGTTCTGTGCCCCCAGCACACAGACCTCACGTTTTGCTCCAGATGGAAACCTGGGCAGACCGAACATCCCCACAAACACAGCAACCGTGCCTCTGCTCCTCAGCTGAGCCTCTGGACACATCCCTGCAGCCCTCCTGCAGGGATGGAAGCATCCCCTAGCTGCGGTCACCCCTACAATTGCCCAGAGAAGAAGACAACGTCTGCACCCTCAAAAACCATCAGCAAATAGAATTGACAAGCACAACCAACAGACCCTTCTAGATCATCTACCACCAGAGTTCTGCTCGGGCATTAATTGGTGGCAGATGCTGCCTCAGCAGCTGTGGTAGACGTGTGCCCCCTTCACACTGCCCCTTGGGCAGGGAGGCCACACAGCTACCAGGTGCACGGGGGATAGCCATAGCTGGGGAGCAGGAGGGATTCTTGAAAGGGAAGAGTGGGGTTATATAAGCTTGGGGGAACTGCCCACTCAAGTGTAGCCCCCAATCCCACTAAGGAAAAGTAGGGGCAGGGGGAGAAGGGGACACCAGGTCAATCTCTCATGAGAGTCAGAGGTAAAGGTTGGCAGGGAAACCTTGGCAAAGCTCCAAGTGAGAAAGGCGAACAGCCAGGGGATGCCAGTCAGCACAGCCAAGAACCAACAGGACCGGGCTACTCTGATCTCCTCTCAACTCAATAGGAAGGCTTTCCCTGTGGCTGGCTTGAGGGGGCAGACGGACACACTCGGCCGGGGCAGCCTCAGCCATCATTTGGGTCTGCATTCCCAGCCCGGCCGTGTGCTGAGACCCTCCCATGTGCTCACAGTCAAAGAGATCACCCACAGGGCGCTTGTGAACAAACAGCTGGTGACAGCGAACAGGCACCTGCAAGGGCAAGATGGAGGAAGCCAGAAGGTCTCTCCATGGGACTTAGGGGCAGAGGGGAAGGGCCTGGGGAAACACAGGGGAAGGGCAGGGCGTGGATGGATGGTCCCCCAGTGACAGCAGCCCTTAACAGCTCCCCTCCGAGGTCCCAGGGGTCAGGAAGCCATGCCAGGGATGTGAGTCTGTGGTGGCAGCGCAGCACCAAGAGCCCACATGTGAGCAGGACTCGCCTTCCCAAAGCGCTTCTTGCTGACACCAGGTGCTCATCTCCTTGGCCCAGGGGCCACCTTACCTCCTACAGGGGGCAGCCCCCGCCCCACACACTCGGGCAAAGGGAGAATTCATCTTTCCTAGCTGAGCACATGCGATAGCTGTGTGTGCCTGCCTGTTTGTGTGTGAGTGTGTGCCGCGGCTTTATGTAGCCGAGTGGGATACAGTCAAACAAAAATGAAGTTGCCATGGCAACGGGCTCCAGCATCCTTGCAGCCTATTAACACAAGTGAGGAATGTGTTTGGCAGATGCTGGAGTGTTATTTATGGTATGGGTGTAGCAGAGGGACTTCTAACAGGCAAAGAAATCGGGGCGGGGTGGGGAACCAACCCTGTGCCGCGCCTACTGTACCCAAGGAGACGGCCTTGAGCCAACGGAGAGCAAGGAAGGCGAGGCTGGGCGGCTGCGCACAGGGAGCAAGAGGAGATGGAGGAGCAGAACTAGAGGAGAGGTGGGAGGGGGAGGCAGGCAGACAGCAAGGATCAGAGCAGGCAAAGAGAGAGTGATGGAGCAGAGGGGGAGGGGCGTGAGGAGGAGTGTCAGATATCAGGGAAGGAAGGGGAGGGAACAAAGAGCTGCCCCGCCTTGCCTCCTGGTCCTCTCTCATGGAAAAGCCATGGGGCATTGGCTAAAAAACCAAACGCTACTCCTAACTGGGGCAGGTGGCAGTGTCCCCAGCAGGAAAGAGGCACATGAGTAGAGGTGACACCGCCGAGAACTGGACCTTGAGCAGAGGGGGACCCCAGCTTCGCAGGAGGCGGCATTTTTTGAGTGTCCACAGTTACTGAGTACCCCGTATGTGTCCAGGAATGCTTGGGTGGGGAAAACAGATAACGCCTGCAGCTGCTAAAAGGTTAGAGGTACCACCCAAAGGTGCCTCGGACGAAAGGCCTGGTGATAAACCAGCCACCCCTGGGTGGCATCGCTCCCTGCGCGCACATGGGGTGGTCATGGTTGACAACTCGTTTCCTGTGTTTCCAAGCCAGGTCAGGGGAGGGGAGGAGCATTTCCAAAGCCAGAGGGTGAGAAACCTGTGTCTTCATCAGAGATGAGACTAGCCCGAGCGAGCCACCTTTAAACACTGGCTACTGAGGAGTCACCCGAGGCAGAGGTGCATGCCGAATGGTCTCACGATCTCCCTCCCTGCAACAGCTCCTACCCAGCAAGGGTTGCTGAAGACACACAGAACAAAACGTTACATCAGGTAGAACCAGGAAGGTAGGCCAAGAGCAAACCCAAACAAAACAACCACAAGATACAGTTTTTTCTGAAGGCAAATAGAAAGCTTTTTTTGATTTCATTTGTTTGCTTGACATTCTCTGGTCTTGGGCTATTCTTCACCCTCTCAGCCATATTTCTTAGAGCCGCTCACCAGGTCAATGAAAAGCCGCCCAAACTCCTACTGGCAAGCAACAGCGTGGCGGGTAAGGGAAGCATGGAGTCAGTGCTAATGAGGGCGGGAGCGGAGCGTGGAGACAGGAAGGAGGGAGGTTAGTCCAAGGGACTAAAGGGAGAGTGGACACTTGCAGGAGGACCTCTTCTTGGGACTCGTGCAGGATTGGCCGGCTCTCCGCTCAACACTCCTGACCAAGGTCCCACTCTCATCTGAAACCATACATCCAGGAGTGCCCAGGACTGGGATCAGACTCTGTGTCCCCCGTCTGATTCAGAAAGCAGACTGAGTGATCTTGGGAATCAGAGCTATGCCACGGTGCCCGAGAGAATAGCCTGCCTGCCTTCTTTGAAAAGCTATTATACCTGAGGAATCTTCCCCCCAGCAAGCCAGAAGATGACCCAGGCCAGGGCATGCCACCCCGTCTGAGAGCCTGGTCCTTGGGGCAAAAGAACCAGCCTTTATAAAGCAAAACACTGGGAGTAAGTAGTCCTCACTGTGTGCTTCCCTCCCAAGTGCAACGAGGATCTGCAAAGACTTTTTCTCTTCAGATCTCAGTTCAGAGAAACTTTAAACAGTAGCCATCGCAACTCGACCTACTCCACTCATTAGACCCCAATCAAGCTGGCATGCATTTATTAAGTCTCGAGGGACCCTGCATGGAGCCCGGGTGGCATAGTGAACACATGCTGGGCCGCTAACTGCAAAGTCAGCAGATGGAAACCACCAGCCACTCTGCAAAAGATGAGGCTTGCTAGTCCTGAAAAGAGTTCAAGTCTTGGTAACCCACAGGGGCGGTTCTACCCTGTCTTATAGGGTGGGTAAGAATTTGAATCGACTCGATGGCAGGGAATGAGAAGGAACCTAAGCTATGCGAGGAAAGAGAGACAGGGTCAAGGAAGTCAAACAGGTGCCCCTCCGGATTCTTGCTTCTGTGGGTCTGACTCTACTATTCCTAGTGCAGGAGAGGGGGAGGCAACATGGCTGGAATTGATGGCAAGGACTCCTTCCGGAGGTGAGGCTTAGCACAACAGACGTGGAGCACTCTCTTGCAAGTGCAGCTGAGACATAGAGAGGTCACGTCTCCGTTCGTTCCCAAGACAAACAGAGCATGCTAGAGAGACTCTGCTAGAGCTTACTGGCCTGAAGCCCACAGCAGGGCTGTTTCTCCTGGGAGAGAACAGCGCGGGAAGTTGAGGAACACAGGAAAGCGCCTGAAGATGTGGTACTCGACAGGATCAGAGTCTAGGCAGTAGAGGTGGAGAGGAGAAAAGCGTTGGCAATGGAGCATGCTCACAGGCTCAGCTAGAGGGCACATGCCCCAGGAGCTGGGTCCTCAGTCAAGAGAGCGGCAGCCAGCAAGAGCCCACCTGACTTCCGAGCGCTGGGCAGCATGAGAACAAGCAAGCTCGGGAGGGAGCAGGGGATTCAGAAAGAAGGTGGAACCACAGGCAACAAACCCAGGCCCCTAAAGGGAGGACAATGTGAATGCCAGAGGGGCAAATCCCTCGGAGGATGGGCTGGCAGGCATACTCCTAGGCCATGGCTTTCAGCGGAGTCACCAGGCAGCTGGGCAGAAGTTGTTTCTCCTGAACTCAAGGAGAGTAGTGACCTGCAGTGCCTACACGAAGGGTCATGAAGTTTAACACCAGGTTTCTCTCTCCTCCACCTGGGGCCACTGCTGCCACACTCCTCCCAGGCGCCTTCCCACCTCCTGAAGGGGTGGTGGTGGTGGTGGTGGTGGTGGTGGTGGTGTGTGTGTTTGCCTTGGGGCACTTTGATCAATGCAACAAGCTCAGCAGTCCTCTTTCAAACCAGAGGATCTCTCCAGCTACCCAAACTGGCCAGCTGCACACAGGTGGCACCCAACCCTCAGCCATCTAGTCCATTCTGACTCAAGGGGACTGTACACAGGGCTTCCGAGTCGCCCCAAGTCTTGCCTCCTTCCCGAGTCTTGATACCATCAGACAGCCCCATCTTTCTCCTGAGGAGCAGGCAGCGGGTTTGAACCATCCCATCTTGCATTACTGGGGCAAGTCTCTCAATTCTCCTCCTTAAGACTGGGCAAAGGGCATGCAGCGGCACCACTCTCTCACCATCCTTCCATTCAGGTCTGGGGACGAAAACAAGGGCACGGGGCTCCTTGCCAGCAGGTCTGGCGACCTTGTCAGGGCCTTTTTATTCTATGGGGACAGAGTGCATGATTCTCTCCCCTAGCCTTCCTCCCTCCTTCAAAGCTCCTGGGCGATGGCTTCCATTCCATGCACGTCTTCAATGGGCTGGGAACAGCACTCAACATACAAGAGCATTACTTTGGTCATGAAGACTCTCAGCCTCAGAGGCAGTGTGAGAGTCTCCGCTAGCATGCCCGCTGGCTCTTTTCCCCACAGAGAGGTTAGGGTGGGAACCCATTGGGGCCAAGGGCTGCCCACCCCACCATGTGGTCCCTGTGGCCGGCTGGGCCCCTACCTGCTTGAGCAGGAACTGGTCCTCGGCGTTGGTGTGCAGGGCGATGGCCAGGTGCAGGGCAGACAGGAGCACCCCGCTGACCACCGCCGCCCGCATGCGCACCGGCAGCAGCGTGTAGATGGTGTAGATGAAGAACACGGTCCACCAGATGCCCTCCGAGGCGCTGCGGGGCTGGGGCAGCAGCAGGCCCACCACCTGGACCACCAGCACGACGGCGATGAGCGCGTAGCAGGCCAGGCCCATGTGGTCCTGGTGGAAGGCGGCACGATTGCAGAGCACGGCCATGATGAGGATGACGCCCACGGCGGTGGCCAGCACAGTCAGGTAGGGCAGCTGGGGCAGGGGCCGCGCCGCGTGGAAGGCCAACATGACCAGGCCCACGAGCACCAGCACCGCCATGAGCATGGTGAGGCTGCTCTGGTTGAGGCGGAAGAAGTAGCGCTGGTACAGCCGCTCCAGCTTGTCCGACGGGAACTTCTTGGAGCGGAAGATCTGCAGCAGCGCCAGGCAGCAGGCGCCCAGCGACAGCACAGCGCCGCGCCCGGAGCCCGAGCCCGCGGAGCTGCAGCCATCCTCGGCCGCTGCGCCCTCTTCGCCCTCGACGGCGGCGCCAGCTTCCAGGTCGTCGGCCGCGCCGCCCTTGGCCCGCCGCTCCTCCAGGCCCAGCTCCACCGAGCGCGGCCGCACCTCCGTCCCGCCGCCCGCCGCGGCCGCCGCGTCGCCGCCGCCGCCGCCCGCAGGGGGCGCCCGGGTGCTGCCCCCGCCCGCCGCGCCCCGCCGCTGCCGGCGGCTCCCGCGGCCGCAGTCGTCGCCGCCGCGCTCCTGCCAGGCGGACTTGGAGCGGAAGCTGAAACCGAAGCCCCCGGCCAAGGGGTCGTCGCCGCTCAGCGGAGGGTCGTCGTTGTCGCCGCTGCGCCAGCGGCTGGCCAGGCGCTGCTGCTGCTGCTGCTGCTGCTGCGGGGTCACGGCCCCCCCGGGTTTCTTGGTGGAGCCGCGGGCCGACCCCCCAGGGGGGTGCGGGTAGCCGTTGGCCCGGGAATCGGCCTCTCCCCACGCAGAGCGGTGTTCGGGGCCTCCCCGGGGCGCGGGCGCCGCCGCCGTCTGCGCCGCGTAGCCCGGGGGGCTCACGTTTTTCGGGTGGGACATCCCCCCCTCGGCCTCGTCGTCCTCTTCCTCCTCGCCCGCCGGGGGTTGGTCCGGGGGTCTCCAAGAAGAAGAAGGGCCGCCGAGCAGGGGGACCAGGCTGGGGTCACACGTCGGGGGCGGCCCGGGGCCCTGGGCGGCCGCGGGACATCGTGGCACCCCCGTCCTGAGCGGAGGAGGAGGAGGTCGGCGGGAGAGCGAGAGGGCAGCAGGCGCAGCCCGGAGGTGAGAAGTGGCTCCGAATCCGCGTCCGGAGTCGCAGGTCCGGGATAGACTTTGGTTCCGAGCGGGGCAGGGGGGGGGGGTAGCGGGGGGCGGCGGGCACAGCCCCGGCAGCGGTCCCGCGCGGCACGCCGAGCGAGGTCCGGACTCCTGGCTCGCGGTGAGCTCGACCGGGGCCGGAGTTGTTGCGACGCGGCGGGACGGAGAGGTGTCCTTGCGGGCGGCGCCTCGCGGAGCCCACGGTGCCCGAGCGCCGCGCTCGCAGATCCTGCCTAAGCGGAACCCAGGGGCGCACGGGGCGCGGCGGCGGCGGCGCGGCTAGGGTCTGGGCGCGGAGAGCGAGAGGGTGCCCTTTCCCCGCGGCTGGCTGCGAGTGTTTGGAAGGTGCGGGCGCCAGCCAGCATTATTTTCTTGCTAGGGGTGGGGAGGTGGTAATGGGGGGGTGGGGGGGGTGGAGAGCACGGGGGAGGGGGCGGCGGGCGGAGCAACAGCTTGAGAGCCCTGGAGGGGAGGGTCCTCGAGCCCGGGTGGGGGGGCCGCCGCCCGCATCCCCCCCTCCCGCGGTGAGAGTGGGCGCGCAGCCCCAGAGAAAGTCTCGCCGAGCCTTCAGCGCGTCCGCGCAGGGGGCGGGGGCAAGGGCCGGCTCCCGCTGCGCGGCCCTGCCCCTCTCGCCTCTTCCTCCCTCGGAACGGAGCGCGCCGGCCCGGCCCCGCCGCCCCAGGCCTCTGGCCGCCGGCTCTGGGCCCTGCACGGACGGGCGCGCGAGGGCTAGGTGGGGGGGCGCGATCCGGCGCAGCGCCGCCGCCGCGCGGCCCGCACGCAGACGGGCTTCTCCCGGAGAGGACGGCGTCCGGCGATGGAGGGCCGGCGCTCAGCAGCCGCCAGCCCAGAGCGGCGCTCCGCAGAGCCGCTGCGCCCTGGGGCCGCTCCGCGGGAGCCCGAAGGAGCCGCGGGGGCCGGGCTCCGGGCGCTCCATGCACGCCTCGGGCCCTGCGCCGCGCCGGCCGCTCGCGCTGCTCCTCCCTCTCCGCCCGCTCGCCGCCGCGGGAGCGCCCTCCGCATCCCCTGCTCCCGCCGCCTCCCCGCCCCCCGCGCCGCGCCGCGCCGCGCTGCGCTCTCCGGCCTCGGCTCACTGCGGCGAGCGGCCGCCCCCGGCCCCGCCGCGGCCCCCGCCCCGGCGCCCCGCCGGCATCCTCAGGCCGGGCCGGGGGAGGCGCCTGGGGGCCGCGGAGACCCCGACTCCCCTTCCTCACCTAAAATGCTCGCCGCGCCCCCTCCCTCCCAGATGCCCGGAGCCGAGGCCAAGCGGCCGACCCTTCCGCTGGACCTAGGCGGCGCGCGCTCTTTCCCCCTCCCTCGCCTCCCTGGGTTCCTGCGCCCGCAGCCCTAGCTCCCCTCTGTTTAATCGCCCCCTTTAGTCCCCCTCCCCCCCCCCATTCAACCCAACTTCAGCCTGGGCACTGAGCACCCCCTCTCTCCCCCCGGACCGACTCGATTGGCCGCTTCCTGAGCTGTCAGACTTGGGTCCGGAGCTCTTATTGGGCGATTCTCTGGCCCAACGGCGGTGCCAAAGGAGAGCGCACCGGGCGGGGGTCGCTGGGGCTGCAACTGCAACCCGAGTCCCTGGAGAGGCCCGAGAGCCAGACCCGGAAATGGAGATGGAAAGACTGAAGATGGCTAAGGCACGGGAAGGCAGTGACGGAAAAGATGGAGATACAGTGGGTGAGGCCGACGCAGCCAGGGCGGGGCGGACAGGAACGCGCGGGGGGCGGGGGGGCAGTGCCAACCCGAGGGAGACTGACGCGCAGGACAGCAGGAGCGGCCCTCGAGAGAGTTCTCCACCGTCCGTACTTTTGATCACATGTGATTTTCCTGATGCCCTTGTGATGTGGCGGAGACCTGGACCAGTGGGGTTGCTCCCAGCCTGTAGATGGGGAAACCAACCGATGCCCCAAGAGCTCCATCAACTAGTCGCCCAAAAGATCTTCCTGTAAGGAAGGAGGTCGCCACCTGGAGGGTTTGGGGGCAGGGTCCTGCGCCCTGTCCCAAAACTGCTGCACAACACCATCGAAGGAGGCCAGGTGGAGAGAGCATCTGGGTTTGTGGAGTGGTGTGCCTACCCAATTCTCCGTGTTCCTAAGCAGACCTGCTTGTCCCCGGGAGTGGTGTGGGAGACCACAGGTCTCCCAGTGGAGCGGGAAAGGACCTCGCGTGGCTTCTTCATCCTCCAGCCCTCTCCCGGAGCTGCTGTTACTGCCCAAGAACCTGGAGGCCTACATGTGCTTCCCCCCCCATTCTCTGTTGTTCATCATCTCTTTGGAGAAAAGAGAAAACCTTGCCATAGCAACGCATTGGGAGGAGAAATTCCAAGAGAGCTGAATAAGCTAACCCTTGAGTCATCCAACCTTTGAGTAAGTCATAAAAAGCAATACAAGTCATAAAAAGCAACACAAATTTAGTCAACATTCATTGAACACCTTCCCTTTGTAAGGTGTGCAGGGCATGACAGGGCTGGGGAGATGGACAGACTTTGGACCATGCCCTCCAGGAGCTCACATCCCAGGGCTGAGGAAGCTAAATTCCATCCATGTGAACGGAAGTTCAAATGGAAACTCTGGAGACAGAGATCCTTCATGCTTGCTGTGAGGACGGAATCCAGGTCTAGCAGGGGAGGGATGAGTGAGGAGAAAGAAGGCGGAGTAGTACTAACAATCACTATATGTCTGGATATTTTATTGTAGCCATTTTGAGGAAGGTGTTTTTCTTCCCTCTCTGAAGACGAGAAAACTGAACTGTAGAGTCTGTTTTTTCACTTGCTTTAGGGCTATCAGCCACTTAAATGCCACGTGACCAGAGACCTCAAGGTCATTGGGTCCCTGAGCCCTCTTCTCACTCCCGAGCTCTCCCTAGGACACTTCTTTTCATTTAAATCAAGTTTCCAAAATAACCATCCTCTCCTAACGAGAGCCATGTATATAGGTGTAATGTCGAGGAACCAAACAGACATTCGCAGTTATACCACCTAGAAAACACGGTGATTTTAAAAATAAAACAAAGAGCTGTTATCCTACAAATCGTTCTGTGGACTGATTCTTTTTGTTTAAGTCATTTTACAGGGGGTGCTTATAACATTCCATACATCAATTGGATCAAGTTTTTTGTACATATGTTGCCATCATTTCCAAAACATATTCTACTTGAGCCCTTGGTATAAGCTCCCCCTTTTTCCCCTCCCTTCCTCCCTCCCCTCCCACCCCCATGAATCTATATTGTTACTATTATATCTAACACTGTCCTTTGCCTCCCTTCACCTACATTTCTGTTATTTGTCCCCTTCGGGCGGGGTTATAAATCCAACCTTGTGATGGGTTCCCCTTTCTCCCTCTTCCCCTTCCCCAACCATCCCCCACCCTCATGACATTCCTATTCCCACTACTTTTCCTGAGGAGTTTGTCCTGAATTCCATGTGTCCAGAGCTCATATCTGTACCAACGTGTGTTCTCTGGTCTAGCCGGATTTTTAAGGTAGACCTGGGTCATGGTAGTGGGGTGGGGAGGAAGCATTCAGGAACTAGAGGAATGATGTGTGTTTGTCGGTGCTGTACTGCACCCTGGCTGAATCATCCCTTCCTTATAACCCTTCTGTGAAGGGATATCCAGTTGTATAGACTGATTCTACTTATATTGTGTACTTTTATATTCTGGTGGTTTTCTGTGTCAATAAATACTCATCTGTAATATCCCTTTTATTTATTGTCTGATAGAATCCCATTGCACGGATAGAGCATGATCTATTTAACCGACCCTCTTATTGTGAGACATTTTTCACTGTCATGACAGTTTATAAAAACTGTCTACTCTATGACTGTTATAAACAATGAGCATATTTGTAGATAAGTCTTCACACACACCTTTAATTATATCCTTAGGAGAAATTCCTGCAAAGAGGATTATAGGTCAAAGGAAAAACACTTTTTTTAAAGGGGTATTTCCGAAGTCTATCTTCAGAACTTCCCTCTTCCCGGTTCCTAATCTGCATGCCCCAGGCCCAATGGGGAGCTTTGCACGGTGCTGCTCAATACCCACCAGCACCACATGTTCCGTTCCCTTCGAGCTAAGCCCATCTCCAAAGAAGCTTGCTCTTCCCTCCAGTTTCCCTCTCTGGCTTTGGTACTGGAAGAATCCTGGTGACGGAGTGGACTACCCATCAATCAGGCTGCTAATCACAGGGTCAGTAGTTTGAAACCGCCTACTGCTCTGTAGAGAAAGATGAGGCTTTCTACTCCTGTAAAGATCTACAGTCTCAGAAACACAGGACCTAGAAGGTCACTCTGAGTTGGAATCCACCCTGTGACAGTGAGGTTTTTTTTTTTTATTTTGGTGGTGTAGTGGGTTACATATTGGACTGCTAACCACAAGGTCAGTAGTTCGAAACCACCACAAGGGGAGAGAGATGAGACTTTATGCTTCCGCAAAGATTGACAGCCTCGGGACCTTAAAGGGCCGTTCTCTTCCTATAGGGTCACTGTGTGTCAGAATCGTCTTCTCGGCAGTGAATTTGGTTTGGAGGGAATGCCATCCTGAACTTCCTGGTCTTCGAATTATGGTCTCTCCTGCCCTCCGTCCCAGGCCCTTGTGTGGTGCTCCCTCTGCCCTGGTCTTCTCATCTCTCTCTCCTTCTAGTCGTCTTTCTGCCACCTGTAGGTTCTACTGCTCTTTATGTGGCTAACTGACAACCCTTTCTCCTCCCCTCCTTACCCACAAACCTGTCGTCTCTGTCACCATCTGTGTTTGTCTAGGTAGACTAGAGAAACAAAATTCATGAACATACTTTATGAGAGGTTTATATAAAGGGTGATTGTACCTTAAGCATCCCAACCCAGTGCTGCCCAAGCTCATAAGTCTGACATTAGCCCATATGTCCAACATCGATCTACAAAGTCCTCCTTAAACACACAAAACACGCAATGACGCCGACTGCAGGAGGAAAGCCGACTCAGTGAATGTGTAAGCATCTCAGTGCTGGCAGGGGTCTCCACGTGGTTTCTCCAACACCCAGGGCTGCATCAGGGTAGGTTCATGTGGCTTCTCCTCAGTGATGCCTCACAGGAAGTGAGCCTTGCCAGCTGAGGCAAAGAACTAGCTAAGGCAGCCACAACTGGTCCGACCATCAGAGAGCAAGAGACCAGACAGGCGAGGCTCACCAATCCATTTATCTCTGCCTTTCAATTAATCCCACTTGTGTTCATGGGCCAGGTTGGCACAATAAACCTTAACTATCGCATCATCTGATCCTGTCACATCCCACTGAAAATTATAGAACAGCCTTTCCTACCTGCCAGGTTTTAAGGCCTACCACTCTCCTGAGCATCCTTCCGACAGCCACCCACTCAGAGCTGCTTTTTATGCTAGGTTATCCTTCCCTCATCCCCACATCAGGGATCAAACCAGGCCAGCTCCAAGAAGCCTTCTCTCACGCTCCCCCCTCTTCTGCACACCTGCAGGGCAGGCACGGCACGCACTCACCCCCTCAGCTCCCAGCACACTCTGACTGTTTCATGGCACACTTGTCACAGTGTATTCCCATGACCTATTTCTAGAACAATCCCTCAGGCTGCTGAACTCCCGGAGGGCAGAGGTGGTCTCTTGTTCCTTCTTGTGCCCCAGTGCTTAGCTATGGTCTGGCACATAGAAGGTGCCCAGCAGAAACTTGTTGGATAAACAAATGGGGAATCAGGAATCATGAGCCAGCCAAATGGATTATGACCCAAAAAACAAGCTTATGGCCCTCGAGTCAATTCTGACTCATGGCCGACCCTACAGGGCATGGTAGAACTGTCCCTGTGGGTTTTGAAAACTGCAGCTCTTGACAGGAGTAGAAAGTCACATATCTCTCCCGAGGAGGTTTGGAACTGCTAACCTCAAAGTGAGCAGCCCAGTGAGTCACCAGGACAGTACTGAGGCCCCATGAGTGGACTGTGAAGTAGAGCAGTTTGCAGTGTGAGTGTGGAGAGCTGAGTTGGTCTTGAATACAGCCCTAGGAGGTTGGACTTCAATGTAAAGACAAACAACCCATAGCAGCACTTTAGGACAGAGCGGAACTGCTGCCCAGGCTTCCAGAAGTGATAACTCTCCATAGGAGCAGAAAGCATCCTCTTTCGACAAACAGCTAGTGGTTCCAACTGATGACTTTGAGGTTAGCCCGCTACTGCGTGACCGATTGCAACACCAGGGCTCTCTCTGTACAGACCATGAGAAGCCCCTGAATCTGGGGGACAGTGTGCCTGTTACATTTCAGGAGACAAACTGCTGGCAAAGCCAGAAGACCCTGGAGTCGGGAAGCTATTGCAGAGCAGTAGGTTGGGCATCCAAGTGCCATGATGGGAACACCCCACTGGCTGCTGGGAGAAAGCCGGAAGGCTGAGGAGATCACACAGGAGTCACTCTCTATGTTGGCCACAGCAGGGGTGCTCGAGGGCAGAAGAACCCCAGAGAGGCAAGGTCACAGCCAAAGCAGAGGCTTTTTGGTTTTGGGTTTTGACCCCCCTTAAACCATATTTACTGGCAGTGAGCTGGAAAGGGCGATGGCATTGCATACACAGACAACACCGCACGTCATGTCACAAGGGCGGCGAGAGGGAGAGGAAAGCATGGCCTGGTGCCCAGGTGGCACCCTCCCATCAAGAGGTGGGCATGGGAGGGGGCGGGGGACTTGGAGTGTTGAGGGGCAACCTCACACCACCTCTATTTAGTAGGCGTGCTTAGAGATGAAGAGGGACTCGCTGGCAGCAGCCCCAGCCTGACCGCTTGCAGTGTGCTTCCCTTGGCAGGCGAGGCTGTTGGCCAGGGCTTGCTTGATGGACTCCTGGGCTGCCTTCAGGTTCTCCTTCCTGCCACTCCAGGCCTTCCTGGTAGATACCTTCAGGGCTCGCCCACAGAAGGTCAGGGCCCATGGCTTCAGCAGGGGGCACTTGTTGATGGCATTGAGTTTGATGGACGCCTCCTTCTCGCTCTGACCTCCAGACAAGAAGGTGACCCGGTAACAGCAGGGGTCACTGTGCGACGCAGTGCGATGACAGTTGCCATGGCAATCTCCTCGTGGGAAAACTGTGTGCAGGCATGGCAGGGGTTGACCATATTGGGCTTCAGCAAGGCGCCTTTCAGGTAGGCGTGGTGGTCGCTCAGGGCCTTGTAGACAGCAGCCAGCACCTTCTCAGCGCTTCAGGTCACGGTTGCCATTGGGGAGGATCTTGGGCTCCACAATGGGCACAATGCCATTCTGCTGGCAGATGCTGGCATAATGGGCCATCACGTTGGCATTTTCCATGATGCGAGGGCTGAAGGGGTCTGTTTGCCAATCTTCAGCACACAGCGCCACTTGGCAAAGGCAGCGCCATCTTTCCTGTACTGGGCACAGCGCTCAGACAGCCCATCCAACCCTTGGGTGGTGGTCTCGCTGCTCGTTCCTGCCAGGGGCACCACACCCTTGTCAACCTTGATGCCCACGATCCGCCCTTGGGTTTGATAACTTGGGGAAAGGGGTGCCCATCGTCCTTCTGGTAGAGAGTCTCCTGGAAGAGGGTGACACCCCCAATGCAGGGGTTCACCCGCTCGGCGGCGGCAGAAGCAGCGATTCTCTTTGGTGTTCTCGGTCCCAATGGTCTACAGCCACTTGGTAATAAAGTAGAGGTTTTTAGGACAAACTCCAGATGGGCACACAGTGGCGTTATATAGGGCATCAGCCCAAGACCGGCAGTCTCAGGCCTCACACCTCCCTGAAATGAGTAGCTGGAGGCCCAGAGGTGAGGGCATGACAGACCCCAACCAGCGCACAGGGGCCCTTTGGGAGACCGTCTGTCGACAGGCACGCCCCTTCCCTGTCCTGCCCCAGTGCCCCTTCAGGATTTCTCTGTTCTTCGTTCCTCAGTCCTTCTTTTAGATTAAATATTTCTAGAAGTGGCTACCAGTAACATTTCCCAGTAATATTTCCCTACCCAAATACTCCCCCCACACACACACTCCTTAAGATTCCACCATTAGACAGTCATGTGTTCGCCTAATAATCATGCTCTTCAAGTGAACGCATACACTTTCTGGAATAGACCATTCATAGAAACCGGAAGTCGAAGGGCAGCTAGCAGGGGCTGGGGAGTGGATTGGGGCAAGGAGAGGAGTAGGGAATTGTTGCTTAGTGGATTTAGAGTTTCTCTTTGGCGTGATGAGAATGTTCAGGAAACAGACAGCAGTGATACTCACCCAGTCCTGTGCCTATACTTGTGACCACGAAACTGTATACTTCAGAATGGGAACTTTAATGTTATGTTTCAGGGAGGTTTCAAAAAGCTTGTGGGAAAACCCCACTGCCTTTTGATTCCACGTTTCCCCCAACATGTTAAAGTCCCCTCACATGTTTTACCACAAAAAACAAACACAACCACAAACCAGCAGTTTGAGTCCACCCTTTATGGGAGGCTGTCAGCTCCCATAAAACGTTGGGGTCTCAGAAACCCACAGGTGCATCTTAGTCCGTCTTGTAGGGTGAATAGCAGTCAGAATTAACTCCAGGGCAGTGGGTATGGAGTGTCCGATACTGTTGCTGCTGCTATTTAGGAACACAAAGGGTGTGGTGAACCCATCCAGTGGCCCCTGCCGAGAAAGACCTATCAGTCTGTTCCAGAAAGATGACAGCCCATCGGCCCCCAACATCCAATGCAGCAGTTCCACTCTGCAACACCTGGCATCACCTTGAGTCTTTACAGGTCAGTGTGAAGCAGCAGGCCACCTCCACTAACAAGGAGCTCGAACGCCACCATCACCCCCGTGCGAGGGGGCTGCAGGACCAGGCAGGGTCTCAGGTCTGCTGGGCCGAAGGCTGGCCAGGCAATAAGAGTTGGAATCTACGGCCTTAGCACCCTGAGCGTGCCTGATCTCGGTCTGTCTTGAGTAGTACTTGGAGATAAATGTTGGAACGGACTCGAAGCACCTAAGGACTACACTACACGTGCAGGAGTCAATGTGGGGGCTTGAGTGCATGCATTGGGTGCGGTAGGACGGCTGTCATGCATTAGGTGCGGTAAGAGAGAGTGTTTAGGGGCCTCTGCATATTTCCTGGGGCAAATGAAACCCTCGATTTGGAGATTGGGAGTACAGGATTCTGTGTCAGTGCCTGGGAGCCGGACCCAGGAGGGCAGGTGGAGGCTGGGTCGGGCTGCGGATCGGGAGTGAGCCCCGGTCACTGCACAGCGTGGCCAGCCATGGGAGGAGTATGAGTGAGCTCCTCCCGAGGAGTGAGTTCTTCCCCTGCAGAGCAGAGGGTCTCCCAAGGGAGGAAAGGCCCTGCAGGATTCCTAGCTCCTCAACTTGGTAGAAATGGCTCTACCTTGAGAGCAGGTCTCCATCTTCAACTCAAATGACAGCAACTTCTCCCAGGAAGAGCTACTTAGCATCCCCCCAAAGCCAGAGAGTAGCTGACAGAATGGAGGGATGGGAGTGTGGAGAGCTGGTCAACCTTATGGAAGGGGGGGCGGGCAGTGTCTTAGCCAATGGGACCCAGATGGCCAAGGTCCCTGGGAACCACGTCTACCCCATCCTGCCCCCCCCCCCACATCCACCCCCGACTCTGAGGAGGACCAAGGACACCATCAGCTCTCAGGCTTCCTCTTCTCGGAAATCAAGAGAGAAGTTTGCCATTGGACTTCTGGCGAACTGGACCTTCGCTGTTTTCCAGACTCTAACCTCACCTCCAAACCTCTGAGTACCAGGCCTCCGGGAACAGGAAATATTCAGAGCCCAGATTGGAGCTGAGGTGGAAATGGCGGATAATAGCTGAGCTGACACTCTCCCAGGTGTTTCCATTTGCATTTAATGGAGGCGGTTAATACCTCCAGCTGAGAGGGACTAATGTGTGCTTTCAATTGCTACAGGAGGTGGGTGGGAGACCCTAAGCAGCTGAGCCTTTGCCTGTCCCTGGGGTCACTCCCGAGGACAGCACCTGGTCGGCAGCTGCCTCCGGCCTCTCATGCCCACACGCCATCTCTGCCTGCTCTTGCTCTTGCTGCTTCCTTGCACTTTCTCCTAATTGCTTTTCTGTCTTGGTTTTGTTTTTTCCTTAAAAGCCTAGGAACATCCCGGGAGTCATTTTTGTTTGACACCAATAAATTGAATGGTCACCTTAGGCAGAAGCCTGTGCTCGACACGGTCCAGTGTGGGTAGTCCAAGAAATATGATAGCAAGGTCCCTCAACCCCACCCAAGGAGTCAGAAATGAGAGATTCCCAGAAAGAACTGGAGAACAGGGCCACGTCCACAGAGGTGTGCCCAGAGCCTCTTTCTGTGCCAAACAAGAGTGGAGAAATCACCCCACAGCACCAGCCACTGGCTTGCCAAAGGCCCATGTGTGTCAGGGTTCAAGCATGTCCCATCGAGGTTTCACTTAGAATGCCAGGCATTTCTCTCTTCTGAGACACCTCTGGGTAAACTGGAGCCTCCAAGTTTCCCGCCAGCAGCCAAACATTTAACTGGTGGGCCACATGGTTCCCTTCTGTGGTAGTTACATAAGCTGTTGTCAACTTGCGACTGTTAAGAGCGAAGGGGTAGAGTATAGCTTGTCAATCAGGTCACAGCTTGATGACCTCATTTGGAGACACTAAGGAGATAAATAGCTCTCTGGGAGCGGGACACACACTCAGTCTGCTTGACATTCCTGCGGGCAAGACTCATGGAGCCATGCTAGAGCCCTGGAGCTGGAGGAGCCACGTGGAGACCCACGCCAGCACTGAGATGCTTACACTGCCACTGGATCCAAGACTTCCCACCCACTGGCCTGTGATCTTCCTGCATTTAGCATTATTGCATGTGTTTCATGAGTCTGAGGAGGGCTTTATATATTGGTATCAGACATATGAGCTAATTATTGGACTTATGGACCTGATCTGGGCTGGGATGGTTTCTCAATATTCAGTTGCTCTTATAGCTAAAGCTCGATCTTATACACTTATGAGTGTCTATGAATTTGCTTCTCTACTCAACCCAGAGTAGCACACCTTCTAAAGTCTGCATCCCCACACCAAAGTTATTGAGTCCTGGACTGTAAACCTTTACAGAGCAGAAAGCCTCATCCTTCTTCCAAGGACTAACTGATGGGTTTGAACCGCTGATTTTGCAGTTAACGGCTTATTGCATAACCCACTAAAGTCATTCAAAAGACCACACCAAACTCACTGCCATCGAGTTGTGGCTGACTCGTAGCAACCCTGCAGGACAGGGTAGAACCACCCCTGTGAGTTTCTGAGACTGTACTGTACTCACTGTTCTCCCAAGGTGCAGCTGGTGGTTTCAAACTGCTGACCTTGCAATTAGCAGCCCAATTCTCATAACCACAATGTCCCAGGAATCCTCCACTCACTCACAGGGCTCCTTAAAGTTGACCTAGGGTTGGACAAACAACTTTTGGGTGCAGCTGTGAGCATTTTAAACCTTCCCAAACTACTCTGAAACCCAAATCCACACAAAAAAGCCACTGCTGGATCTTATTTAGATGAACGTGGTTTTAAGGGGAAAACTCATAGCCATGGAGTCAATTCCAACTCACAGTGACCCGATAGGTCGGGGGAGAGCTGCCCCTGTGGGTTTCCAAGGCTGTAAATGTTATGGGAGTGGAAAGCCTGCTTGTTCTCCTGAGTGGTTTCAAACTGCTGACTTTGTACTTACCGGTCCAACACTTTTCCTGCTATGCCACCAGGGCTCAGGGGGTGGGGAAATGACCCCAAATTCATGTATTTTTTATGGAGTCCTCTTTTATTAACTCTTAAATGGGACAAAGACCAAAAACAAAAGCATCCAGATGAGAGAGACCGCCAGCACAAGGTCATGATCACGTCTGATCGATGCACAGCCTTCTGGCTAAGTTACAGGTCAGGGAAAAGAAAGTTTGTCAGAGACTCATGCCTGGGAATTCTCTCATTGAAGTCCGAGCTGTAGAAGCAGGATAGGGGCCAGGAAGATGGTAAGTGCACTGTTGCGGATGAGACCAGTTTAGAGGATTGGTTCAGAGGTTCTCTGACCAGTTGGGTCTGCACGCGACTCAGAACCTCACCACCACAATGTCCATCCAGGTACATATTTGCATCCCAAGCAAGTGCCCGAGGGCAAGACTGCCCCCAAAATTCACTTTAAAACTCACCCTGCCTGAGGGCAAAGCTTTGTACATTGCCAGCCGTGCACGCAGAAAGAACTCCTTTGAGGCTGAATCTGCATGCAAAATGTCTTTCAGGCTCCCACCGAGAGCCATGGGCTGCCAGAAGACACGCAAATCTGTCTTGGAGGGAATGCAGCCAGATGCTGCTTAGAAGAAGCAAGGATGGTGAGACTCGTTTCACAGTATCAGGAGGTACCAGGCCCTGGAGAGGGACATCATACTGGAGGGGCAGTGAACAAAAGGAAGGCCCTGAATGAGATGGAATTGGCAGGAGCTGCCACAATGGGCTCAGGTAGAACAGTGCCAGCGCCAGCAGGCCTCGGCAGCGTTTGGACCCGTTGAACGTAAACTTACCAGGAGTGAGAGCAGCCAGCATGGCACCTTGTAACAACAACCATTGTCAGAGCCTTCCACAATCCTAGTGCTCACGACTTAAAGCTCCACTACCATGTCCAAAGGAGGCAGCTCTGTAGAGAGGAGATAGTGACCGCTGAGGCTGGTGGAGGGAGCGTGGGGATGGGAGAGGCTGCTCATGGGATCACAGCTGCCTGTCGGAGTCATGAATACTCTACAATGTATGGCACGCACATTGAGGGGATTGCAGTGGACGGAGTGGATGAGCGGAAACAAAATGTGCATGAATCATTGAGTGTAAGACGGATGATCTGCTCCGCAAACCTTCACCTAATTCGCCATAAAAATTCCCCCCAAATTCTAAAATTATAGTGATGGTTCTACGACTCTAAAGACCATTGCATCGTATACTTTAAGTGGATGAACATGATTATGTGTAGATCATATCTCCATAAAACTGCTAAAAAAGGAAAGGAGTTAGTTCTCCCCAAATTGGTAGATAAATGTAAAGCAGAGTTCAAAATGGACTCCCCTTGACTTGATGGCCACGAGAGTGGTTTCACTTTGAGGGCGGCAGGCCGTCAGGTCTTGAACGACAGCTTTACACTCAGTCGTTGCTCCTACAGGCCTCCCAAAACGATCATAAATGGAGTCATTTTTAATGAATAATTTATTATGATCCAAATCTGTCTACACACACACACACATCACTGCCATCAAGTCTATCATGACTCAGAGAGACCGTATAAAACAAGGTAGAATTGGCCCTGTGAGTTTCCCAGCCTATAACTCTTTATGGAAGTGGCTGCTAGACACCATCCCATCAGTCCCTCCTGCACAGACATACACAACAGAATGAGAGACTGCCCCGCCCTGTGCTGTCCTCACAGATTTTAGGCTCAAACCCATTGTTTCAGCTACTCTGTTAAGGCCTTGAGGGCCTACCTCCCTTTCAGGGCCCCTCTGTGTTAGTCTGTGTGGACTAGAGAAAGAAATTCAGAGACACTAATATGTGTGTAAGAGAGAACTTCGTATCAAAGAGCAATTGTACATTAAGAAAACAGCCCAGCCCGGTCCAGATCAACTCCATAAGTCCAGTATTACTTACTCCATATGTCGATTCTAGTCCATAAATTCCCCTTCAGACTCATGCAGCAATGCAATTGTGCTAAATGCAGGAAGATCCCAGGCCAGTGGGTGAAAAGTCTTGTGGATGCAGTGGCTGTGGACACATCTGAGCACTGGCGTGGGGCTCCATGTGGCTTCTCCAGCTCCAGGGCTCTGGTTCCATGGGGTCTCCACGTGGCTTGTCAGCAGGAAGACAAGCAGAGTGTCTGTGTGTATCTAGCCTCTAGTGAGCTATTTATCTCCCTTGAGCCTCTAAATGAGGCCATCAAGCTGTGACCTGATTGACAGGCTAGAAGCCACCCTTTTGCAAGCTGGCAGGAGATTATGCAACTGCCACACCCTCCTAGGCATTAGTGAGCTAAAATGGACTGGTATTGGCCATTTTTAATCAGAAATCCTATGATTGACTATGCCATAAGTAACGTAACCAAGAAGAATGACATGGCATTCATTGTCAGAAAGGACATTACAAAATCAATCATGAAGTACAATGCTGTCTGCGATAGGGTTATATATATCTGCCTTCAGGAAAATTCAATCAGTACAACTATCATTCAAATTAATACACCAACCACAAAAGTTAGTGATGAAGAAACTGAAGAGTTCTACCAATGACTTCAGTCAGAAATTGATTGATTTCTGACTTCAGTCAGAAATTATTGACGATTAGAATGCAAAATTTGGAGACAAAGAGGGAGGAACAATAGCTGTAAAATATGGACTTGGTGAAAGAAATGAAGCTGGAGATACCATAATAGAATTTTGCAAGACCAATGACTTGTTCATAGCAAATACCATTTCTCAACAATACAAAGGGTAACTGAACATGTGTACTACTGTCTACATCTGTGGGAAGACACAATGGAGAAGCTCAATATCAGCAGCACAAATCAGGCTGGGGACGGGAGGGAATCAGGCCAGGGGCCTATTGGGGAACAGACCATCAATTGCTCATATGTAAATTCAGATAAAGCTGAAGAAAATTAAAACAAATTCACGAGAGCCAAAATACAACCTTGAGTCTATTCCACCTGAATCTCAAGAACCCCTCAAGAATAGATTTTGATGCATTAAGCACTAACGACAGAAGATTTGATGAGTTATGGGAGGACATCAAGAACATCGTTCATGAAAAAAGCAAATGCTTATTTAAAAAACAGGAGAAAAAAGATCAAAGTAGATGTCAGATGAGACTCTACAACCTGCTCTTAATCACAGAGCAGCTGAGGCAAATGGAAGAATGATGTAGTCAAAGAGCTGAAGAGAAAACTTCAAAGGGCAGCTCAAGAAGACAAGGCCAAATATTATCATGAAATATGTAAGTACCTAGAATTATAAAATCAAAAGGAAAGAATCAGCTCATCTTAAACTAAAAGACACAAGAAAAAATTCAAGGCACTGGTTGCAATATCGAAGTATTCTATGGGCAAAATATTGAATGATGTAGGAAGCATCGGAAGAAGATGGAAAGAATACAGTCACTGTACCAAAAAGAACTAATTGACATTCCACCCTTTCAGGAGGTAGCATGTGAGCAAGAATCATTGGGTGCTAAAGGAAGACGTTCTAGCTGCACTGAGGATGTTCATCAAAAACAAGGCTCCGGGTATTGATGAAAGACCAACTGAAATGTTTCAGAAAGCTGAAGCAGCACTGGAAACACTCACTTGTCTATGCCAGGAAATTTGGAAGACAGCTCCATGAACAACTAATTGGAAGAGATCCGTATTTGTGTCCCTTCGAAAGGTTACCCAACAGGACGCACAAATTATAGAACAATATCACTGACATAACGTGCCAGTACAATTTTGCTGAAGATCATCCAACAACAGTTGCAGCAATACAGGGAGCTGCCAGAGGTTCAGGCCGGATTCAGAAGAGGACATGCAACTGATAGGGAGGAAGATTAGGGATAGAGGGGGTTGTGTCTAAACAAAAATTAGCTGGCCATGCCACAATAAAGGGGTTGGAAAGAAATCAGCCACCCATTAGACATCTATAGGGATGATCCAAAGCTGGGCATGCTCAGACCATGGTGAAGGTAAACTTAGACACACAGGTAAAGGTCAACATGGACACACTCACTAGATGCCAGCAACATTACATCACACGTGCATCTGAACTTAGCCACGAAGAATAACCAATACCTTCAACCACGCTCCCTCGAGTAGGGTAGGAGGGGATAATGAGAGACCAAGGCAGCTGCTCTCATTCTGCACGCTTGTTTCAGTACTTCTTCCACCTGGTTTTTCGCGCTCCCCTGAAGTAGCCATCTTCAGTTGGGAACTCCTGCGTGGTCCACCGTGTGGCCTTGCTCACTGTCCAGAGATAGTGTGTACTATCTGAGACTGTAATAGATGAAACTTCCCTTTCCTTTACAAACAGTTACTTGGATTTCCAGAAGTCCTTTTGTGGCGTGAATTCTTTCCACATTGAGAAGCAAGAACCAAGGAAAACCCTCCCAGGAACCTAAGAGAACCAGGGCTAGAATTGCTGATGTCAGCTGGAAGCACAGAATGCCAGAAAGACCTTCACTTGTGTTTCATTGACTGCGCCAAGGCATCTGACGCTGTAGATCACAGCAAACTGTGGATAACTTTGGAGAAGGGTGGGAATTTCAGAACACTTCATTGTGCTCCTGTGAAACTCGTACATGGATCAAGAGACAGCTGTACAAACAGGACCAGGCAACATTGCATGGTTTAAAATTAGGAAGGAATAGCAATCGTTTCTTGGCCTTTGGCTAAGATCAAGTGTAGGACTGCCTCCGAGTTGTATCCTCTTATTATACTTACTCAATCTATTTTCAGAGCAACTAATCAGCAAGCTTGGATCGATGAATGAGAATGTGGTATCAGGCTTGGAGGAAAGCTTACTAACAGCCTGAGATAGGCAGATGACACAGCGTTGCCGGCTGAAAGGTAGGAGGACTTGAAGCCCTTGCTGATGAAGATCAAGGACTGCAGCCTTCAGGATGGATTACAACTCGGTGTAAAGAAGACCCACATCCTCACAACTGGACCAATGGGGAACATCATGATAAACGGAGAAAAGGCTGGAGCTGTCAAGGATTTCATTTTGCTTAGATCCACAATTGATGCGCATGAAAGCAGCAGGCAAGACATCGATGGACTGCAACACAAGACCTTTAGAGTATTGAAAAGCAAGGATGTTGTTTTAAAGACTAAGGTGCACCTCACCCAAGTGAGGGCATTTCCCTCGACTCATCTGCATGGGAAAGTTGTACGCTGAATGAAGAAGACAGCAGACGAATGAAGGCATTCGAACCGTGGTGCTAGGGCAGAATATTGAAGACAGCGCCATGGGCTGCGAGGAGGACCTCCGAAACAGGATGGTGAGTTTATCTCACGTCCTTTGGATATGTTGTGTGGCGAGACTGGTCCCTAGAGAAGGTCGCCGTGTTTGGTTAAGTAGAGGAGAAGGCGGCTCTCAAGAAGCCGGACTGACACATGGCTGCGACACTGGGCTCAAGCACAGGAACAACACTAAGGATGGGGCAGGACGGGCGGTGTTTTGTTCGCTGGTGCATAGGGTTGTGCGTGGATTGGAACGGACTCCATGGTGCCTCACCACAACATGGGCTCCTTCTCTGACACCATAAACATGTGTTAGGAAAATGGCCTCCATGGGAGGGAGGAACACGCTTATTTTGCACAAGGCAGGGCTGGGTCGATCAATTGGTGGCCTTCTTTTAAGATCTCCTTGGTTCTCAAGGGTTCTCAGCCCTTGGGTTTAGATTCCGTGGTGTGGCTGGGTCTACATCATGGGTAGGAGAATGCTAATGGATGAGAACCCATTAGCAGAGAGTCTGAAACGCCCTTCCTAGAGCCCCAGGATGCTTCTGACACTTCAACTACTCAGCCAAAATGGCACCCTTCCTCCTCCGAAACCCAATGGGCTTTGCTGAGATCAGACCCAGCACAGAAGCCAGCCCGAGCCAGCTAGTTGGCAGACACTCGTCTCTAGAAAATGTAATTAAAGGCAGAAGCAAGTGAGTGCCTATTAATTTTTCATTAGAAAAGTCCAAGGCAACCTTCTTGGAAGACAGCATCATGGAACTTTAGCTTTCGTTGCGGAAATCTTGTTTCTCCCATCTCCTCTCTTCTCTCCCTCCGGACAAGGAGTCTACAACCTCTTTATCCACAACCCCCATACTCTTCAAAAGTCGTTTTGTCCTGTCGCCTGCCTCAAATTACTCCAAGGCCTTTCTTCACATGATCTGGTCCTCACTTCACAACACCGAGGTCCCTGGTGGTGAGGTTAAGCACTTAGCGGCCAGGTGGATGGTTCAAATCCACCAGGGAGAAAGACACAGCAGACTGCTTCTGGGAAGAAGTCAAGTCTTGGAAACAGTTCTATTCTCTCCTATAGGGTCACTATGGTTTGAGAGAAAGGGGTGGGTGACACAAATGCCACTAAAAAAGGCTGAAATCCACTCGGGAAGCCAAACTGAAAACCAGCTCACTGCCACCGAGAGTGACCCTGCAGGACAGGGCAGAACCGCCCTCTAAGTTTCCACAACTGTAACTGCTGACGGGTGGGCACATCCTCTCTTCCTCCTGCAGAGTGGCTGCCGGGTTTGAACTGCTGACCTCGTGGTTCGCAGCACAATGTGTCACCCACTCTGCACCAGGGCTCCACGAGGGAGGTAAGGCCTTGCTTCCCTAAGCTCATCCAACCAACAAAACCAAACTCATTGCCATCTAGTTGATTCTGACGTATGGCGACCCTACAGGGCAAGGTAGACTGGCCCTCAGGAGATTCCAAGACTGCAATCTTGATGGGAGTGGAAGTCCCGGCGTCCAGGAGGAGCTGCTGGTGCTTTTGAACTGCTGGCCTTCTGGGTAGGAGCCCAGCGCATCCCCACTGCGCTCCCCGTAAGCTCGTGGCCCTGGGAAACTGCAGCGCACTTCTACTGTGACACACCGGGGTCGCCGTGACTCAGAACTGCCTCTGCGGCAGCAGGTTTCCAGTTTGTTTATCCATCTAGTTTTCTGTATAAAGTCTCCTTGAACTGTGGTTAAATGCCATTTTTGTAGCTTGAACTCTCTTTCAAATGTCCTTGAGAGATTACTATTCCGAGATGAGTCCTTTAGAAAAGAAAATAGTGCTTAAAGAAAAGGAGGTGAACGTGTGTGCTTCCCAATGTGTTTGTTTTGTTTAACCAGGGGGGTGTTCTGAGTGCAGAGGAGGGGTGCAGGGGATCTGACCCGAGTCACGGTCTCCCCATGACTCGTTGCTGTTGCGAGGCACCATCGAGTTCACCTGCCTCATGGGGTGTTCTTGGCTGTCTTCACTGCAACAGCTTCCAGGGCGTGTTTGAACTGCCAACCTGCCAGCATCTGAGACTTATCCGTGGCCCCACCAGGACCCCTTTTCTCCACTGCTTCACAGGGCGACACAGCTTGTCTGACTCCCAGGTAGATGCTTCTCCTTCTCCTCTTCATGCCTCCTTACTAAGACCTGAAGGGACCTTGGTGCCGTGGAACTGCTAACCATGGAGTCATCGGTTCGAACCCACCCGCTGCTCCATGGGAGAGAGATGAGGCTCTCTCCTCCTGTAAAGATGGAGAGTCTTGAAAACCCAGAGGGCGTGGGGTTTGGGTTACTAAGGCATTCCACTTGGGAAGGAAACAGCCTGTCCGTTCCGCACAGAGGGGGACTGAGGGGGAAGGTCCAGAGCTTGGCGCCAGACTACTTGGGAGGGTCTATATTCCACCTGTTCACCTCAGACAAGTCATTCCACCTCAAGGAACCACAGTCCTCAGCAAGGATCATAATGCTGCCCTCCTTTCCTGCCTTGAAGAGGAGCCCTGGTGGTGCAATGATTACGGGTTTGGGCTGCTAACCGCAAGGTCTGCAGTTCAAAACCACCAGAGGCTTCACAGGAGAAAGTCTTGGCTTTCTATTTCCTAAACGAGTTTTTAATAAAGCAAACTCACTGCCATTGAGTCAATGCTGAACCATAGGGACCCCCTGTGGGTTTCCAAGCTCTTATCTGTTTAAGGGAGTAGAAAGCCCAGTCTTTCTCCAGAGGAGCTGCTGGTGGTTTCAAACTGCCGACCATGCAGATCACAGCCCAACTCAGAACCACAGTCTAGGAAATCCACAGGGGCAACTCTGTCTTGTCAGGTGAGTCCCTCCCTTGATGGCTTGTGAGGAGCTCCAGAAGGAGGTTGTGAATCCCCTCTGCACATCACTCACCCTCAAGTTCGATGGGAGCACTGGTAAGAACAGAGCCTTCATGGACGCCTTCTTGATGGGCCCAGATGTTCACCTAGGAGGTCAGTACTGGATGAGCTCCATCTCTGGGTCGCAAGCTGTTGTTCCTGTTGACAGATGACTGTGATAAATATTTTTCTGTCTGCGCTGCACCGGCTCTCCTGGGAGATGCGCTTACATCCCCGCAGCGGTCAAAGCTGCTCCCCCACCCCACCATGCTGATGAAGAGTCTGTACTCAGAGACTGTTCCCTCTTCCTGCTTCTGAGTGACACTGCGCACCCCACCTCTCCTGCTGGCAGGCCGGGTCCCCTGCCAGCGCAAGTGGCAGGGGGGTGGGGAGTAGCTCTCCACTCAGTGGCCATGGAGGGGTCCCGCTGGTTCTCGTTGTCACCAACCCTGCGTCTGTGATCGGGACAGCAAGCCAAGCTGTGCGAGGCGTCGTGCTGGGGCTGGCTGACCTCCCCGAGCCTGGGTAATCTCTCCCTGGCAACAGACGGGCTGGGGCACCCAAGGACAGCGGCAGATTGCGACATCGGCTGCTTTCTAGAATCACTTCAAGAGAGAAAAGCACAGCAACACCTTGCACTTGGACAGCGCGCGTTCACAAAGAACAGAGAATTGTCCTCCTGACACGCTGCTGTGTTCACATGCGCCGAGAGACGGCAGACCAGGTGGGTAAGATGGATATTGCTTTCTTCTCATTCTTATCCACTCAGCAGCTCCGAGATTGTCAGAAGAG
The DNA here is from genome assembly GCF_050624435.1 of Tenrec ecaudatus. Classification (NCBI taxonomy): domain Eukaryota; kingdom Metazoa; phylum Chordata; class Mammalia; order Afrosoricida; family Tenrecidae; genus Tenrec; species Tenrec ecaudatus. Next base: position 44,025,324 of record NC_134537.1, on the reverse strand, counting down.
GTGTGTGTTTGGTTTGGTTTTGCTTTTAACAGATGGGCGTTCAGAAGAAGGGAGGGGTAGAGTGACTTGCTCAAAGCCGTGCAGCACTAGAGGCCGGGTTCGACCTCACCGCCCTGACTTTGTTCCGTCCGTCCACAGCAGGCAGAGACCGCGTGGAGGTCCACTCCCTCACAGTTAGCTCACTTTGTCTTCCCCCACCCACCCCCGAGCTCCTGGCATGTGGCCAGCTCTTCCCAAATCAGAGTTTGTACATGGTCCCTGGGACACGCAGGCATGTGTCCCTTCTTCCGGGTCTAACGACAATGGGGAGGAGCAGAGGGGCAGGAGAAAATGTGGCCTCGCCTTGCAAGGTACCTACTTGAGGGGCGGTCATGAAGGCGGCCAGACTCAATAGGGTGGGACTCCTGCTGCTGCCCCCAAGGAGGCTGGGTGGAGCTGAGAGTGGGGGTTTGAAGCAGGGGTACAGCCCACTCTCTGTGTTTATGACTAAGGTCCTATCGGAATCAATACACATGCATTCTCGTTTCTTTATTGTTCATGCCTGCTTCCAGGCGTGGGCGTGGGCAGCGGTGCTTCAGTGGAATTCTCCTTTCCAGGCAGGACACGGTGTTCAATTGCCAGCCAATGCACTTTCTGGACAACCGCCACCTGTCCGTCAGTGGAGCCACAGACCAGAGACCTGCTTGTGATGATCAGCCAGCGACAGACCCATAGGTCCCATCAGTGCCGAGACTGACTAGCAACAGCAGTAACATGGCAAGTAGAGCGGGGAGACAGAGACCTGCTGGCTCGCTCATAAAGCCTCAAATATCTACTGTCTGGACCCCTCGGAAAAGGCTTGCCAACCCTGCCTCACCCCACTCACGGCCGAGCGTGGATGAAAACCCTAAGCCTGTAAGCCTTCAGGAACGTGGCACAGGAGGAGCATCTGTATGGCCACGAGGATGCTGATTTGCAGCTAGCACGCCAACTGCACCACTCGTTCAGAAGCTGACACGTTGAGAGGCATTAAAAAAAAAAGCCGAGATGATGGAATTGGAAAACAATTTTATAACCACCAGTGGAATTGGTGATTCAAGCCAACAGCATCCACTGGTGTTGAGTGGGAGATTGTCAAGAAACAGTGTTGACGTGTTTTCAAAGTATCACCCCACGGATTAAGAGGTATGTACTTTCTGCTCCCTTGAAGATGTACAGTCGTCGAAATCCTACGCAGGCAGGGTCTCTATGAATCAGAATCCACTCAATAGCACTTCCACCGAAGAGCCCTGGCGGTGTAGGGGGTTGGGAGTTGGGCTGCTAACTGCTAGGACAGCAGTTCAAACCCACCGGCTGCTCTGTCAACGAAAGACGTGGCCGGTGTCTGGGAAATCCCAAGCAGCAGCTCTCCTCTGCCCTCTGGGGGGGCTGTGAGCGGGAACCACCTTGGACAGTGGGCTTGGCTTTTTGTTTTGCCTTGGGGCACTTTTACCTTGGAGATGGAGCTAGAACGGGCAGTGCCTCCCATCTAAATGTAGTGCCAGTCATCAAAAGACCCCACACCTCCGGCCTCGATGCAGTGAGCAGAGCACACGCATCACTGGCATCGTTTTTCTTGCCAGTCAAGTTTAGCCTGGACCGAATCATGAAAAACCTTAGTGACATAGTGGTTATGGGTTCAGCTGCGATCTTAAAGATCAGCAGTTCCAACCCCCCAGACACTCCGCAGGAGAAAGACGGGGTTTTCTACTCCTGTAAACGTATGGGGCAGTTCTACCCTGTCCCATACAGTCACTGAGTCGGCATTGACTCGAGTCCACACGGAAGAAGCAAACCAGTCTGTGTGATCACGGGGTGTCAGTGGGATCAGGTATCAGGTGTAAAAGACCCAGAAAACTCATATCAATATGAATGAGGGGGAATGGGGAGGTGCAGAGTGGAGACCCAAAGCCCGTCTGTAGACAATTGGACACCCCTTTACAGAAGGGTCACGAGGAAGAGATGAGCCAGCCAGGGTGCAGTGTAGCATCTATGAAACATACAACTTTCCTCTAGTTTAATGCATCCTCTCCCCCACCCCCATCATGATCCCAATTCTACCTCACAAATCTGGCTAGACCAGAGCATGTCCCCAGGTGCAGATAAGCGCTGGAAACAGGGAATCTAGGACAGATAACCCCCTCAGGACCAGTAATGAGAGTAGAGATACCAGGAGGGGAAGGGGAAGGTGGAGGGGGGGAGGGGGAACTGATCACAATGATCTACATATAACCCCCTCCCTGGGTGACAGACAATGAAAAAGTGGGCGAAGGGAGACATTGGGCCGTGTAAGACGCGAAAAATAATAATAATTTATAAATTATCAAGGGTTTGTGAGGGAGGGAGGGTGGAAGAAAAATCAGGAGCTGATTCCAAGGGCTCGAGTAGAAAGAAAATGTTTTGAGAATGATGATGGCAAGAAATGGATGCATGTGTGGATTGTGATAAGAGCCCCCAATAAAATGATTTAAGAAAGAGAACTTGGTCAGATGGGTGTCGATTTGGGGACACTATCCAAAGTTATTGGTTATGTTATTGTCACAAAAGACTGAAAAGAAAATGAAACATCCTGCAAGCTGAAAGGATACTAGACTCCCTGGGAAGCACAAAGGGTTAAGTCCCTCAGCTACTACCAGGAAGGCTGGCAGTTCAACTCTACCCAGCTGGGCCTCCAGAGAGAGGCCTGGCGATCTAGTTCCAGAAGATCACAGCCCTTGACAGCCCTACCGAGCATCCTTCTCCTCGGCCTTAATCAGAGTCAGCTTGGCCGTCACTGGTTTGAAGGACTTTGACAGCCGTGTGGAAGTCGTGACCCTACGGTGGCTCCTGGGTGGTGGGAGGGCAGCTATCACAGCGTCTTGAGAACAATTGAGTAGATCTGCAGCAGGACTGTACATCGGATAATATAATCATATTAATGCTGGGTTTCTTTTAAGTAGTTTCGTTGGCATGTACTTCACGTGTCATACAATTTAATAGTTCAATCACATTAAGAAGATTTGTGCAATCATTTCCACAATCAAGTCCAGAACATTTTCTTCTTGTGCTCACTGTTGGTAGCTCCCCATCTTCCCCATCCCCCTGCCCTCGGCATGTCCCTAGGAAATTGTCAATCCAGTTACTGTCGCTATGGATCCACCTTTCCTGGATTTCATACAAATCATACAGCACACACACAGAAAGCAACCAAACATAGGAGCCCTGCTGGCCTAGTGCTTCCTCACGGGGCTGCTGACCCAAAGGTCAGCAGTTCAAAACCACCAGCCACTCCGTGAAAAACAACCACAATGACCAGATAAAACACAGAAAAACCCCAATCAAACAGAAAGCAGAAAATGCTAAAAATGGAAACAATTTTTAAATGGGTCAAAAGGGAAATCAAATGATAAGGTGTTACATTTTAACCTAACTACCGGGGCCATGACTGACTTCACAATGCTCTCTGTAACACGGCTATTCATGTCGCTCAGGTAGGGCAGAGGGAAGTCACTGGACGGTGAGTCCATGGGAGGACCCTGAAAACAGATTTCATCCATAGCCTTCTGCAAACTGTGTGTTTGCAATTTAAGCTCTGATACCATTCCCTCCTTTGGATTTGAATTTTATTATTTCCAATCCTTGGATCACACAGGTTAGTGTGCTTCTTTCACGTTGGACTTAGGGACGCTTCATGTAGATGGCTGGCTGCTTGTTTGAAGACAAGCCTTTAAAATGCCAAACGCTATTCTTTCTGATACCGGGCACCATCTGCTTTCTTCACCCCTCTCTGCTATGTCCTCATCTCTTCTCTTACTTGTGCTATTGATATTGTCATAGTAGAGAAGATACATGCTGACGTAGTTGAGGGTAAAGGGTCATAATCTTCATAATTCACAACTGAAAGAAGTATAAAGGTAGTAAATGTGGCAAAATATTAGAACAATAAATAAAGTCTTAGCACGGAATGTGCCTCAGGGAGGGCGACTGGCTGCCTGCGGTGGGCTCCTGGAACAGGAGCAATCCTGGGGGCTGCCTGAGGATGTTTTGGGGGAGGATGGGGTGAGCTGTCACCAGGAGAGTCCTGTGTTTATCAGGTTTTGTCCTTTCCATCCCTCAGTTGACAGACTGCGGAGTGGGTGTGGGCAGTAAATATCAGTCATTTGTTCTGTGAAGTTCACTTGGCGTGTCTGGCTTTCCAAACAAAGTCCAGGGCAGGCTCCTTGCCCTCTCCCAGCGTCTGTGGGAAACCCATGTGAAGGCCCCACTAGCCCTCACTGCCCAGGCTGAAGGGTGCATAAGAGGCTCTCCTGGCTTGACCTGAGAGATTGCTTCTTGGGCTCCAAGAAGTGAATGCCACACCATTGCAGGGTGCCCCCAGGAGCCAGCTTGTCTGGTGTGCGGGCAGACACCACTCCGAGGTGTCATGCCAGCCCTCCCGGGAGGTCTTCCAGGAGCTCAGCAGAAAGCATGTATCCTGGTGGATGCCTGGAGACCTTTTCAAAGTTCTGCTACCTGCCTGCCCATGACCGAGTCTTTCCCTCAGTGTTTTTGCGTCTTAAATAAGTGTCTTTCAGTCTGAGTTTCCTACAACCCTGAGCTTCCTGGAGATGCTGTGGGGATCTAGAATTGGGGAGGGCGGTGCCAACCAGAACAGTCTCACTTTGATCTATTTTATGCTGGGCATAAGCTCTCAGTTGGCAAACTCGGGCAGTACAGAAAGTATCCATCCTTGATTTTCTCCAGCATAAAGATTACTGTCTGACTCCCAGCCCCCACTCCCAGAAGCTGCATGAAATGTTCTTCTCAGGTGCTTTGGGGCTCTCCTTCCCTCTGCGGCCTGCGTGCCCTCTGTGGGCCCCCATGGCTCCTGCGGCTCTTGTGGAACCCAGCCCTGGGACAGGGGCGTCACCCAAGGTCTTTCTGCCTCTCTCTCCCTCGCTCCTCCCCGCACACCCCTGTCCACCCACCCTTCGGCCTGGGGGAATCCTTTCTAGCCTGACAGAATCCCTCCCTGGATTTCTCCAAGACGTGGGGCGCCCATTCCCTCTAGGCACATGAGCCCTCTTCTCCCCCCTTCTGCCTTTCCGGGAGCTCTCAAAGTCCCCCTACATATGGCAGGCCGTCTCCCTGTGTCTACCTGAATGGGAGGAAGGTACGGGGAGAAGAGTATAAGGGAACATTTCAACATCTCATTCAGCCACCCGTCCCACACAAGTCTATTTGAATAGAGAATAAAACAAAACAGCTTAACCACCGCTGGGCTGATGGTGGGGGATGGTTGTAGCTGCGTGATAGGTCCGTGGGGTCCACTGTCCTAATCTCTCCACATGAGCGTGCGTCTAGAAGGGGCGGATGAGAGAGAATCACAACAGCCCCGAGCTAGACGGTGACCGAGGCGGCACCTGCCATCTCTAGAGTCTCATGACTTTATCGCTGTCCTTGTCCCTGCCAGCCAGGCAGTCCTCTGTGGACGCCATCTCCAACAGCCAGCCTGGCCAGAGCTGGTAGCCAGCCTTGACCCTGGAGAGTTCCTTCCCTCACTGGGGGTTCCTACTGGAGCCTCTGCCGCCGGGAGGAGTCGCAGCCTCCCTCTGCCAGTCTCCCTCCCAGCATCATGCCAGCTTCACAGGCCCATTCCTGCCTCCTCCCAGAGCCGGGAGGACAGACAGATGCTCCAGGACCACCTGACAGCCCTTGCTGGGCCCAGCTTGTTGACTCCTCATGCCTCTTTCCCCTTTGGAGTTGTACCCCCCCCCCCAAATCCTGTTACTATGACCCAATGTTCCCTCAAACCCGGTTACTATAAAGGATGACCCAATATCAAACAATGAGTCAATATTACTAACAGCCACTCAGTTTATTTCTGACCTGGCCATGGCATCTCTTGCCTTCTCCTTGACCCTCCACTCTAGGTCAGGGCAAAAGAACTCACAGAAGAAGGGTGACCTGCCATTCAGCCACAGCCACCGAACAGCACAATGGCAGTCATGGAGACCACTGGGACGGAATGGAGATCCAGAAGCAAACCCATCCACCTTCGGAGATCTGATCTTCAGCACCAGGCCTGGCATCTGTGAAATGGGTCAAAGATGGGCTTTTTAAACAACTGGTGGTAGCTAAACGGGGTCTCAATCTGCAGCAACGTGAAACAAGAGTCACACCACATGCCAGCCACAAAATTCACTCAAAGCCCTACCTGGAAAATTTAAAGCTATAAAGATCAGTTTTTTAAAAAAAAAATAGGAGCAAACTTAGGAGCCCTAATTTGTGGCACCAATTCTCTATCAAACATAAAAATGCCCAAATAAGAGAAAATAAATTAAATGATTAGAACCTTCTAAATGAAAGACTTATGGGCATCAAAAGAAGAGAACCCACAGATTGGGGGAAAATTACCTGGCAATGACATGTCCAACAAGGGACTAACTGCAAACACTTACAGAAAACCTCAACTCGCCATCAAAATGATATGGAACCCAGGTACATAATCTCATGTCAACTTGACCTTAAGAATGGAGTGGTGGAGTCTAGCTTGTCAATCAGGCCACTCAGCCTGATCCCTCCTTGTGGGCGTGGTTTCTCATGAGGATTCTGGGAACCTCTTCCCTGGAGGTGGGATGTACTCTCTCTGCTACACATTCCTGTTGAAAAGCCACATGGAGCCACGCTGATGGCAGCCAGAGCCCTGGAGATACGTCCACCGTCATTGGATCCACAGGACTTTCCACCCACCGGATTGTGATCTTCCTGCATTCGGCATCATTGCATGTGCTGCGTGAGTCTAAAGAGGAATTTATGGGCTAGTATCGGACATATGGGCTAATATTGGATTTATGGGTTTGGTCTGGACTAGGATGTTTTCTCATTATACAATTGCTCTACAATCTAAAGCTCTCTCTTACACACATGAATGTCTACATTTGTTTCTGTAGTCAACCCAGGCTAACCCAGACAGCCAACAAACACATGTAGATATGTTCATGCTTATTTGTCAATTCATCTACTGCCATTACGTCAATGCTGACTCCTAGTGACCCCATAGGACCGAGCAGAACTGCTCCCTAGGGATCCCGGCCTATACATCTTAACAGGAGCAGACAGCCTCATCTTTCTCTCGTGGGGCAGCTGGTGAGCTTGAATACTTGACCTTGAGCTTAGCAGCCTAACACTCTACTAGATGCATCACTAGGGCTCCTTCCTTAGCCATTGAATAGATGCAAATCAAAGCAATGATGAGTTATCATCTCATCCCAGCAAACCAAGCTCAATAAGATAGAAAACAGCAGGTGTTGACGAGGATGTGAGATGACAAGAGCTCTCCAGCCATGCCGATCACTGTGGAAGCCCGGCCTTGAAACTGGAAACAGACGATCCCGTTCAATGCAGCAACCCCAGCCCTGCAGATCACTGTGGAAGCCCGGCCTTAAAACTGGAAACAGACGATCCGTTCAATGCAGCAACCCCACAGCAAGGGTGCGACGGAGGCACACCCACGTGCCTCACAGGGGATCAGCACGACCGGAGAAGAATCAGTGTTTTCGAACTACCATACATATTCGTGTATAAGCCGAGTTTTTCAGCACATTTTTAATGTAGTTGTTGTGGTAAAATTAGGTGCCTCGACTGATTTTGGGGTCTGCTTATACTCGAGTATGTATGGTAGGATGCCGACGAAGTCGACTGAAAGTACCACGGACTGCTAAAAGCACAAACAGATCTGTCTTGGACAAAGTACGGCCAGAATGCTTCCTAGAAGCAAGGATGGCGAGACTTGATCTCACATACCTTGGACATGTTGTGAGGAGGGACCGGTCCCTGGACAAGGACGCCATGCTTGGTCAAGTAGAGGGGCAGTGAAACAGAGGACAGCCCTCACAAGATGGATGGCCACAGTGGCTGGGACAATGCTGAGGATGGCCCAGGAGTTGGCCCTGTTCTACTCTGTTGTGAGTAGAGTTGGAACCCACTTGACGGGACCTAACAGCAGCAACACAATCACCCCAGCCTTCTTTGCAATAGCAAGGAGATGGAAACAACCTGGCCTCCCATCAGCGGATGAATGGATGCTCAAACGATGCTGCTGACTTACGTATGCGGGGTGTTGAGCAATGTAAAAGAATCTGCCGAATAGCCCATGCTGTGGCTGAACCTGGAGATTGCTGTGTGGGGTGCAATAAGTCCGTCACAGAAGGCCAGATAATTGTCTGAGTCTGCTCTTCTGAAAAACGAAAGAAAGAAAAAGAACCCATGAGGGAGGGAGGGCGGGGGAGGGGGGAAACGAGCTGGTACTCAAGTAGAAAGAAAATGTTTTGAAAATGATGATGACAACATATGTACAAATGTGCTTGACACGATGGATGGACAGACGGACTGTGATCAGAGCTGTAAGAGCCCCCGATAAAATGATTTCATAAATTAGGGGGAAGAAAAGTGAAGGAAAAGGTTACATACAGGGGAAAAAAGATTTCATGGTTACCATAAGTAAGGGAGAGAGGAAGAAAGCCAGCAGACAGCTGGATAATACCAATAACTTGGCAGTAGTTACTTTCTACGGGGTGAAAGGCAAGGCAACGCATAATGAGGGGGTGACCAACAGAACATCACTAGGAAGAAGGAAGACTCAGAGGGGAGGTGCCCGTGAGTCACCCATGCCACGACGTACGCAATCCCGGGTGACGGGGAATCACCAACAGTCATCTTCAAGTGGATCCGTAGGCAGTGAGGTGAGATGAATGGACATGAGCAGGCGAAAGGAACTGTACTTGAGGCCCTCTATAGGTCTGGCAGGTGATGTCTCTACCAGCGCATCCATGTACATGTCTACAATACAACAAATGGGGGTGGGGCAGAGGCGAGCATCTTTGCCACAGCCAACCACCTGGAGAAGCGATTCACGGGCAACCTTGGGAACATAGTCAAGGCAGCCATCAGGGTCCACCGGCAGATAGCAGTTTGCTCTACATTCTGCTTTTCTGAGTAATGACTGGGGTCTTAAGGTTCACGAGCAGCCATTTAAGGGGCTGCTGTTGGTCTCTCCCTGTCCTGAGCAAAAAGGGCGGCAGACAACTAAAGCCCCATGGGAACAATTCGCCTCAAGACCCAACGGACCACAAGAGCCTCAGTCCCCACCCCCCGTGCCCCTCTGGACCAGCAGAACTAGATAAGGCCCGGTTACCCTTCCCCACCAATCTGAAGGGATAGAATGAGAGAAAAATGTGGAACCAAACAAAAACATCTTTTTAAAAGGCCAGGCTTCCTGGTCAGATAGAGACTGGTGGAACCTCCAAGACTCAGGCCCCTTGTTGCCTTCGGGTCTGGAGATGAACTCGCCCCCACAGCTCAGTTTTGAACCAAACGGCACACGACCCCAGGTACACAGACGAAACAATGCCCAGTCCTGTGCCAGCCTCACAACTGTTCTTACGTGTGAGCCCACCGATGCAGCCCCTGTGCCCCTCCATCTCAGAGAGGTCCTTCCTCTCTGCTCACTCTTCTCCACTTTGCCAAGCAGGATGTCCTTCGCCGGGGACGGTCTCTCCTGACAACCCGTCCAACGCATGTGAGATGAAGCGTCACCATCTCGTCTCCAAGGAGCATTCTGGCTGCCCTTCCAAGACAGATCTGCTTGTCCTTTTTGTGTCCATGATGCGTTCACTGTTCTTTGCCAGCGACCAAGGTCTAGACCGTGAACCATCACCTAGGGAAGTCCAAATTCCTCAGAATAACCAGCCGTGTGAGATCCCAAGGGCAGCATTGGGCCAAGGACAAAGCTTGGAAGGCAGGAAGTGGTAGGAAAGGAGGAAGGATGGAAACAGAAAACACAGGGAGGAAGTGGGATAAGTGATGACACGTGGGAGGAATTACAATTAGTCACCCCAAACAAAATGAATCATTTATGAATTATGGAATGGAAAAGTAAATTGCGCCATAATCCTTCACTCAATTAAAAAAAATTTAAAGCAAAAAGAAAGAATGCTATTTGTGGCATATTTATTTATCGAAATAAATCATTGTATTATTGGGGGCTCTTACAGTAACCCATGCATCAATCATATCAAGCACATGTGTACATATGTTGCCGTCATCATTTTGAAATATTTGTGGCTGACACTGGCTGCTCAAGCAGCAGTTCTTCCTCTGACCCTGAGCCCCCAGGGCTAGGTCAGACCTCAACTTATAAATCACAGCCCGCCCTCCAGGCTTCCAAGGCTGTCCACGCCTGAGGACACCAGCTGTAGGCTTGAGGTGCCCACAATCCCGTCACTTCTGGCCTGTTGGCTGCACATGGGAGGTGTTCCCACTGCCTCCTCCCGATACCAGCCATACGTCAGGGATCCCCAGCCTCCCTTCCTTCTCACCTGCGGTCTCCTTCTGCTCACTTGACTTGGACAAGGCACAAGAACAAGTCACGAAAGTGAGCTGTGATAAGCATCAGGAGGTCTGCTTAGAATTACCTTCTTATGCTAGCAAAAGGGATACAAATTAAGGGACACATCAGCAGAGTTAGAAAACACAGCCTTGGTGATAGAAAAGATGTTGAAGATAACAGAAGTCTGCAAGACCAATGATTTCTCATTACAAATACTTTTTTTAAAAAAACATTGTCAACGGCAACTAAACATGTGGACCTTGCCAGATGGAATCCACGGGAATAAAATTGCTGACATCTGTGGGCAGAGACCATGGAGAAGCTTGATGCCATCTGCCAAAACAAGGCCAGGGGCCGACCTGCTCATGTGCAAAATCAGATATCAAAGACAATGAAAGGAAGTCCGTAGGAGCCAACATAGAACCTGAAGTATATCCCGCCTGAATTTAGAGACCACCTCAGATTTGATGTACGGAACACGGACGATCAAAGACCAGGCGACATGTAGGGTGGCATGAACATCACTCATGAACAAAGGAAAAGGCCATTGGAAACACAAAAAAGACAAGATCAAAGGGAATGCCCAAAGACCCTGAACCTTGCTCCAGAAAGTGGAGCAGCTAAGAGTTAGCATTTTAAGTGGAGTTAGAAAAACAAGGGAAGAAAGAACGTGCTTCCCGCATTTCTCAAGCCCAAAGAGCTGCGGGAGCCTGCAAGCCTGGGTTTGCAATTGAGAGAGCCTCTGGGCAAATATGGAACGCTGCAGGAAGCACCGCAAGAAGATGAAAGGCATGCACCGAGTCACAGTTCCAAAAAGAACTGGTCACCATCTAACCATGGCAACAGAAAGAATACAATCAAGAAGCGGTGGTGTTGAAGGAAGAAACCTAAGTGACACCAAAGACTTCAGCCACACACGAAGTTGCAGGTGCTGCTGGAAGACCGATGGAAACGTCTCAGGGCTGACACGGGGCTGGAGGGGCTCACTTCTCTCTACTAAGAGACACGAAAGACAGCTACTTGGTCAGCCCACTGGCAGGGGGGCCTCTTGGTGCCTATTCCACAGAAAGGTGGCCCAAAAGATCACACAAAAATATATCAAACAGTGTCATCAATGGCACATTCATGGCTGAAAATCACAAAAACACAGCTGCGGTGGTACATTGACGAGGAGCTGCCAGAAATTCAAGGCGAGTTCAGAAGATGCGAAAGGATATCGTTGCTGATATCAGATGATCTTGGCTGCAAGCAGAGGATCCCAGAAAGATGCTTACTTGTATTTTATGTCAAGGTATGTACTTCATAATAAACTATGGGTATCCCTGGGTGAGATGGGGATTCCAGAACACTTCATTGTGCTCGTGTGAAACCTATACAAAGACCAAGACACAGTTGGGCAGAACCAGGGGTCACTGCCAGGTTTAACATCAGGAAAGGTGTGTGGCATGTTTTCACCCTAGTTATCCATTCTGTCTCACTGCCATCAGGTCGATTCCAACTCAAAATAACCCTCAGGGACAGGGGACAACTGGACCTATGGGTTTCTGAGATCAAATCTTGGTGACAGTAGAAAGCCTCATCTTTCTTCCTCAAAGAGGCTGACGGTTTTGAACTGCCGACCTTGATGCGTAGCCCACTATGCCACCAGGATTCTCTACGCTGACACACAATCTCAGAAATGGGATTGTCAGAGGAGGAACGAGGCATCAGGATTGGAGGAAGGATCCTTAGCAATCAGTGATCGGCAGATGACACAACCTTGCTTTCTAAAAGCCAACCGGACTTGAAGCGTTTGCTGACGCAGCTTCAGTATGGGTTACACCTCCACGCAAAGAAAACAAAAGAGCCTTGCTGCGGGACCAATCCAAAGCGTCCTGATAACTGGAGGAAAGATGGAAGCTGTCGGGAATTTCGTTTCACTGGAGTCCACCATCGGTGCTGTGGGGGGCCATTGTGGGGGTTACAACTCGCAGCAACCCTGTAGAGAGAGCAGGAGACCCTGTCCGCTGCAAACCCTCCCCACAATGACCGCTCGGCTGGCCCGTCGTGCAGCCCTGTGCCGATCCACCTTACTCAGCAGCTTCCTCTCTTCAACCAGGACGGTTTTCCCTAAGCACTGAGCTCTCCTGATAACGTGGAACCTTCGGACTTTACCTCTTCCAAGATGGGCTTGTTGGCTCGGCCGGCAGACCACGGTGGTTTCAACATTCTTCACCAACACAATTCAAAGGCGTTGATTCTTCTTTGGTCCTCCTTGTTTATTGTCCCGCTTTCATGTACGCACAAGACCATTGGAAATATCCTGGCTTACATCCTACACCTCACAGTGCTCTCTGCTCTTTAGCATGCGGAGAGAGGTCCTGGGCAGCAGATTGTCTGAGTTGGCACTGGCTTGACAGCAATGGGTTTGGATTATAAAGTCATGATTCGTGGAATCAGCGCCCCCGTGCTTGAGGTTGGGTTGATATCAGTCAGTGGTCTTCCTAACCTGTCCAGCCAGGACCCAACTCACATCATGAGCATCCTCAACCCTCATGTGCTGTCTGGTGGCCTCGTGAAAGGCACGTCCATCACTGGGAACGTTCTAGGATGCTAGAGCTTATTTCTTAAGAACCAAAGAGAAAGATCAAGGTCTTTGGGTAAAGTCAATTTTAAACCCCACAGCCATTATAGAAGTAAAGAAATAATGTATGCAAACATTAAGTGAAATAATATTTGCCTCTGACCGAACTTCTTTGAGGATTAATGTTCCCATCTGCAAACTAGAGATAACAAAATCGGGCTTCCTTGCTGTGAGGAGTAGGGCAATCAGCACAGTGCTGGTTGTGAGGGGCCAGCTATAGACGCCTGATCAGTAGTCCCTGGAAAAGGACATCCGGCTTGGTACAGGAGAGGGGCAGCGAGAAAGAGGAAGCTCTCAACAAGATAGATCGCCCATGGGCTCAAACATGGCCGCCATCGCGAGGACTGAGCAGGACCGGGCGGGGTTTTGTCCTGTTGTACGTATAGGGACACCATGAGCTACATGTGGCTCGATGGCAACTGGCAACAACGCCTCCAAAACTCCCTTCCGCACAGTGACCCTCCTAGGGCTTCTGAGGCTGTGAATCTTTACAGGAGCAGAAAGCCTCCTCTTTCACCTGCAGAGCAGCTGGTGGGTTTGACCCTTCGACCTTGACGTTAGCAATTGAGTGTTTACCTGACAGCACCCCCGGGGCTCCTTACCTGTCGTGTGATGATATTAACGAATGTTCTACAGAGTGCATGTGCCAGAGGGTGACCTGTAAGTGCCACGGCAGTTCAGCCAGACTCACCGGAGTCCCCCAGTGTTCCCATGCTGTAAGGTCTGTGAAGCAGCGGAGGGAGGAGATTGGGGGGGGGGTACTGTCGGGTCCCCTCGCTCACAGGGCGGCCGTGTACAGCAGAATGAAAGCAGTCCTGCCCACTCACCACCCTGACGATCGTGCTGCGGAGCCAGGGTGCCAAGCCATCTCATGGAAGGGCTTTTCCTTTTTCTCTGGCTCTCTACCAAGCAGGATGCCCTTCCTTCAGGGACTTGGTCCCACCTGATGACGTGTCCAGGGTGTCACCATTCTCCCTCCTGAGGAGCATTCTGGCTGTACTCCTTCGAGGTTTTGTTTGTTCTTACGTCAGTACCGTCAACGATCAGTGCCACACCTTCACTCAAACGCATCGATTCTTCTGGGCGCTCCCTTCTTCATGGCCCCGCTATTGCATTCAGAGGTGGCGACTGACGATACCCTGGCTTGGGTCAGGCTTACTGTAGTTCTAGTGGGGACACCTTCGCTCTTTAAAATGTGTCCCTTGACCGATGGATGGCTGCTTCTGAGTAAAATGAGACTCTCCATAGCGTCAAGCCTTTCTTCGTGTCTCCAGTATTTTCTGCATTCTGTTGGATCCCTTCTTGGGAGGCACAGCTATAGATCTCTCCCAGCCAGCTGACCAGCTGTCGTTCAAGTTTCTTGGCATAGAGTGAGCACTCCACTGGAGCAGCATCAATTTATCAACACCTCGCAAATTCAACTCCGTTTCTGGACTCTTGTTTTGGGCTCACGCTTTCAGTGTGGCTTGGACTTCTTCATTTGATACCCCTCTAGTTCTTGCTTATACACTATCTCCCCAAATGGCTGAATGCTGACCAACAATTTCCGGTACAGTGACACTGTGTATTCCTTCCATTTCATGCCTCCCGTGTCCTTCCGTGTTCTGGGCATAGAATCCGTCAACACTGCAACTTGAGGGTTGATTTTTTTGTTTTTTGTTTTCTTCTTCAGTTCCTTCGGCTTAAGGAAAGCTGAGCGTGTGTGGTTTGTGGGAAATTCAAGAAGAGGCCTGGATCTTCCTTCTGGCATTTGGGAATGAGTTCCTGCTAAGGGTCAGTCCAGGCCCAGTGGTTGCTGTGGGTTAATGGACCCTTGACGCTTCAATTAGGGGATTATGTTAACAATACCAAGTAGGAAATTGGCTCCATAAAAATCCCTGGATCCCTGGGGCTGGGCGCATAATGAGCCCCAGCCCAAAGGTCTCACCACTTGCTGTTCCAATCGGATCTTTCTTGTAATCGCATGATTTGCTCTCAGAACGCGCTCCAAAATAACTAAATAACACAGAAAAGATGGGCTTCACTCCTCAGTCCTAATTGGAAATGTTTGGGAAAATGTGATGACCATCTTTGCTCAAGATTTGCTTTAGATTTGGAGATTTTCGAAAGATGTTTGTATAACTTTCCTCTGCCAATTTCTTTTCCAGCTTGTTTCATTTTCACATTAAAGCACGGGCTGTCACGAGAGAAACAAAATAAAACAAGAGATAGAACACCCCAAATCATACCACAGCATACTTGTAAAAAAGCTCATCTGCCGAGCACCCCAAATCTGGCCGTTCTCCCATCCCCCCTCAGGTCCCAAAGCGTTGGCTTCAAGCTTCAGGCCAGGAAAGCTTTGAGTTGTGGCCTCCTGTCCTTGGGTTTTCTCATCCACCAAGTGTCAGGCTTAGACCCGCTCAATGCTCTTCAAGTTGGGTTCCTTGGAGTTGCTGGGGTGGGGGTTTGGGGTGCCTCGAGGAGCCCTGCTCCTGTCCATCAATCTGAGATGCTTCCCACTTGTCTGCCTCACACTTTAGGGTTCAGAGTCTGCTAGGAAAGGGTGTTTCCAGTTCAGCAGGGGGAAGACTTGAGAATTGTTAGATCTCTCTGGAGCTAGAGTTACACCTCAGTCCTTGGCTCCGTGTGGGAAAGAATTCACGCCCAAGCCTGGTTCGTGATCCAAGTGAGTTTTATAAGAGTTAGAAGAAGTTTCAGGTTTACATGGCACCCATAGGACTCCTTCCGACCATGCAGCCTGGCGGAAACTGCTCAGCATCAAGCAGACAAAGTCTCTCTCTCAACTCTGGGCTCCTGCCTTTTCAAGGATTCCACGGGGAGGCATTGTGGATGACCCCTGATTGACCCCATTGGCTGAATTGAATTCACCTGGCCTACGTGGGCCAATCCAGGTTTAGCACCCAGCCATGCCTACCGGCCGGAAACCTGAACCTCTGAGCATGTGCAGTGCACCACTCCTTGTCCCGTGCTTGGCTCTCTGGGCATGCGTTAATGGACATTCCCCATCCCTACGCTAGAACTACCTGACAGAATCACTTTGTTAGGTAATGTCTAAGCTCCTGTGTACCTCTGAGAAGGGAGCCCTGGTGGTAGTGGTTCTGCATTGGGCTGCAATCACATGGTCGCCAGTTCAAACGCTAGCAGCCCCTCGGGAGAAAGACTGGACTGTCTACTCTTGTAAACATTTACAATCTCAGGAGCCTCCGGGTGGTGGGGGAGGCCTATGAGTCAGCATTGACTCGAAGGTAGCAAGTTTGGGTTTATTTACTTCTGATCGGATCCTTGGTGGCAGAGTGGTGATGAGTCAGGCTACTCACTGCAAGTTCAGCAATTCGAAACCACCAGCCGCTCTGTCAGAGAGAGACCCACTCCTGTAAAGAGTTACAGTGTCGGGGACTCACTGAGGCAGCTCTACCCCATCCTGTAGGGTGACTGTAAGTGGCCATCAACTTGATGACAGTGAGCTTGGTTTTATCTACTTGGGATATTGGTGGAATCTGTTCAAGAGGAGGGTATACAGCCCCAAAGCCCACTGTCATTGAGTTGATTCCAGTGCATACCCACCTTATACTGGGATTCTGAGGGTGTAAATCCTTATGGAGCAGACAGCCCCCTCTTTTTCCTGAGGAGCAGCTCGGGATTTGAACTGCCGCCGACCTTGGAGTTGCCTGACAGCACCACCTGGGATCCTATAGGAGGCAAGTGGGATTTTAAATGGCATTGAACTATCACACAGCAACTGGTACATGTACTTGGCATTCACTCACCTGAGTTGGAAGCTTTAAGTTCATACAAAAACCTGTCCGTGAACATCAATAGCAGTTCCGTTCATAAACGCCTCGAATTAGAAGCCACCAAGATGTCCTTGAACAACTGAGTGAATAAATAAACTCAGTTTTCTGGAGTGGGTTGTACCTCAGTTCTTTGCTCCACACGCTGAAAGAATTCACGCTGAAGCACGTTGGGTAATCCAAGTGAGGTTTTATGAAGGACAGGACCAGTTTCAAGTTTTAGTCTCAAAAGGGGATACACTCTTTCTGGGACACATACCAAGCTGTGCTGAAGCCGCACTGGGGTTCACAACTGGCTACGAACCACCACGTGAAAGAGCACACCCACGCATGCAGGACTGGGAAACCCCAGGATCCAAAGGCCAAGAGAAGGCAAGAGGGCAAAAGAGTAAGACAGAGCGTGCCCCCTGCTTTTATTCTAACCCACCCCTGCCCAGGAGAGGCGTGGCTGAAGGTATTGGTTGACCTCATTGGCTGAATTAAGCCCACCTGGGTGATGTCATGAGCCTGGGACTAGTTTGGGTGCCCAGGTGTACCTTCCACCTGGCTTGGGGGCTTGAGTATGAGCATGCTCAGTGTGGGCTCTTCATAGGTGTCCAATGGTTGCCTGATTTCTTTCCAACCTCCTCCATGGGGGCCTTTGCAGGCATGGGAGGGACAACCCCCTATCCCCAAGCTAGCTACCTAACACATCCATATGAGAGTATTAAAAAAACCTATCAATGCCGTCAGTCTTACAGTCAGTAATGAAAACACATGGCAAAACATGAACCTCAGCTCACCTAGTGAAACCGGCCAGTCTGAAAAGACTGCCTGCTGGATAGTTCTGACTGTGTGACATTCTTGGCAAAGCAAAACTACAGAGACAGTGAAAGGATGGATGGCCACCAGGGCTCTCGGGGGCGGGGAGAAATAGGGAGGGATGAATAGGTGAAGTCCAGTGACATTTTAGGGCCCGTGAAGAGAATCTGTATGATACTAGAATTGTGGGTATATGGCACTGTGCGTTTGACAAAACTAGTTATTTTGTGCATCGTAGAGCATGGACTCTGATACAAGGAAGCGCTAAATGTTCGTAGAGAAATATGGTAGGATTTTCTATGAACTTTTTGAAGCCCCTTTTGGAATGGCTGGGTAAGTGTTGAGCTAACAGAGCAAAGTCAGTGGTTCAAAACCACCAATCGCTCCATCGGAGAGGAGGCTGCTAGCTCCTGAAAAGATTTACAGCCTTAGAAACCCTACGTAGGGCATGATGAGCCAGAGTCGGCTCGGTGGCAGTGGGTTTGGCTTGTTTTTGAATAAACTATGGACTTTAATTCGTAACAATGGTTCACCCATCTTAACAAATGGCCCACCACAGCGGAGGCAAGTTGTGCATCATAGGGGAAACCGTGGGGGAAGGGGAGGGGCAGTTTGGGGAACTCTGGACTTTCTGCTCAGTTGTTCTGTAAACAAAAAAAACTGCCTTAAAAAGTAAACTGCAATACCTTTCTGAGAATGGTATAGAAAGTATAGGAGCTGAAACCCTGGTGGGGACTGAGCATGATAGTGGGACAGGAGGAAAGTCAAGAGAAATAGAGGAAAGAGTTGGGAGGCAAAGGAGGATGGGGAAATAGATCCATTTGCATATATTTTTAGTTTATAGCACACCAGCCTATGTGATCACGAGGTGCCAAAGGGATCAGTTATCAGGCATCAAAGAACAAAAAATATCATTGTGTGTTCATCTCCATGATAAGATCACTGAAGACAAATGGGTGCATAAGCAAACGTGGCGAAGAAAGCTGATGGCGCCTGGCTATCAAAAGGTATAGCATCTGGGGTCTTAAATACTTGAAGGTAAACAAGCGGCCATCTAGCTCAGAAGCAGTAAAGCCCACATGGAAGAAGCACACCAGCCCGTGTGATCATGAGGTGTCGAAGGGATCAGGTATCAGGCATCATCAGAACAAAAAATCATATCATTGTGAATGAGGGGGAAGTGCAGAGTGGAGACCCAAAGCCCATTTGTAGGCCACTGGATATCCCCTTACAGAAGGGTGTCAGGGAGGAGACGAGCCAGTCAGGGTGCAATGTAGCAACGATGAAAAATACAACTTTCCTCTAGTTACTAAATGCTCCCCCCCTCATCCCCTATCATGATCCCAATTCTACCTTGCAAGTCTGGCTAGACCAGAGGATGTACACTGGTACCGATAGGAACTGGAAACAGGGAATCCAGGGCGGATGACCCCTTCAGGACCAGTGGTGTGAGTGGTGATACTGGGAGGGTGGAGGGAGGGTGGGTTGGAAAGGGGGAACCGATTACAAGGATCTCCATGTGACCTCCTCCCTGGGTGATGGACAACAGAAAAGTGGGTGAAGGGAGAAGTCGGACAGGGCAAGATATGACAAAATACTAATTTATAAAATATATAAATTATCAAGGGTTTATGAGGGAGGGGAAAAATGAGGAGCTGATGCCAGGAGCTTAGGTGGAGAGCAAATGTTTTGAGAATGATGAGGGCAATGAATGCACAAATGTGCTTTGCACAATCGATGTATGTTTGGATTGTGATAAGAGTTGTATGAGCCCCTAATAAAACGATTAAAAAGAAAGAAAGAAAGAAAGAAAGAAAGAAAGAAAGAAAGAAAGAAAGAAAAAGAGCCAAACTCTAAGAAAAACTCTCCTAACAGCAAAGAGCAAAGATGGCAAATGTGCTTGACACCATGGATGGATGGATGGATTGTGATAAGAATTGTATGAGCCCCCAATAAGATGATTTTTCAAAAGAACAAAAACAGCACAGACGGCTGCTGTGAACAACAGGGGAGGAAAGAGGAAGAATTGCCTTTGGGGGGCTCTTCGAGAAGAGCATGTGGATGCAGAGGGGAACCATGCAGCCCAGGGCTGGGGCGGTCGGGGGGGGGGGGGCGGGGCAGGGCGGGGTAGGTGACATGACCCATGGCCCCAGCTGGAGCTTGCATCACCATGCGAAATTCCTATGCCCGTTGAGCCATTCCTGAATAGGGAAAGGCCCTGCTCACAAGGCTGATTCTTATTTATTGATTTAAAACATTTCTTTCTTTCTGCCTGGACTTAGTCCTGCCAGCTCTGCCCCTTGGATAGTTGATATGGGGTTGCTGGGGTGCCAGGGCGCAGCTCTGAACCAGAGGAAGACTTCTGTCTTCTGTGAGTTTACACTCTGGAGGGAGACCCAAACCCTACATGGCAAGCCACAAAAGCACTTTGTGACGCCTGTACTGGTGCCCGGAAGGAGTGCCCAGTGGTGCAAAGAGTCAAGCATATGGTGCTGAGCCAAAAGGTTGAAGGTTCAAATACCACCTAATGTAACTCAGGCAAGGAAGGCTCGATGATCCCCTTCTGGAAGGTGCGCACAACCCACGCCAAGCCCACGGCCATCGAGCCCATTCCCACGTGGGCTCCTCACCCCCACACAGAGTCAACTGCCCCTGGAGGTTCTTCTTTTTTTTTAAATCATTTTATTAGGGGCTCATACAACTCTTATCACAATCCATACATTCATTAATGGTGTAAAGCACATCTGTATATTCATTGCATTCATTATTCTCAAAACATTTGCTCTCCACTTAAGCCCCTGGCATCAGGTCCTCATTTTTCCCCTCCCTCCCTGCTTCCCCCTCCCTCATGAACCCTTGATAATTTATAAATTATTATGTTGTCATGTCTTACACTGTCCGACGTCTTCCTTCATCCACTTTTCTGTTGTCCGTCCCCCAGGGAGGAGGTTGTATGTAGATCCTTGTAATCGGTTCCCTTTCCAGCCCCTGGAGGTTCTTAAGGCTATCGCCCTCCCTCCTCTTTCTCCTTCAGAGCGCCTGGTGGGTTTGAACTGGTGACCTCACAGTTAGCAGCCCAACACATAACTACGACGCCTTTCCCAGAAAGGCCACAGCCACCGAAAGCCTGAAGGGGGTCTGTTCTCCTCTGACCCCTGTGGGGTGGCCAGTCGGAATTGATTCGAAGGTCACGCTTGTGTTGTCGTTTTTTTGCTAGTTCTCTGAAGGAAGGATGAGTGACAGATAGGGCAGTGGGGTGGGCTTGCTTGAAACCCGGGAGCCAGTGGGGGTCTTGCTGGATGGAGAAAGAAGCCAGGAGACCAGAGGGTGGCTTTCCCCCTTCGCTACACACATGTGTGCAGTACCCTGTGCCAGCGCCATGCCAAGTCCTGTGCTAATGAACAGCAATCCTGGTCGGGCTGCAATCGCAGGGTCAAGAGTTCGAAACCACCAGCAGCTCTAAGGGCGAAAGACTGGCTCTCTACTTCCGTAGACAGTTACATTCCCAGTGAGTTTGGTGCTAATGAATAAAGAGTCCTGGTGGCATAGTCTGCTGGGCTGCAAGGTCAGCAGTTCAAGCCCAGCAGCCGCTCCTAGGAAGAGAGAGGAGGCTTTCTGCTCCCATGAAGGTGTGCAGCCTCGGAAACTCACAGGCAGGTGCCACTCTGCTCTATCAGGTCAGAATCCACATGACAGAGGTGACTGGGCGCGTCTTGAGGTGTTGCGGCATTTATTCCTGAGGGAGTCTTGCTGTCTGTCCACTGTCTCAGCACCTCTCAGGCCAGAACCTCCTGGGACGCCAGTTAGGACACAGGCTCCTGGTCCCCACGCCCAGATCTTCCAACAGGTGTTGCCCCTGCCCCCACCGTGCCTGGGGAGGCGGGCTCAGGTCAGACTCCCCATCGGAGGCCATGCACGGCCACCTGTGGGCGAGCCTGGCTGGGAGGACAGACCCTGTGTCCCGCAGTTCCTGGACGGTGGTTTGGGGAAGACGTGCTTGAAGAGCAGAGAGACAGTGTGGGAGCGTGTGAATCTGGAGCTCACACCCACCACCTTCTGGGCCTTGTCTGGCACTGAGGACACGTGGTAAGAAAGGGTGGGGGAGGGCGGCCAGGGGGTGGGGGTGGAAGTGGTACTAGATAGTGCTCCTGGCACCTATTTATTAGCCCCTGCCTGCAGGGTGCTACCCGCCCCACCCCACCGTGGGCGCTCTCACAGGGAGGGCGGATTCAGTCCCTGGTACTCCGCCTCCCTCATCCTAGGCCACAAACAGAGCCCAGACTCCTGGCCAGGTTCCCACCAGTTGATGTGGCAGCAGGTGTGGTAGGGTGGCCCTGACCTTTGAGACCCATTCTGTGAGGGAGAACAATGTCTATTCAGAGGAGGCAAAGAAAAGAGGAGGGTGTTGTTGGGGAAAGTTCCATCCCAAGCAAAGCCAAAGCCAACCAGCAGGAGGGTGGGAACGCTGGCCTTCAAGTTCACCCCCACCCTGACACCCCCTCCCCATGCCCACCGGGGGTGGGGTGGGAGGCTTGAGAGTCAGAGCACCAGCTCCTTGCCAGTGCTTGGGCCGCAGTGTGAAGGTGCTTGCTGGCTGTCCCAAGTGGAGGGGGTCTTTTGGGGCTGGCACTGGTGGGCTTGAAGGCCCCAGGGGGGTCTGTCCATCCCTGCACCCAGCAGAGCGGTGCGCCACAGACAAGCTGGGTATGAATGGAAATGCAACTCACGCTGTCAACTTTCACTCCACTTCCGATACAACATCAAATGTCATTAAAAGGAAACAGCTCAACCAATACGTGTGGGCCGATTGCCCCGGCTGAGGAGGGGCTCTGCCGGAGAGTAAGGTGACCAGATTTTAACAATGGTAAAGCGGGACACCATTGACCGGGGTGGGTGGGGGTGGGGTGGGGAGTGGGGTGTGTGTGTATGTTCTTTTTTTTTTTTTTAATGTTGTCACCTTTTTTGTGTTTTTTTTAACGTTTTATTAGGGGCTCATACAACTCTTATCACAATCCATACATACATCAGTTGTGTAAAGCACATCTGTACATTCTTTGCCCTCATCATTTTCAAAGCATTTGCTCTCCACTTAAGCTCTTTGCATCAGGTCCTCTTTTTTTTTTCCCTCCCTCCCCGCTGCCCCTGTGTGTGTGTTCTTGATTTAAAATTTGGTCTACATGGAGCAACACAAATTTTCATAGAACACAAAAATAGTATTGTAATATATTTTTAAAATTTCAACATAAGTACAATTTACAAATATAATACATTAAAATTATGTATAGTATTATTTTATTCTTTGGCAGATTTCTCATTTGAGTGAATTTTTTTAGTAGATTGCTGTCATTGTTAAAAGGTCATAACATTTTTCACAAGAATTTGTTAAATTATATTTCACACATAAAATGGCTTTCAGTCTCAACACTTAATTGTGATTTTTCTGATGTCCACACTTTATTTACCATAGAGAAAATGCATTCAGTTGCAGCATTAGTTCCTGCTAAGGACAGCGTGTATTCCACAATTTTTAGTGCATTATTCTATGGAACGTAGTTTGTTTCAAAATGATGAAACATTTCTAACCATTTGTTCTCTATTGTGATTTTTGCCGATGCCCAGGATTTAACCTTTTCCGTATCAATATATATTTTTAATAATGATACCTCATTAAAAAGATCATTTGTGGAAATATTACTATATGGGAAATTTTGAGTAATATGATCGAATGCTTTTCGCACATAATTCCAATTAAGTTCTTGTTTTAATGTAACCCAATGAAAATGTTCAATATCATTGTAATGTACCCGTCCACTCTTTTAAATAATCTATGCAGTTACTATAGAATTTTTTAACGTGATTCATGATATCTGCACGATTTATTGCACCTTGTTCTTCTAGCTGGCTTATACTATTACGGATAGTTAATGGAAAGAAAATTTTTTTCGAACCACTCTTGACACTGACATTTTAAATTATTAACTTCATTTGCGACTTCAGTTACCGAAATTTTGTCACCTTCAAAAAGTTTTATAGCATTTTGAAAATGAGCTACTTGATTATGTACAAACTCTAGCCAAATTTTTGAAGATTCTTTAAAAAAAAACTCTTCTAAAATTCTAGGACATTTATCCTGTGATAGAAAGTAGGATTTCAAAAGATCATATATTTTCAAAATTCTTTCTACAGCTGGCAAAAGAGCTAACCAGCTCGTTTTACTGTATCCAAGTATTTTCTGATATTCAACTTCCGCAGTTTCACAAAATTCTTTAAGCAATTCAACGCATACAGTGTATGTATAGAAATAAGAATATATTTTAATAACAATATTTTCCACATCTATGGGCAACAAATCAGCAGCTGTTTGAATGGCATTATGTATTATGTGTGCTGCACAACCAACACCAATAATGTTTTGATTAAGGCTTTTATTTAATTTATAAAAAGTATTATTTGTACCTGTTCGCGCTTTCCCTCCAAAACTTGCAATCGTGCTGTCTGCACAATATGCAATCACATTATGCAATCACATTATGTTTTAAATGTTTTTTTCCAAAATATTAATAATGGAACTGAAAATTATTTCAGAAGTTTCACCGGGCACGGAAGCGAAATCTAAAATTCTAATTTTTATCCCAGTTTCTGAATCAAAAAATCTAATAGTGGTTGGAAATAACTTTATAGCCTTATGATTAGATGCGTCAGACTATATGGATATAAAATTATTTTTTTCTAGATTTTTGTTTAATTCTGAAAATGCATATGGGGAAAGCACATTACACACAATTGCCTCGGATATTATGCTAGCACAGCAAATGTTTTGTTGATTAACTTTTTGACCACTTGTGATGTACAGTCCATAGATCTGAAGGATGATTGTGATTTTTTAAAAAACATTTTATTAGGGGCTCATACAACTCTTATCACAATCCATACATCAATTGTATAAAGCACATCCGTACATTCTTTGCCCTAATCATTTTCAAAGTATTTGCTCTCCCCTTAAGCCCTTTGCATCAGGTCCTTTTTATTTTATTGTGATTAATAGCATGAAACGACGTAAGTCCTTCTGCTACTGCTGATTTCTTTTCTTCGTCTCTATAAGTTATTTTTTTTTATATTCCTGTATTTTGGAGGAAGATATGGCAGTATTTAAATATCTTTTATGTTTCTGTGTCTCCAAGTGCTTTGAAATATCATTCTGCCCGCTGTGCGAAATAGAAAATTCATCATTACATTTCTCACATTTTACCATGTAATCGCTTTTGGTTTTTTGAATTTGCATCCTCTTTTCTTACTCATGATGTTACAAATCTAAAATAATAATTTAAAATTACATTATACATTATTATATACATATTGCTTGAAAACACAGCAAGTAGGTACATAATTACATGAACATATTTTATTGTTAGTTTATAAATTAAATTAATTTGTTATAAAGTAACTATATTTTTAAAATTATTTGAATTTTAATCCTATATTTCTTTCTAAATAATAACAATACTAACTTGTATTATTTTTCTCTGAATTTGCAGTAACGTAAGTCATGTCACTTTCAAGGCCGGCACTAGACTATTTGCCGCCACTATAAAATATAAATAATACGAGTACTGTCTGCTAAATTCAAGAAAATTTATGTACTGATGAAATAAATAAATAAATTGCTTACCCAAATTAACTGAATAGCTGATTTGTTGACATCACTTGTTTAACCAGCACTAGCATGCAGTATGATGTGTATTGTCTGAGAAACAGTTACAAAATGCTTTCGTTGTTGCCAGTGCCAAAAAATGCCATTGTTCATTAAGTCCAAACAATGGCGGTCGAATTCTAACAAGTGATCAACAATGCGAACTTTGATAAGCAGTTCTCAATAATCAGTTCTCAACAATGATTTGTTATTATTAAGGTTTAGCATTATAAAATTAACAAAAATAATATAAAACCCATATCCTGGCAAAATAGCCGCATGGCAGCCCAAAACCGCATATTCCCTTCCCGTTCTCCCACCATTCCCTAGCTTGTTGTACATTCTTTCCCCAAACTGGAACTTTTTTAAAATGCCGCGGGATGCGGGACAAATTGTTAAAAATCGGGACTGTCCCGTAGCCAAGAGCTCAGCTTCTCAAGCTGGACCATCGAGCCGGGGAATCCTGCCTCTCCACTTGCTAGCCTGTGTCCTGGGCATGTCCCTCAGCCGCGGGGCCTTGACTCCCTTCACCCCCACCCCCCACCCCCACTCTGTACAGCCCTGCCTCCGGGTCACTGCAAGCGCTCCTGAGAGGAGATGCGACTTAGCATGTCGTACTTAGCACAGAGAATGGCTGTTGTGGGGCTCAGTGCATGTGAGTGAGTCACTCCTACTGCGGTCACCAAGCATGCAGGGCCAGGTGTGGGGGTGGGGGCCGGGGGGAGTGGGGGTGGGTGGGCGGGAGCCAGGGTGTGGCTCAGACCACCAGCTCTCAAAGGGGTTTCCTCGGTTACCTAGAGCTGCTGTCCACTCACTCAAAGGTTTCATCTGTACAAGTCAAAAATTCATGGAGGGCAGTCTGAAAAACTGGCCTCTACTTGTATAATTTGCTTTTCTCCACCGTGTTTTAAGTTCTTAAATTAATGATACTGTCAATAGAATTACCTTATGTCCCAGGGGGATGATTTATAACGTTCTCTATCATAAAATGATCATGATATCTCTAAAATGAACCGGAAACTATATATGTGTATAGTTATATGTACAACTATATACAGTTATACATTATACTATATACGTATATAGTATATATAGTTATATAATATATACACCATAGATATATGAATGGAGTTGGGGCTTGCACTTAATTCTAGCCCCAATCTAAGAGCAATTACGACATGGCCCTGCTCAATGCTCACCCTCATGAAGAGGTCACTGAAGATCTGGGTGTGCTAGCAAAGAGTGGGGAAGAAACCAGATGGTGCCCAGCTATCAGAAAGGATGACGTCTGGGATCTTAAAGGCTTGTCTTCAAACAAGCTGCTATCTGAGGCGTCAACTAAGTCCCCGGGAAAGAAGCTCACCAGTTTGATCCAAGGATGGCAAATAATAAAATCAAATCCAAAGGAGGGAACACTATCAGAGCTTCAATTCTGTTTTTGTGTTTTGTACGATGTTTCTGTATATGAAATTCAGGGGAGGTCAATCTACAGAGACAGTCCCTGGATCAGTCAGTGCCTAAGCGCACAACCGGGGAGGTTGGCAGGGGAATAGAGAGCTAATAACAAGGAGTATGTGAAAGAAGAAAACATCCTGAAATCGATTGTGCTGATTGGTTCCGTGTTGGACTGCGATCGATCGGCATGGCCGGCAGATGGAAACCAGCAGCAGCTCTGCGCGAGGCAGATTGAGCTTTCTCCTCCGTAAACACGTGGGGGTGGAGGGGGAGGGGTTACTGACTCTGAATCAGCATCGACTCCATGGCAGTGAGCTGGTTTGTGTGGGGGTGTGTGTTGTGCCAATTAGATGCTACTCAAACTTTTTTTTTAGTGATTCCAACTCCTGGACCCCACAGGTGTGCCAGAGTAGAAGTGTGCTCCCAGGATTTTTCAACGGCTGCGGGGTTTTTTTTAAAGAAGAAGGTGGTTTCTTCTGAGACACTCTGAGTGAGCTTCAGCCACCAACATTTTGTTGAGCATTCCGTTTGCACCACCGAGTGACCGAGGTCATGAGCCCGAAACTCCCAGGATACTGGCGGAGGCACTGGTTACACATTGATGGGATTGTGCAGTCTTCAGTTCAAATCCACAGCTGCTCCTTGGGGGAAAGTCGATGCTTTCTGTCCCTGTCAAGATCTACAGCCTCAGAATCCATAGGGAGATCACTATCCCACAGGGTCACTACGAGTCAGCATCAACTTGGTGGCATTGAGTTTAGTTTGGTTTTTGGACATTTCCAATGGATGGTCTCCATCTTGTTGATGGAGCCCTGGTGGTGTAGAGGTTTATGCCTTGGCCTGCTAACCACAAGGTTGGTCGTTTGAAACCACCAGGTGCCCCACAGGAGAAAGATGAAGCTTGCTACTCCCGTAAAGAGAGTCTTGGGAACTCACAGAGGCAGTTCTGCTTTGTCCTGTAGGGTCACTATGCGTCAGAACTGACTCAAGTTGATTTGTTTCTTGTCAGTAGCTGGAGGAATTCCTTCCTTCCTTGGTTTCTTGGCTTTCCTTGGCTAGTGCGTGATTCTCACATGAAGTCAGTCTTCCCTGGTGTGTGGCTGTCTGTCTAGTCTGAACTCAGAGTGGTGAGGGCTGGTACACAACCTACACTGGTGTGGCTGCTCTTTAACATAAGAGAAGAACTCCTCATTTCCCAACAGAGCAAATCCTCAGCAATGAGGGTTCAAATTTCAACACACACGTATGCGCGCACACACATGCATGTGCACATGCACGCACACGCTTCATTCTTTATCATGCCTTACATTTCTTATTTCTTGGTGCTTTCTTGTTACTACTAGTATCCATGATCTAATTCATTCAGGACAATTGTGAAGCCGGTAGGCATGTTCAGAAACGTGTGTAAGGTCCCCTAGGGAACTAGGGGTGGCGTCTCTTCAACACACACAGAGGAAATGTCTAGTCTGTTCTAACTTCTCATTGTCAATTCAGAGAGCAGCGCAACTGTTGCACCTCCACATGTGGCGTTCCACCTCATCTGTGCCACCCCCCCCACAGTACCGCCACGTGTCCTACCCCTCCCTCCTCCTCTTCCTCCTCCTCCTGCAACTCTCCGCGCTTGTCATTGGGCAGATCCTGCCCATTTGATCGTTCGGAATCGATTATTCTGATGTAGAGCTGAGTCTGTAATCTTGGGGTTCCACTAGTCTCCAGTTGACCAACAGGCCTGGTCGCTTCTATGATTTGGGGTTTTGTTCCACGCTTCTCATCCTCTCTCCCCCGGACGTCAACAGGGTCTTTTTCAAAGCAGTTGGCAGTGGTAGCTAGTCACCATCTGAATTCAACACCTATTTTTAGGAGACTCCATTCCATCCATAACCCGGGCTGAGCGTTGCAGTGGAACCTCACTGAGGAGAGAGCCTGTTGATCGGTACAAGAAGGCAGTTGATGGGATTAGACTAGAAAATGCATTTCCACATTGAGAATGTACTAGAAGGGGGCTGGCTGGACGCCATCCACGGGAGGTCTGGCAGGGCTCTGTGGAGTTTTCTCTGTCCCCTGGAAATGTCAGGGTCACGCCGGTGGCTCCTGCCTCATCCCACTGCCCGCTCTGGCTGGACCCCAGAAGATCATCAGCTGTGCCCCGGTGCTTGTCGCCACAGACACCAGGATCGCAGAGAAAGAACACGAGGGCACAGGGGCGGCAGCGGTGGAGACCATGCATGCGGCTGACCTGGGCTGGGAGGGGAGGGGGCTGGATGGACCCACTGCAGTGAATTCAGATGCCTTCGTGGGAGGGCCTCTGAGGTCACTGCAGCCATCCGCCAGCCCCTGAGCCAGACAGCCCCTCCCTCCGGTACGGAGAGGGAACTGGCTGCCTTTAGAGGCTCCCATGCAGGTGTGCATGTGTGTGTGTTCCTGGGCAAGAGCAGTGTTGCTGGGTTGTAGGAGGGGCTGAGACACTGTGGGAGGTTCTGGGGCCGGCAGGGAACAGGGCTCAGTACAAGTGAGTTCTTCGTAAGCAGCCCAAGCCCAACGGCGCCCGGGGAGTGGAGGGAGCTTCTGCTGGGGGCCTGGGCTCCGATCCAATTGCACAAGCAGAAGTGAGCAATGTT
Source organism: Tenrec ecaudatus (assembly GCF_050624435.1). Lineage (NCBI taxonomy): Eukaryota > Metazoa > Chordata > Mammalia > Afrosoricida > Tenrecidae > Tenrec > Tenrec ecaudatus. The sequence goes on along the minus strand of NC_134537.1, from coordinate 43,995,980 downwards.
TTGTTTGTTTGGTTCGGTTTTTTTCTTTCTTTCTTTTCCTACATAGTGGAGACTTAGCGAGCGCACACACACACACACACACACAACATAGCTCAGCGGTATAATTAAATAAAGCTAATAACAAAGTAATCTGCCACATAATTATATACATAGCTGCTGCTTTCCTGCATGGCGATTAGTCATAACTTACGTAAACAGGCCACCAACACACAGGTGACGGAGGGAGGGCCTCGGCCACAGCTGTGCCGCTGACTGCCCGGTGAGCTTGGCAGGCCCGGCCTGGGCGCTGACTGAGCGCTTACCTGAAGCCAATCACAGTTGCTCCAGGTCCGGGACCCTGTCTTCCGTCTCCCCATCCTCCTCCATCTGCAGGCCCAGCCATAGCCCCCTCAGAGAGGGCCCCTGACCTCCCGGCTGGCTGCCTTCCTGCCTCAGGTCTTACGGCTCTCTGTGCCCAGCCCGATGGCAGGCTGGACCCCGAGGGGGAGGGGAGGCCTGTGAAACATTTGGGTGGATGGCGATGGGCTCTTTTGACCTGATAGCTCTGTAGACAGAGGCGCTGTCGTCGCTCACAATGGAGACCGCGTGGCACGACTCAAAGGATTGTTTCACTTCCGCCGGAGAGAAGGTGCTCCAGACCTTACTCCAAGGATGCAGTGGGCCCCTCAGGACAGCAGGCTCCGCCACCTGAGAGGCCCATGCCCCGAGATACTGCTGGAGGCGAGGCCACCAAGGCTGGGGCAGCTGCCTCTGTTGGGGGTGAGGGGTGGGCGTGGGGCGTGGACAGAGCTTCGATGAGCGGCGTTTGCCTGGCAGAAGAGGCGGCATAGTCATGGCGAGCACTGAGAGGGCACTCAGCACGCACCGGGCTGCATGTGTTCTGTGGTCACCAGCGTCACTTGGGTCCTCCCAAACGTGCTGTTGCTGCGGTCAGGTGCCAGCGATTCGGCTCCCGCCATCGCCACCCTGTGCAAGACAGAACCAAACGCCATCCTGCGCCATCCTCACAGTCGTTCCCGCGCCGGAGCCCCTGGCTGTAGCCACCCTGTCCATCGTTTGAGCCCCTGATTGTAGCCACCCTGTCCATTGTTTGAGCCCCCGGCTGTAGCCACCCTGTCCATCGTTTGAGCCCCTGGCTGTAGCCACCCTGTCCATCGTTTGAGCCCCTGGCTGTAGCCACCCTGTCCATCCGTTTTGTCAGAGGTCTTCCTCTGTTCCACTGCCCCTCCCCCTCACTGAGCACGATGTCCTGCTCCAGGGACCGGTCTCTCCTGGCAACATGTCCAGCGTGCACGAGATGAAGATGGAACAAGGGCGAAAGCAGGAACGACGGCGGCCCCCTCTGGGAGAGGAGGAAATCGAGGTCCGGGGAGGGGGCTCCTTTCCCAGAGTTGCCTGGCTAACCAGTGGCTGTGCCAGCCTCCCAAGATGTCTCTCAGGGGCCAGCAAGAAGGCCCGCCCCACATTGGGAAGGATGAGAGGACAGAGAGGTGGGGGAGGTTAAGTTACACGTGAGAAGACAACAAATGGCTTTGTATAGCATTCGGCATCATCTTTAGCTGTCGTGGAAAAGAAGCGAGGGTGGTAGAGGTGACCAATGGGACTGTAGTCGAATCTCTAAACTCACCTCAATGCACCAGCGAGCAGACCCGGGATCAGCAGGAAGCTGGTTCGAACAAGGTGGGAGTCTGTCTGCGTCCACTCCCCACATCCTCCCCTTCTGACGCCCGCCTCTCCCATGGCACCCTCTGCTCTGCGGGCTCCACCTTTCAGTGCGATGGCCACCCAGAACTCCTGGGCCATACATCAAGGTGGGGGCTTATTAGGGAAGCAACGGACTAGAACCCAAAGCCAGGATCAACTTGGAAGTTACAGCATGGGACAGGGAGACAGAATGTAGCTTGTCAATCAGGGCAGCTTCCAACCAGAACTCCTAGCTGTCTCACCAGCAGGCCCCTTTCTCGGGGACAAGGGGTGGGGGCAGTCACCCTCTTGGCCATGCACGGCCCTCAGTCTCCAGCTCTCTGCCTAAGGCTCTGCTTGGCTCCTGAGACTCTAGCTCTGCTGCTGGGCCTCAGTGGGCCTTGCCTTGCCAGTGGAAAGACGCCCACACAGCAGCTCCTGGGCCTCTGCCCTGCTCGGGCCCGTGTGACACATTTTCTGGTCAGCTGACAAGGAACCCAGAGGCACCCTTGCTGCTGATGCCCTGAGATGACTGCTGGGTGCTGTTGCTGTTTGCTCTGCCGACACTTCTTGGTGTTTGTGCTGCCTTGGGTCTTGCAGTTGTCTCTGTCTCCGGTGTCTAGGAAACTCTCAGGACAGGAACACCAGGTCCAAGAGATGCCCTCCACTCAGGTCTCTTCTTGGGGTTAGCTTGTCCCCCCTGCCCACTGCTGGGATGGCAAGACTGGGCCATCCCTTCCTTACAGTTCCATACACTTGCCCCCACAAGGTTCTAGACACTTTGTTTGCATTGTTAACCAACTATCCAATCCATTCAGTCAGCCACAAACATTGTATCTGCATCGACGGCACAAGACCATGGAGGTGGGTGGGGGAAGGCTATGTTAAAGTGGTGCATCAGGTCGAAAGGAGGAAATCTGTCTGCCTCTTGGAATTCTACAGGCAGGAAACAGGCCAAAGGAGCTATTCCCATTTGCCCTCTAGGAAGAGCACCATCCCTGGAGCAGCTTCGCGATGGGCAGAACTGTTGGTGGAACTCAGGAAGCAGGGGTAGCTTGGTTTCAAGGGGTGGAGCCATTGCCCCCTGGGTTCGAGGGCCAGAGCTCTCCCAGCTCGGTTCCGGAGTGCGGGGCTGCTCTTTAGCTGGATGGGGAGATGGAGCCACTGCCCAAAGCTGAAGGGATGGGACTGCTGTATTCCAGTGGCAGGTGACCCACGCCTACTGGAGCTCACTGGTGGGATCACCTCTCAGATGATCGAGGAGAACCGACCCAAACCAAACTCACGGAGATGGAGTTGATGCCAACTCCTCGTGCCCTGGGGGACAGCGTAGAACTGCCCTTGTGGCTTTCCCAGACAGGAGTAGAAAGCCTTGTCTTTCTCCCGCAGGGCAGCTGCTGGTTTTGAACTGCTGACCTTGCAGCTAACAGCCCAACACGTAACCACTTTACCACCACTCCAATCTAGGAGAACAGGGTCACCCAAAGCTGAGCGTGAGAGGTTTCCATACTGGTGAGCCTGGAAGGTGAGTCCTCTTCTGTCTTCTGCATCAGAGATCAGAGGCAACACCCAGAGCCTGGAGGGCAGGGCTGGAGCCCAGATGGTCTCAGAGAACAGGGTTATCTTTGAGCCTTGAGAGCTAATTTCAGAGGTTGTTGGGTTTGGGATTTGCCTGGTGCCCGTTAGTCTTCCCCCCACTTGTAATGGAAACGTCTACCTGTGTCTGTTCCACTATTGTGCTAGGTAGCCAGGATAGGGTTAGTGTTGTCCCTCCCTTGCATGTGAAGGCCCCATCAAGGAGGTCGGAGGGAATCAGGCGAGCATTAGCCACCCATGAAGACCCTGAATTGGGCATGTTCCAATTCAGGCCCCCTGACCCAGGTGGGTGCTACACCTGGGCGGCCCAAATTAGGCACAGGTGGGCTTAATTCAGCCAATAGAGTCAACCAATACCTTCAACTATGTCTCCCCAGCCAGAGGACTGAAACACCCTGGCAGCAGGAAGGCTGGTCTCTTTGGACCCTGTTCTGGTCAGCGGCTGGTGGAGGTGGGAGGTGTACTGCCTGGGCAGAGCCCCTCAGTGGCTCCTCTGGGCCTGCTTGGGATTCACATGTACCCGCACTGGGTCTATTCAGGGACCCACAGCCTCTCTTTGTATTTTCTTTTTACCTCGTGCCCCAAAAAGTCAATGGCAGGTCAGAGAGGACTGACTCTTTTACCCTGCCCTAGGGGCCGAGCTGGGCCGCGCTGCTCTCTCTGGCCTCAGTGCTGTGTGTGGGGTTGTGCAGTTCCACGAAGGTGCTGGGGTTCAGTTGTGAACCCCAATGCGGCTTCCACAGGGCTTGGCGTGCTTCCCTGAGATAGTGTGTACTCTTTGAGACTGTAAAACGTCTCCTGTCCTTCCTGAAAACTCACTTGGATGACAAACCAGGCTTCGGGGTGAATTCTTTCTCATGCAAAGCCAAGAACCGAGGTGTTACCTACTCCAGAAACTCACGATTCTACTTTGAAAGCAGATACTTTGTATTCTAGCTTTGGAAGCAGATACTTCGTATTCTAGCTTTGGAAGCAGATACTTTGTGTTCTAGCTTTCCCAGAAGAAGAGGAATGCTGTCCCAGGCTGGAAGGTCCCTAAAGTCTCGCCCATATTGGATCCAGGGGATTCAGGAGAGGAACCTTTAGACCTGGAGCTGATTTAAGACTTTGGGGATGGTGTGATGGGTGGATGTATTTTGCATGTGGGAAGTACATAAACTTTGGGGATGGGGGTATCAAAAGGTGGAACGTTAGGTGGAATTGAAGTGTATCCCCCCCAAATATGTATTATAAATCCTAACCTTTATTTCTGTCGCTAAAGGAGCTCTGGTGGGCACCAGGGAAGTGGTGGACTGCTAGCAGCAAGGTCAGTGGTTCAAACCCACTAGCTGCTGTGGTGGAGGAAGATGAGGCTCTCTGCCCCTACAGAAATTGGCAGCCTTGGAAACTTTACACAGGGCGGCTCTAAGGTGGAACTGACCCGGTGACAGAGGGTTTGGTTTGGCTTTTTAAACTTTTATTTATATTTTAAGCTTAAAATACTCTGAAGCCATGAGTCTTTGCTTCTTCAGTTTCTTCTGGGAGATCTTTTTCTTCTGTGTAACCTCGACTTCTGGTTTGGGGACAATAGATGTCAACATGGCAGGGGGAGCTCACTTGTGGATTGGTGCGACCGTTAGCTCCGTAGGTCCGGCGGCGCGTTTCGGGGGCTTTGTTCACCTGGATGTGCTCGAGGACCAGAGACTCCACATCTAAATCCTAAAGTTCAGCGCTAGTCGCTGCAGTTGTAAGCACGTGCAACGAAGATGCAGCACAATTTTGGGGCCACCGACCCTGGGTCCAGCCCCACTGTTAGGCCTGGGTGCGCCTACCAACGCCACCTCGGTAACATTGGAAGGGCACACGTGCTTCTGCAGAGCGACATCTTTCCAATATTTGGTGGCTTTCTGAATATGCACGCCCTTGATGGCCCCGGCATATACATGGATGTTTGACCATCTTTATTTGCATGATTTTGTGGGGTTTATGGGCCAAGTGAATAGTGAACCATTTTGGCAGGTCACCTCCGGCCGCTGCAGGAAGGGCTGGTTTGGTTTTTTTAGGTGTATGGGTTTACAGTCCCCTGTGGGAAGGGGTTTTCTTTGTTACGGAAACTGTGTTAGCACAGGCCATATCAGCCTCTCTCCTTTTAAACATGGTAACTTAAGTGGGGCTTCTAAGTAGATCTTCTTTGAGATGTGAAAAGAGCAGATTGAGGAAGCAACTGAGCTTGGGGGAAAGGTGGGGGGAGGCAGATGCCATGCTGACTTGAGGTCCCCCAGGAATGGGGAACAGAAGCTGAATAGAGACAAGGACACCCCCCCCCAAGAATGGGCTAAAAAAAGAGAGCCTTCAGCTGGCTAGACGGTGAGAAATGAATCTCTGCTAAAGTCACCCACCTGGGCTAGTGTTGCTGTGAGCCCCAGATCAGAAAGACCACGGAGTCACTTTTGCATGAAGGACATGCATCTAGGTGAGGTGATGCCTGCCACTGGGCCTCATGCGGCTATCGGGAGCTGACCGGGCCTTGGTGTGCAGGGAGAGGCCCACTCCTCTTTCCCTCCAGCCCCACTCGCCACTGTGAAGTTAGTCCGTACTCCCAGCACTGTACAGGACAGGCTAGAGCTGCCCGCCGGGGCTTCTGAGGTTGTACATCTTTGCGGAGCACAAAGCCTTGCTAGTGATTTCTAGCGGCTGACCCTGGGGTAGGAGCCCACCTCGGAACCCGGACGTCCCCAGAGCTCTTTCCCCGTCTGCCGCCTCAGCTCCTCCAGGGCTGCTTCGTCTTCAGCCTCAGGTTCTCTCTTGCTGGGGCCAAGGTGAGGGGTTGTCAGCCTTGGGTTTGGGGTGAAAGTAGCAAGCGGTTCCGGTGGGCTCCAGCTTTGCTCGGGTCCAGTCCGGCTTCCAGAGTTCTGCCCCTTGGTTTCCCGCTGCCCATCAGTCCTCTCTTGTCTGACTCCCCTGGCTGTGGCTTTGGGGTGGTTCCCATATTCCTGACCCCCTGGAAATGCTGTCATAGTAGCCCTCTGCCATCCCCCGCAGGGTTGAGCTGCTTGAAGGCAGAGGATGTTCTGGGGCGGCGTCCCCAAGAGGGACCTGGCCTGGTGGGCCATGGGCCTGTGGGGTTTTGCGACAGACCTTTCCCTCCACCCTAACACTGCCATCGGTGGTTCTTGGCTGACACCTCACCGTCTACACTGAGCTGCTGACAAGGCCAACGGTTTGAACCCACCTGCAGCCTTGGGAGAAAGTGGCAGGCAGTCTCCTCCCTGAAGAGTTCTGATCCAGGAAGCCCACGGTGCTGCTTGCCCCATGCCAGGGGGTCCCTGTGAGTAGGCTTCGAGGTGACGGCAGGGAGCTGGAGTTCATTCTGTGGTGTCGGTTTTCCTCCCTCCTGCGGTGGGTTTGACATCATGTGGGCATTCTGCAAGACATCTTTGCAGCACTCTACCACATGACCCATCCTCTTACCCAAATCACAGGCTGTCAGGGCCACAGGTCACCCCCACCCCCGCACTGCTTAGAGAAAGCAATAGGGGTCGAGAACAGTGAGTGGCAGGGGGACTCTGGTTGTGCTGGCCCCTCATGGTAGGAGGAAGGTGGTCACCTCATTCCCAGCCCAGGGGGCTAGCCCACTGGGCACCTGGGCTGTGATGGGGTGGCAAGGGAGTGAGCCTGTGGCCAGGCTGGGGCAGACATCCTAGACTCTGTGAACTGCAAGACTGGGAAGCAGGGCCTGAGTCCTGGCCCTGGGCTAATTATGAGGCTCATAATTAAGGGCTTTCTTCACCTTCCACACTGGGGAGCAGTGGGGTAGGGGGCATTTCTTGAGACCAATGGGGCTTTCTGCCTCTAGAGGAATGCGCTGGGGTCTGGGCCGGAAGGCTGCAGTCTCTGCCCTGCTTCCTGCTGCCTGACTCCAAGAGAACCCTTTCCACCCTTTAGTGAGCACCCCCAGGGCAGTAACTTGTGTGAGCCCCACAGCAACCAGAGGACCAGGTCATGCTTCGGCCCTTTTCACACAGAGAGGCTGGGAAGAGGGCTGTAGGCAGCACATGGAGAGGAATCAAACACGCCTGCTCCAAAGCACAAGCACCAGGAGACCTCGTCTCCAGGGACTCAGGCAGGGGCCGGGCTTGGGGGGGCTGGAGCCAGGCCAAAATAGAAGTGCACAAGCCAGTAATACAGGGCATGAGAGGAGAGTGTGGGGGGAAGATAGAGAGATTAAGGGAGACGAGGGAAGAGCTCACCCCTCCTCTGTGCCCACGCGCTTCCCACACAGGCGCCACCAATCAGATCCACTACGTGAATGTGATGGACTAGGGGAGGGGCGACTGTACCCCTGTAGGAGCCCTGACAGTGTCATTGGTACAGGTTGGGCTGCCAACCCAAGGGCTACCCACTGGGCCTCCGCTCACGTACTCCCTCAATGCAGGAACACTTTGTTCCACTAAACTGGCATTCCTGATGCTCACCTTCCCAACATGATCGCTTAAGACAAAGCGGGTCCATAAGCAAATGTGGTGAAGAAAGCTGATGGTGCCCAGCTATCAAAAGATATAGCAACTGGGGTCTTAAAGGCTTGAAGATAAACAAGCGGCCATCTAGCTCAGAAGCAACAAAGCCCACATGGAAGAAGCACAGCAACCTGTGTGATCACAAGGTGTTGAAGGGATCAGGTATCAGGCATCATCAGAGCAAAAAATCATATCATTGTGAATGAGGAGGGGAGTGCGGAGTAGAGGCCCAAAGCCCATTTGTCGGCCACTGGAGATCCCCTTACAGAAGGGTCTCGGGGAGGAGACGAGTCAGTGCGATGCAGCAACAATGAAACATACAACTTTCTTCGAGTTCCTAAATGCTTCCTCTCCTCCCACTATCATGATCCCAATTCTACCTTACAAATCTGGCTAGACCAGAGCATGTACACTGGTGCAGATAGGAACTGGAAACACAGGGAATCCAGGGCGAATGATCCCTTCAGGACCAGTGGTGATAGTGGCGATGCCTGGAGGGTGGAGGGAGAGTGGGTTGGAAAGGGGGAACTCATTACAAGGATATACATATAACCTCCTCCCTGGGGGATGGACAAGAGAAAAGTGGGTGAAGGGAGACTTCGGACAGTGTAAGATATGACAAAATAATAATTTATAAATTATCAAGGGTTCTAAGTGGAGAGCAAATGCCTTGAGAATGATTGGGGCAGGGAATGTATGGATGTGCTTTATACAATTGATGTATGTATATGTATGGATTGTGGTAAGAGTTGTATGAGTCCCTAATAAAATGTAAAAGAAGAAAAGAGAAAAAAAATGATTAGGGCAAAGACTGTACAGATGTGCTTTATACAATTGATGTATGTATATGTATGAACTGTGAAAAGAATTGTATCAGCCCCAATAAATTGTTAAAATAAAAAGAAAGAAAAAAAATTATCAAGGGTTCATGAGGGAGGGGGAAGGGGAGGAAAATGAGGAGCTGATGCCAGGGGCTTAAGTGGAGAACAAATGTTTTGAGAATGATGAGGGCAGTGAATGTCCAGATGTGCTTTATACAAGTGATGTATGTATGGATTGTGATGAGTTGTATGAGTCCCTAATAAAATGATTAAAAAAAGAAAGAAAGAAACCACCAGCTACCCCACAGGAGCACGATGAGGCTTCTTTCCACTCCCATAAGAATTATCTGATCCAAAGATGACAGTAACAAAATCCAAACATGACGAAGGGAGAGCTATCCGAGCTGAAACTGTGAACGCCCGATTTGTGTGGAGGACAGTGGGAACCGAAACCCCATCTGCAGAATGTCTCGTCAGATCCCGCCTCTTTCAGATACCCTCCGGCCCCAGGCCAGGGGCTCCAGCAGGGTTTCGGAGACAGAGATCACTGGAAACTTGATCGTGGTGGAAGGAACCTTGGTATGATAGGAGACCTGGTCCGTTGACCTCCCGCTTGAGCCAACCTGAACTTGCCCTAGGCTCAAGTACTTCACACTTGGTCCACGGCAGAATTTTTCTCTCTGGCTTTTTAAACATTGATGGTGGTCTTGTCTTTCTTACTCTTTATTTTTATCTTCATCTTATTGTTTTCTTCTTTCTGTTCTGTGTTTGTATAGTTTCTGTTCCGTCTCCCAGTTGGCGAGGCTCAGAAGGATGATGCGCAGAGACGCTGACCGCGGCAATGGTTTATCGGGACGGGATGGACGGGGGAGCACGCAATGCACGTGAGAGGGAGAGGGGCACGACAACGGATTGTGACGATGAATAGACACCTTTTAAAAAGCAGTTTAACTATGGAAGTGTGTGATTTGTGAATTTGATATCAAGAAAGCTTCTAAAAAAAATCCAAACTTGACCAGTGGTTACCATGGGTGATGGAGGGAGCGCTCTTGCGTATGGGGCATTGAGCTCATGCTAATGGCGGTGGAATGATTTGGAAGAGGGTGGCAATAAAGTCTGTACAACACGGAGTGTAGTCACTGGCACTGAACTGTACAGGTACAAGTGGTTAGAGAATGCTTTGTTGTGTATATTTTTGCCACAATCTAAACATAATTACACGAATGACATCGAGGACAAGGAAGAAGAAGAAGATGTTCTGAAACTGGTTGTGGTGCACAACTCTCCCTGACACGGTTGCACTACTGAATTGTATGACGTGTGGATGAAGTGCCAATCAAACTGTTAAAAAAAAGGGATTTTCGGAGGGAGGGGAAAAAAAAAAGAGGACCTGATGCAAGGGGCTTAAGTGGAGAGCAAATGCCTTGAGAATGATTGGGGCAGGGAATGTATGGATGTGCTTTATACAATTGATGTATGTATATGTATGGATTGTGGTAAGAGTTGTTTGAGTCCCTAATAAAATGTAAAAAAAGAAAAGAGGAGAAAAAAATGATTAAGGCAAAGACTGTACAGATGTGCTTTATACAATTGATGTATGTATATGCATGGACTGTGATAAGAATTGTATGAGCCCCAATAAATTGTTAAAAAAAAAAAAGATCCAAGAAAAAAACAAAGGGATTTTCAGTCTCCAAGACGCATAGGAGCAGTTCTGCCCCTCACAGTAGGGTTGCGCAGTCAGTGGCAGGAACGCGAGGTGGCCACCAGGCAGAGGAGGGGTCTGGGGGCCCACCTTGCTTCAAGGGGCAGCCTCCACCCGGCCCTGCTAATGTGAGAAATGGGGTCTGGGATAGCCAGAGGTCCACGAAATTTATTTTTGAAATGTGAACCTTCTTAATAAATAACTTGGTAACTAGAGTGACATAAAGGAAAATTTCGGGGGGTTGGGGGTGGGGGAAGAAGCCATGTTTAGGCTGCAACTTCTGATTTGTTACTGACAGGAGGCTTCACACACCTGATTGTGAGCTTCTCCAGGGCTTCTGAAGTTAGGCGAGAGGCAAGTTGTGTGTACGTGCATATGTGCACCTGTGTATATGTGTACACGTTTATGTGTATGCATATGCATGTGTATGTACATCTCTGTGTTTATGTGAATATCTCTATGTGTACATGTGTGTGTGCATGTGCATGCGTAGATGTGTGTGTATGCATGTGTGTGCATGTGTGTGTGCATGAGTGTGTGTGCGCATATGTGTATGTATATGTGCGCATCCATGTGTGCATGTAGATGTGTGTATACGGATATGTGCATGCATGTGTGTATGTGTACATCTGTGTGTATGTGTGTGGGCACGTGTGCACGCCGGTGGAGAGCTGCAGTTGCAGAGGGCAAAGCCTCCAGCTCGCCACAGAGGAGACTGGAAAGTACGCTGGAACGCCGCTCCACAACGATGCTAAGGGGACCCTGCGACCCCCAAAGTGCCTTCTCTCCACACCCCGCTGACGCCAAGCCACACCCAGGGCATGGCCCATGGGGCCAGCCGAGGAGAGGGCTGCGAGGAGGTGGGTGGGAAGCAACTCAGCCTCGCTGCTGAGCAGTGAATCACATTTCCAAGTGATGGGTGCAGTTCACACTTTGTAAGGGAAAAGGGAGCAGCCGGAGCCTGACTTTTCTAAATATACCAGCCGAGCCAAACTGCCGCCGGGCTGGGAGCTGAGGCTCTGGACGGATAGACAGACGGACAGGAGGTTGGGTGAGCCTTGGGAGGCCACGTCTGTCACCGCAGTAGCAGCAGCAGCAGCAGCGCCTCGGGTTCCACTGAAGGGGCCAGAGCAGGGCCCCCAGACTTCCATTCCCAGGTAAACACCTGGAGGAACTTGGTGACACCCACACAGGCCCAGGCGAAGCTGTACAAACTGATGGTTTCTAGAGCTGGCGGGTGGGTGGAGGTGGGGCAGCGCACTCAAACCCCTTTGAGTCCACGACAAGCAGACTCCTCTCTTCCTGCCGAGTCCTCCCAGGCTGCCTGGCATGGAGACCCCCGATTGTCCTCCACACTTCCAGGAATGGGCACTCCCCAGGGACTGGTAGGGCTTCCCTACCTCCACAGCTTCCAGGGTGGACCACTGGGTCTCAGGGCCCGGAGCATGGAAGCCCCTCGTGGACACAGCCGAGGCACCTGCAGGCTGCTTTGCAGGATGGAGTGTGTCTGTGGAAGGGCCTCTCAATCCTTGGCAGCAATTTCCAGCTCTGGACCAGGGAGGTGGAGGTGCTGGCACCAGGCTGACATGCTGTGAGGTTCTTATGCACAGTGTGGGCTGCAGGTGATGACAGGTGTGTGTGTGTGTGTGTGTGTGTGTGTGTGTGTGCGTACGCGCGCACAGGATGGGGGAGTGGGGTGTCTTCGTGGAAGAGGCAGGCTGTCATCTTCTATCCCTTACTGGGGACTCAGAGTGAAGCAGTCAGGGCTGCGGGCAGTTGGTGGTCAGCTCCTGCCGGCCGGCCGGCACTGGAAACTTTCAGGGAGAGTGGGGTGTGATTGCCGCCCATATGCCGCCTGGGGAGGAGGGCCAGCGCACCTCTGGGGAGAGGCGTGCCCTAGAAAGTGGTCAGCAGGCGCTCCGCATGCCCACTGGCCTGGCTGTCTGACCTGGCCCCGGCTGGTGGCAGGAGGCCCTCGGCAGGCTGCGGAGAGTTCCTGGGACCAGAATCCCTACAATCAGAGGGCAGCTTTGCGACTGCCCAGCTGGGGGACAGCTGTGTGCCGGGGTGCGTGAGCGCCACACACTCAAGTTACGTTCCAACACTGCACCCTCCCCCTGCATTCCCTGTGCTTCTCAGGGAGCAGAGCCAAGGGTCACCCAGGGGGCACTACCCAGTCTCCAGGTGCCGGAGAGGGTACCTGGGTGGGGTTGGCCCATGGCATTCACCCCAAATGGGCTGAGCTGCCTGCGCTCCCCAACACCTTTCCCCAGAGCACAGAGGAGCAGCGTGATGGCGTGAGATGGCTGTGGCCCTCGGGCTCTCTGGGAAGAGGTTCAGCTCCGACCTCTGTCCCTCATCAGAGAGGCCGTCCTTGATTTGCAGGCTCAGATCTTTCCTGCTCTTTCTTGCCCCAAAGTATTAACAGCTCGAACACCACCCCTGGGTCACCTGTTCCCACGTGTCCTGCCTGCCTCTGGGCCCCCGTGGGGTGCTGCTGCTGTCTTTGGGCGCTCTGGGTCGATTCTGACTCACAGAGATCATAGAGTGCAGAGACAGCTGCCCAGTTCCTAAATGCCTCTTCAGACTCATGCAACACGTGCAATGACACTGAATGCAGGAAGATCCCAGGCCAGTGGGTGGGAAGTCTTGTGGATTCAGTGACGGTGGAAGCATCTCAGCACTGGCAGGGGTCTCCACGTGACTCCTCCAGCTCCCGGGCTCTGGCCCCATCAGTGTAGCTCCAGGTGGCTGGTCAACAGGAATGTCTCGCAGAGAGTTAAGCAGAGAGAGTACATTGCCTCCAGTGAGCTATTTATCTCCTTCGCGCCTCCAAATGAGGTCATCAAGCTGTGACCTGATTGACAAGCTGGACTCCACCCCTTCCTCAAGTTGACAGGTGATGTCACTGCCACAGAGCCCATCACTGCGGCTACTGTGTCAGTCCATCTCCTGGAGGGTCTTGTTCTTTCTACGCCGCCAGGACGTCCTTCTCCAGAGAACGGTCTCTCCTGGTAGCATGGTAAGATCACTTTACCAAAGGGGGCTACCTGCTGCAGATATCTTTGCCAAAATGACATATACAATTTAATGTAATATATTTAATATAACTTAATATGTTATATATATATATATGACAGGACTAACAATGAGTACAGGGGGAAAGAACATGTTCTACAATTGACTGTGGTAGAGATTGTACAACTCTTCTTGACACGGTTGGACTATTGAATTGTACGATGTGTGGATAAAGTGCCCGTGTTGAAAAACAGAAAAGCTGGCCGCCTTGGTGTCCAATGCCGAAGGGAATGAAAGCCTTAATTCCCGGGAAGGATTCCAAGGCCCTGCTCTGTTCCCTCCCAACTTGTCTCCGCTCTTCCCAAAGAAGAGGAACGCTGACCTTTGTGCTCGTGCGTTGAGTCTGCTGAAGCTCCGTTTGCTAGTGAGAATGCGCGGCTCCGCCATCCATGCACCCCTAAGTGGTAAATGGGGCCACTCTTGCTTTCTCCTGGGTGCCCTCATCCTTCCCAGCCACAGCCTAGGCCAGCTGGGTGTCTGGCATGGCAGGGCACACTCTCCAGCTGGTGGCTTCTGCCCTGGCTCTGCTGGTGTGCTGGACCAACCTTTGTCCCCACCACGGCAGCAACCTCTAGATGTGGCGAGGTGGGCCACGAGCAGGCCTCACGCGCAGGGATTTCCTGGAGCTCCTCAGTGGAGGAAGTAGGGGAGTCCTCAGTGGGTCTGCCCAGCCTACCAGAGCTCTGCCCTGGGGCTCGGGCCTTGGCGAACGGCGCTCTTCCTGCTGCAGACTCCTTCCTTGGGGCCTGCGGATGAGAAAGGCCAGCTCTCCAGGTGGGATTGGGCGCTGCTTACTCCAAAATCACATGACGGCTCCTGACACCCAGCAGGAGTACATCCCCATGGCCACGATGAAACAAGGGCTGAGGAACGTACACATGACTTCCTAACAAGGGGGGCTCCGCCCGCCCTGGCGCGCACTGGCCTGATGGGGAGAGCCAGGCTGGAGTGACGAAGACAGAGGAAGAGGTGAAGAAACAGATGAGTGCTGCCAGTCAACTCCTTGAGACACCAGGAGGAGCAAGGGGGAAAGGCGGGAGGTGCTTGCTGGGAAGGAACTGACAAAGGGGACGCCCAGAGAGGGGAGCACATTGACAGGGCCAGGTCTCTGAGGAGGAGGGGCAGGGGGGAGGAATCTTCCGGAGCGGTGCTTCCCGAAGTGGGTGATCGTGCTGGGATGGCCCAGGGGGCTGCAAAAGCAGATACCTACACTTTATGCCAGATCCCGGGCTGTGGTACCAACGCTTTTCATCGCTCTGTGTGTGTGTGCGTGCGTGCGTGCGTGCGTGCGTGCGTGCGTGCGTGTGGCAGGGCGCTGGGTAAATTCCTACCTCTGAACAGGAGGCAGCAGGTTCCAGAGCAGGGAGGTGGCTCTGGCTTTGCCGAAGGGCCACCCTTCCCACTGTGGCGGAAGGGAAGGGCAAGGGTGAGCTCAGTGTAGGCTGGCTGAGCGTTTCCGTGGCAGAGACGGGAAGGCCCTGTCCACAGAGGGCTGGTTTCCTGGTGAAATGGGGGGTGGGGGGGGGATGATAGCTTAGGCTGAGCACGTGAGTCAGGTTCCATTCGGGAAGGAAAGTGAGACAGAGAACATGGGGCTCCTGGCCACCCCGAGGGCGAGGCGATGGCAAGCCGGGCCACTCTCAGCATGGATGTGTGCTGGGTGCCTGCAAGGGCGGGCAGTGAACACGACTGATGACAGTGCTGGGAAGCAGGATGGGGCGGGAAGGAGGGTGTGATGGACAAGGCTGAGGGTCCAGGCAGAGACGCAGGAGCAGGTCGAGCCTGCAGGAGCATCCGAGGCAGGGCAGCCGTCGGTTCCGGCTCGGTGTCACACCGTAAGGCAGGTCTCGGTTTGGTTTCCTGGGCAGAGCGCTGCCAGGAGGCAGACCTGAGAGCTGCTCTCGTGACGAGGGTCCACATTGTGAGCTGACGTGGACAGAGGCTGCCCGGAACAAACGAGACTCTGAGTTCTAGAGCCAAGTGTCCCCAAGCAGTTTGACCTACCGCCCCCTTTTCAGGGTAAAAGACCCTCAGTGACCCCCCTCCCCCACAACGAAGGGTGTTTGTCGAATAGGCAGCCTTTCGTCCCGGCTGAAGCACAGGCGTGTGCTTTTGCAGGCCATCTGGCGTGGTCCAGATACCTACTCTTTATCCTGGATGACGCAGCCCTCTGGTCGGTCCAAGGAGCCCCGATGGCCTAGTGGTTATTCCTTGGGCTGCGATCTGCAAAGTCAGCAGTTTGAAACCACCAGCAGCTGCTCCTTAGGAGCAAGACAGGGCTGTCTACTCCCTTAAAGAGTGACAGTCTCAGAAACTCCAATTCCATCCTGTCCTACAGGGTCACCGTGAGTCCAGTGACTTGAAGGCAGGGAGTTTGGAGTTTGGATGGTTCCAGGACCCCCGGGAGGTGCGGTCTCTCCCTTTGGAGACGCTGGACGAATCAGGCATTGGGGCACTGCTGGCCCAGATCTCACGGACAGCATGGGAAGCGGGGTGAGTGTGGAAGGCACCGTGGGCCTCAGGGACACAGCTGCGTGCCAGGGACGGGCTCTGGCAGTGGCAAGGTAGCAGTAGACAGTAGCAGCTTGTGGTTTAAGCCTGGGCCACACCCCGGGCCTCCCAAACAGGCAAGCTCACACTGCCTTTCTTTCTCACCCTCTTGAGAATGGAACTCCTGAACACTTACTTCACTGTGCTCTTTCAGAACCCGGACAAGGACCGGGAGGCAGTTGGGCAAGCGGAACGAGGGGGTGGTCTAAGACCAGGAAAGGTGTGCATCCGGGTTGGATCCTCTCACCCTAAGTGCTCGATCTGGATGCTGAGCCAATCATCAGAGAAGCTGGACTCCGTGAAGAAGGTGGCATCGGGGTCGGAGGACGGCTGACTAACAACCTGCGAGCTTGCTTACTGAAAGGGAGGCGGACATGCAGTCCTTGCTGATGAAGGTACAGGGTTGCAGCCTTCAGTGCGGATTACCACTCAGTGTGAAAAGAACCCCAAACCCTCCAACTGGACCGACAGGAACTGCATGGTAAATGGAGCCTTGTGATGGAAGTCGCCACGGCATTCATCTTGCTTGGCTCCACAGCCAACACTCATGGGAGCAGCAGGCAGGAGACCCACCGAGGCCCTGCCCTGGGTCCACGGGCGGCAGACGAGCCTTTCACAGGGTTGGAAAGGAAGGATGTCACTCTGAGGACTAGGGTGCGCCTGACCCACCCAGGCCATGGCACCGCTCCGCCTCCTGTGCCTGGGAAAGCTGGGAAACCGAAGAAGAATCCCTGCGTTTGGATTGTGGTGCTGGTGACGGCTAAGAACCAACAGACCTGTCTTGAAGAAGGGCCACCAGAAGGCTCCCGAGAGCCTTTGTCTCCCGTGCTCTGGACATGTCGGCCGGAGAGACCCATCCCCGGAGAAGGGCGACGTGCTTGGTAAAGTGGAGGGGCAGCGGGAAAGAGGGAGGTC
This sequence comes from Tenrec ecaudatus, assembly GCF_050624435.1. Lineage (NCBI taxonomy): Eukaryota > Metazoa > Chordata > Mammalia > Afrosoricida > Tenrecidae > Tenrec > Tenrec ecaudatus. Next base: position 43,979,136 of record NC_134537.1, on the reverse strand, counting down.
CTCCATGGATGGAGAGACACCGCGGCTGCGCGGACAGGCTGAGCCAGAACAGGCGCGAGGGTCGCTGTGCGGCAGAATCTGACAACACGGGAAGCTGCTGCGCGGGGCTGCTGAGATGGGACCTCCAGAGCCTTGCAACGGAGAGCAGCCCGGGTGGACTCCCGCCGGGGCCGCTGACCCCGGGCTTGCCAGGCAAGCCTTCATTTACCTATTTTGTGACTAGGACTTATTGAAAGTGAGGATGGAAAAAAATAAGGCTTTAAAAACTACAGGCAAGAAAGCACCTGGGACCCCCTCGTCTCATCTTTCATTGCAGACCAGACTGTGGCAGTAAATAGATCACCAGGCCTTTCTTCCTCTTCTGCCTTAGGGTGGGCGCGCCACTGAAACCTGTCCACAGTCATAGCAGCCTAGTCACCACCGGCAGACGGTGGTGGCTGCTCTGGAGCTGCCTGAGCTGGGAATCCAACCCTGGCCTCCCGCACGGAAGGCAGACATTCTCCCAGCGAGTCACCGTGGCTGCCCGCCACCTGCTTGCCCTGGGTGTCTGATACTCCTGTCCACCGGCATTGAGCCATGAACCTTTGGACACCCTTCTGATTCCCCAGGCCAACTAACTTTCCCCTCCACAGAGGTCTCTGCTAAGGGAATCAGTGACCTGTGGTCTTACAAGGGGCCCACCTTTCAGTGACTTAGATGGGTGGGGGCCTCAGGGGCTCCAGGACTTCAGTCGGCCTCTCGCTCATGGGCAATCTGAGCTTATTTGGGAGTAAGTCCTATCTTACCGCCCGCTGTGCGTGAGACAGGTGAGGGGCAGCCACGGTACCCTACAACGGAGGTCAAAAACCCCTTCCCATTCTTTCCTGCCCATGACCTCACGTGAGAACTCTGACGCCAGTCGCGGTGGGATCGTCATACCCATCTTCATGCGCTTCCCAGCTAAATAAGAGATTTGGAGGATTGAGGGATTCCCAACAGCCAGAGGGAAGTTATGAAGACTTCCACCTTGGATCATGAGACTTTTATCAACACACTGCTCCTTTCCGCCACCATCCGAATACCCTTTGGATTCATTTCAGCGTGACGGGTTAACGCTCTCTGAAGGGAACACTGGCAGCAGCAGGCGATCGTTTCCAGTGTGTGCAGAAGCCTCAGCCCCGAGAATCCCTCAAGGACACAACTCAGAAATAGGTCTGTGAAACAATGAGTCAGCATGCCGCAGTTAGACTGCTAACTCTAGTCTGAGGGCAGCAGTTCGAAACCAGCAGCCAGCCCAGCCGCTCCTCAGGAGAGTTACTCACTTCAAGAGTTAGTCTCGGAAACGCACACGGGTCTTTCTATCCTGTCCTACCAGGGCACTCGGAGTCAGCTTGATGGCAGCGAGTTCTTAGAGACTCCCAAATCACTTGTCTTCATGTTCTGAAAGGTTTAGCAGGAGAGGAAACTTTGCTTTAAAATTAAACCAGACTTCGCGCTCGGACTCTGGGCCCCGTCACCACGCAGAACGAATGGCGCGTGCCCTTCATTCCACATACATGGCTCGGACACCGACCACCCCCGAGCAGCGGTTGCTGATGGACACAATCCAGCCTCTCTCTCTTGACCTGGAGCCCGTTCCAGAGGGAGAAGCGTCCCGGCAGAGACGCTGTTCAGATATGTGAGAAAAACTGCAGCCCAGGAAGCAAACAAGTGACCTCAAAGCCAGTGTGGACCGAACAAGCTGCAGACAGGAATCCTCTGGTCCAGACAGGGCCTTATAAGGTGGCCTGACATTTTCTCATGGCTCGGCCACCTGCTAAAAATATCTGCCGACAGAGTTCAGCGCGGGACCTGGCTTCCCGGAACGTCTCAGCTCTTAACGAGCAGGCTCGCCGTGAACTGGGAGTGCGAACACCTGCTTTATGACCCAGCTGCTCAGTTTCGGCATTTCAAAAACCAAGTCCTGGTCCGCAGCCGGTGAAAAGGAGCTGCTGCCAGGGCGCTGGGAGCGGTTTTCTTTTGTTTGGCTAAGTGGAATGCCCTGTACCCGGCAGGCCAGAACGTGCTTTCAAGGCGACCTGCCTTTGCTTTATATGGCGAATGAAGATGCTTGACCCGCCATTAGCGTGCCTTTCTGCCCCTGGCGAGCGATTTCCCCCGCCCCATTGCTCTTGCTCCCGGTGCCCGATCGCTTGTGGCGTGCTGCCCCCAGGCGGGCCAGCCCAGCTATGACAACGTGAAGGCGGAAATGGTCCTGCGGGCTCGAGCCACGTGCGGCATCTGGAAACACAGCTGGACAGCGTGCACGGAAAGCTGGAGAGAGAGGGCGAAACGCCGCCGGGTAACGAGTCCGTGCTCTGTAATTAGGGCACCGAAACCACACTTTCCATTAGGAAAGGGCTTACAAAAGCGATCCGGGTTGCTTAAGCCCTCTCTCCCCACACGCATCTTAATTCCCGCAAATCCAATGTGGGAATAAGGGATACTTCTGGTAACGAGAATCATCACCCTTTCAACACTCGGCATCTTTCGCGAGTTGAAAAAAAAATTAAATCGTCTCTCACACGTCTAAAAGGGGCTGTTGGTCAAAAACCAGGGCTCTCGCTGCTAACTCTCGCCCTCAGCTGTGGACAGGGGACTGTTAATAGGTAGGGCTATTTTTGGTAAAAGTTCTTTAGAACAGTGTCTTCACCACTAAGCCGTGTAACAATGAGTCAGGCCCTTTGTGAGGGTGTGCTTTACCACCCCCCCTTCTTTTCAGTATGATGGGGGTTGCAAAGCCAGTCCTCCATCCAGAGGGACAGCAGCATTTTTGGAGCACTGTGAACAACAGCGGTCTCTTAATTGCATTACTGGTTAACTCCCCCGGCGAGGGCTCAATGCGTAATGGCCACAAACCACGGCGACCCGCATTCTCACCCTCAGGCTGTAAAGGCTGTATTTGCTGGGCTGCCTCTGCGATGAACTTGACCATCTACTCCTGTTCCAGACGGAACCATTTTCTCCTCCACAAGAAGTCTGTCCCGGGCGGAGCAGCGTCTGTTTGAGGCATGGTTCTGACCTCAGGCATGCGTGATTCTAAGCCAGGACCAGAAAGTATTTGGAAAGAAAACATGCTCTTTGGAATAAGGACCACACTATTGTTTTTTTCTTTCTGATGCTGGCTTGTGATAACCTTTTTTTAAAAAAATGTTTGCACGTTTTATAAAAATCATTTTATTGGGAGCTCATACAACTCTTATCACAATCCATACATCCATCGTGTCAAGCACATTTGTACATCTGTTATCATCATTCCACACGCTCTTTTAAAAGCCTACCCTGCTGCAAATTCTTCATGATGAGAAAGTTTAAACAGAAAACTCAAGACAATCATACTGTTATCAACCATCTCCCTACACTCTAGGTTTCAAAATAGCTAACATGTTGTTACATTTGCCTGGTCTCTGTGTATATAAGTCCATGGATCTTTCCGGACGATCTGGAGTATGCCTTTGACACCAGTGAGAGGTGTCTGCAATCAAGAGACCCAGGTGTGTGGGGAACACAGTACCTCTGGAGGCATTTCTCTCACTAGGGAGTGTGCCTTCATCGGAGAAGAGCCCACGGGGATGCGGGGCAGACACCCCCCGCCTCACCCTTCCACAGCTGCTTACAAGGAACTTTCTGGTCCCGTGGGAGGTTGGGGGACGCTGTTCAAGTCTGGGAGGCATTTTCTGCACTAGAAAAGTCAGGCGTAAACCTAATATATTGGTTTGCTGCATATTATACCATCTACTTTTATCACACTAAAAATGAGAAATGCAAGTGCCTTGGAAATAAAAGTAATTTGGGCATTATGACTTCCCTGCCAAACCCACCCCCCAGAAACCCAAACCCGCTGATTCGGACTCACAGAGACCCTGCAGACTTGCCCCTGGGGTTTCTGAGACTTTACTTCTTTTTTTTTTGCCTTAAAAATTATTTTAATAAATCATTTTGCGGAGGGGCTCTTATCACAAGCCATCCATCCATTGCGTCAAGCACATTTGTACAGCTGTTGCCAACATCATTTCCAGAACATTTTCTTTCTACTTGAGCCCTGGGTATCAACTCTTTCCCCCCCTCCCTTCCCCACCATCCCTCCCTTGTGAACCCTTGATGACTTTAAAGTTATTTTTACTCTCATATTTTACACCATCTGCTGTGAGACTTTAAATCTTTACAAGAGTAGAAAGCCTCATCTTTTAATCTTGCAAAACCCAACACTCCCAACGTGCGGCCATTGTGTCAGTTCCGACACATGGGGTTCTGCAGAACAGGGCAGAACTGCCCCTGCGCTTCTGAGACCGTCACTCTGGATGGGGGTGGCAAGCTTCCTCTTTTTCTTCTCAGTGCAGAACAATCATGAATAGTAAAAATAGGATTCGAAACCAACACAGAAACAGAATGGGAGTTCTTCCATGGGCCTGCCTGCTGCATTCGGGCCGATGGGTGTGGAAACCAGTAAACTCATTCAGTGCTTCAAATCCAGGCAGAGCACATACCAGTTTATTTGGAAATGCAACACAGATCAGTATTTTATGAATACAACTTGTTACTACATTAACAGGTAAAAACAGCTTCCAAATGCATGCATAGAAAGTTAAGCATAGTTTTTGAACTCGTGTTTAAATATACAAAAAATACATTTAAATTATATATAATTTTAGTGAATCAAAGACTTATAAAATTACAATTTTGGTCTGCACAACATAGAAAAAATACAAAAGTGACTGTAGAGATGGCTGTGTAATTTTGTTGACCCAAATTTCAAAAGAGCAGTACATACAGAATTTGATGCGTTATGATCTTTGATCTGAAACTCAGGACGGAAAACAATTTGCTGGCTGGACCACATCAATGCCGACCCTTGATCATCAACAAATAATCAAAACCAAAACAGAAAAGTGGGAAAAGGAAGGTGCTGTCTTCATCTCCATCTTTCAAACTTTCCCTGTGGGAGTTCTCTCAGGAGGCAGTGTTCTGTCTGGGAGGACGGCGCTGTGTCCCGTGGCGAACTGCCGGTACTGTCTCTGACAGTGTTCAGTACACTAAAGGCCGGATCTCACCTCCACAACACAACACAACACGACACAGCTTCTGGCTACAGAGTGCTGCTGCCCCTGCAAGCAGTCTCCCCACCAGAAGCGGACTGGGGGGGTCCCACCACGGAGAATATGCCTTTGACTCTGCCCGAGATGAAACCGCCAAGTCTGAGGAAATACCCACCCAAACCCCACCTTCTTCCTCCACGCTTCAGGAGAAGATGTGGTGGTGGGTGGTGGTGGGTGTTGTCGGTTATAAGTGAACACCATTTCAAGGGAGAAGTGGGTTTGTGTTGGTGGGGGGGGGGGAGGGTACTGGAGGACGGGCAGCGGGGCTCCACTCCTCTGGCGCCAGCATTTCAAATGGCCCACGCACAAAATCCACGCCAGGGAGGAGGCCCCTTTTCGCAAAGGGGAGTGGTCTGCTGCGTCCCTGGTGCCAGAGTTCAACTGGGGGCTGGGGGCCGCACGGAGGGCGAGAGGCGGTAACTTGGGCTGGCACGAAGCCCGCGCCCGGGCAGCCCTTGCTTCACAACAGCCTCGCGGCAACGGGGCGAGGCCACTGCCACCCCAGCGGGCTCCGGTTCAGGAGACAGTTTGGAGGAACACAGCATCTCTGGACCCCACTGCCAAGCTCAGAGACAGGCAGACTCCGCCCACCGCGCCTGGGCTCGCGCTCGGAACGCAGGCAGCAGAATGTTAATGTTCGATTCAAAAACCAATTTACGACACACCTGCCGGCATGACACCGTCGGCTGCATATTTTCTCCTCGTTTTCATCTTCATTTTTCAAGGTTCTATGAAATAAGCCTTGAAAAATTAGTGCCCCATTATGGCACGCCTCTGAGATTAGCAATTATATCTCAAAATAACTCCTCAGTAAGCAAGACTTTTCAAGTTTTAACAATGAACCAAACAAAAAAAAAAGGAAGAAAGCAAACCAGCCAGGCCGGAATCCTGACAGAGACACAGCTAACCCCCCACCAAGGGGTCGCACACGCTGAGATCAGGGGCACGGCTATCTGCACTGGGCGCGCAGTGGCTGTGGTGAGCGCGGCCGCCTGGCCACTCCCTTGCCCATTTTCCTGCTTTTGGACTTAAACTTTGGTGGGAATGAAAACAAGGTTACGACCAGGCAAAGTGTCCCAATAGAGGCGCTGAAGGAGAATTTGAAACGCAAATGAAAGCAGTGTATAAACCTACTCCTGGGCGGGGGTCCACAGAGACGGCATCCCTGCTCTCAGAGCGGGCCCCTCCCTCAGCTCAGGCGCGTTTCTGAGGTGGCCAGAGCCGGTGCTGCGAGGAAGAAGCACCATCATGGGGACCCTCCTCCTTTCCCTTTCCCCACGTTGTCATTTTGCTCCCGAGCCCCAGCTGGGGAGGGTCTTCACAAAGCACACATACTGATTAAATTCAGGCACGTTCCTCAATGGCAGGCAGAAATGATCTGGTTGGAAAACAAACAAAGATCGGGTTGTTTTCGGATTATGGGGACTTCCCCAAAGCATCACAGGCATGTACCTTTTGTCACCCAGTCACTGGATATGCGGGGACAGCGCCCGACCCTAACTGCAGAGCATTCCGGGGAGCAGTTTGCCACTTCAGAACTACAGACAGGTTCCAGCATGCAGCCAAGCACGTAGCAAGGGGGACCCCACACACTGCAGACCAAACAAGCGGGCGGCGGGGTCACGTCCGGATGGGGCGTGAGGGGCACAGGAGGGCAGAAAATGCCGGAGACCTCCCCCCCACCCCCCACCCAATCCTCCAACTACAGGGACTTTCTGGCTCGAAAGTGCATGCTGAAATGGGCCAGGCGGGATGTCTGAATGTTAACAGCCTTGTTGTAAGTTGATTTTATAAAATCCCAAGCCCAGTGTGACACTGGATTTTGGTTTATTTTTATTTATTTTTTCCATATTTAAAAATAGTTCTTAACTTATTTTTCTATGAAACATGTTGGGAACTCAAAAAGTCTGCAGCATTTTTTGATCACTGAAAAGTTTTTTGTTGCATTTTTGGGGAAAGAGCCGGAACTATTCAAATTTCTTGTGTTCTTCGGAGTGAGAGAGGATCTTTCTTCGCTGGTGTATCATGTGGAAGTATAACTGAGGGAAAACTGCAAAGGAAAGAAACAAGAGCTGGTCAGGGAGGGGCTGGAAGCTGCACGTCATATTTGGGGTACATGGATTCGAGGTCAGCTCCAACCACAGAAAGCAGGGAGAGTGGAAGGGGGCAAGGGCGAGTCTGCAGGGTGGGAGGTGAACTGGTGAAACCAGACTCCTTCCTGGTGCAGCGCGGAGGGGATCCCACGCTCACTGCCGGGCGGCTCCACCACCTCCGAGGATCTTTACCACCAACAGGGAAGGTCCTGAAGACAGAGCTCCTCCGAGGACTCCCGTCATATGCAGCAAGCAGCTACGGACCGACCAGGCTCTGGGGTTCGGGGTTCTCATCCTCAGTCCAGCCCCCACCATAGCTCTGATTCCAGGGGCACTCGCCCTACCAAACCCCGAGTGCCTGGCATCTTATGAAGCAGCACTTCCTGAGAAAGGTGGGTATTTGAGTGGGAAGTCCGGGGGTGGATGCTGAGATACTTGATCTGAACACAATGAAGGCAGGTCTGAATATGAAAAAAAAATTCTTATGAGAAATAACCAGTTACCACTGGCACTGGCATTTCTCTGTTGCTCCTCCTTTGACAGGAAACTCTGAAGAGTGCCGCCCCTTGAGAGTCTGGACATCAGAAGCAGGAGGCCATGGGGAGAGCTGCGGGGAGCAGCCCTCGACCCGAATGGGATTCCGGGGGATGCCGCATCCTTAGGGGAGTCCAAGGCAGGCCAAGCCTGCATTACCTTCCTCCCCCAGAGATGACAGGAGGCAGTGAGCAGAGAAGGGGCCCCAGTACAACCAAAAGTGAGGGCTCAGAAGTGCAGTACCTCCTTTGGACCTGGGGTCCCTGCACTGAGCACCTTCTAGACCCCGAGGAAGACTGATACCGAGATACACGGCGATCCCCAGGAAGATGGGGACCAGAGACATGGAAGGAGACCTGAACCTTTTCCTCCTGAGGCTTCCTTGAGAGCTGGTGCTCTGGGTTCAACCTTCTAGCCTCTTACACCACGAGAAAATGAACGTGTTTGTCCAGGGAAAAGAAAAGAAATAAGCGAGGGAGGGGAGTTGTGGGTCACTGGGATGAACCTGTGGGGGCGGGAATGCTAAGTCCCCACACACAACACCCGCTGCGTCCCTGCTGGGAAATGCTATTGCAGGGTGTGTGGGTTTGATAAGGGTTACCATACACGAGGTGCTGAAGACCACGCTTGAAAACAACCCAAGAAGAGATGGTCTTGCAGGTATACAATAGCCTCCCTTCTCCCAACAGCTCAAAGCTCTATTTTTCAGAGTAATTTTCACTCTAGGGAGCTCGGTTTCCACTACTGTCAACTCTCCGGTAAGTTTCCTCCTCCTCAATGGGACGGGTTGGCCAGGCTTCCTCCGCTCCTCCCCGAGCCTGCCAAGATCCCAGTGGGTGTTGTGCTGTACAGACCTCTGCTGGCTGCCCACCAGGCCCGGACTGCGCAGGGCCAGTCACCGCACACGCTACTCTCAGGCAGGAAGTTATTCACAGAAAGGACCAAGTTTATACGTATAAGTCAATAGTGAGAGGACTATTTTGGTATGAAAGCCAGAAATTTGACAAACTATAATGTAAAATCTGGAAGTTATGATATAATTAAGCCATAAGGAATGCCACTTGTGCTCACTGACACACGGGGGCCAGTGAATTGCTGGCCTTTGCTTGAGGAGGAGCAGCTATGCACTCTGGCTTCACCGCCCCTGGAGGGTGGCCTCGGCTCAGGGTGACATCAGAAGGCCCACAGGCGGAGAAGAGTCCAGGTGACAGCCACTCACTGGTGGCTGAAACAAGACGGCCCGGCACACCTCCACCCCCACAGACAAGGCTGTTGGCCAATGCAAAAACACGGGGACAGACATGGCCCTTCAGCTCCCAGCAGTCTCTGAGGGCCCCGGAGAAGAAATGTGTGCGGGGGTGGGGTGGGGGGTGGGAGTGGGGCGGGGGTGGGGTTAGGGGGCAGTGACTTCTCCGTGGCCAGGCCAGATGGCACTATCGGCCATTGTCTCTTTCTGAATTACCCATGTGTTCAGAGGGAACCCATCTAAAATGGCTGAAACTGTACCAGCTGTGTGGCTTCTATTTTTAGCTCCACGGAGGAAAACACTTGAGAAAATCGCATGCGGACGGACAAAGGGCCACTGAGAGTGTGCTCTGCTCGCCGTTCAGGGCACACAGAACGCAGAGGACTGCTTTGCAGGCACGTCTCTCAGTGTGTGCTGGGAGGAGACGGGCACTCTCCGCACTGGAAACTCATGCCCTGCAGGCTCAGGTACATGGGAGTCACCCCTTGTCTATCATGCCCTATCGCCAGGTCCCAGGACGATGGGGCAGTCCCACGGGGGCTGTGGAAACCTTGGCGGCCCTGTGTGGGACTGGCGCTGGTTGTCCACAGAGGCAGTTCTGCACTGTCCCCGATGGCTGACCCTGGTGTGGGTGTGGGTGTGGCTGCGGCTGGGCAGCCAGCGCTTCCTTCGGCTACATGAGCAGCAATGGGCAGGGCCGTAGGAAAGGAGGATATGCTTATTACACCCATTGCTCACTACACTGAGAGGAAACCTAAATTGGAGAAAGAAACCAAATTTGGGATGATAGGTAGCCTATCTTAACTTGACCTGTTCTAGGTACCTGTTCTTGGAAGGCTGGCCACGTGCAGCTGACACGAACGACCTGCGCAGGCGGGTCTCGATGTGCACTGCCTCGATTACAGCCGCCGCCCAGGGGACAGGCGCAGGCCCGCGGCCAGTCAGCGCGGCAGACACCACAGGCGATTTCTAACAGTGGCTGTGGCTGGGCTGCCGTCTGGAGGTAGAGATGGGGTCGGAGATTGGATGGGAATCTTTTCGTGCTAGGTGAGACCCACCCTTTCCTTAGATGTTAAGATTCTAGCTGCTATCACAGAGAGAGAGTTACTCTCTTCCCAAGAGGAGGCCAAGACTGGAGGGAGGGAAGGACGTGACGTGCAGAAAGCGGGGTCTGTGGGGAGCACGTCCTGCCTGCTCTCCAGAAAGACAGCTGGCCCCCAGGTCTGCATTTTCTCTCCTCTTGCCCTGCACCCTCCAGGGCCGAGAAGAAAGTCCATGGAAGGGAACTGGGGATGCTTTCCTTGAGGAGTCCTGTCACAGAGGTCAGCAGGTAGAGGCCAAAAGGCTTGCCACTGCTCAGTCAGAGGGCTAGGCGGTGTGACAGGCAGGCTGTTTCTGGGCCAGGAAGGGTCGCTCAGGGTTTTCACCTTTCAGGCTGGAAGCACCATGGCCTTGGCCACCACAGCCACGTCCCCAGAGGACTTGACAATTCATAGTGGACAATGCAAACAGAGTGGAAGTGCATCCAAGCATTCCTCTATGATAAATGTTCACGTGAAATCTGGACGTGGTTTTTTCTCACTATGTGACTTCCACGGAAGTACACAAACATATCACTTACGATGGATAGGATGATTGAGTTGGTTACTGCTGTGGGCTGAAGAAAAATCCAACTCTGCCTCAATTTACCTGGGACTTGTGGTGGGGAGGGCAGGGTGGACGACAAAGCCCATTTTATGGACGAAAGGAAGACCCGTGGTCACAGTGGCTTTGGGAAGAGCTGACGGAAGACGCCAACATTGCATGTTGCACGTCCTTAGGTGTGAGAGGACCCTTCTGCACATGCAGAAGACACTCGCAGGATTCGCAACGGGACATCACAATTCCTCAGCACAGTGCACTCGCGTGTTGTTTTATTTCTGCTATCATATGTGCTGGTGGGCACATATGATAATTACCCGTACACACTAACCTTTAATAGGACTATGGAAATACTTGGAAGTCACTCTGTAGAGAACATAAGGCCCCATCCGGAGGGGCTTCCTGCTCATTCCCAAACAAGAACATGAGGAATATGGGAAAGATAATGAATCTGCTTTTTGTTTTGTTTCCAGTTAACTACTAATCCCTTAAAAGCAAGCTAACCATTTACTCTGATATAAGAACAGTGCAGGCGTCTTTTCCCAGTGTTCTCAAATAGCACACGGAGTGGTTCTCAAGGGACAGACACATCACACCAAGGCAAGCTCTCTGGTGGCCCTTCCCCAGCTGCGCAGAAATGAAAGCCAGGCCCACTACCACCACCAGTCCCAGCTCCCAGCGACCCTGTCAGCTGGAGCCCGTGCGCCTTAGAGCTTGTGAGGGAAGCGGGCGGCCACGTCTGCTCTGACGGAGCAGGCTGGGCTCCCCCCACCCTGAACTTGCCTCTAGTAGAGAAGGCCCCAGCCCAGGGTTCCTTTCTCACCCCACTCTGAGCAGGGCCTCTGGCAGCTGTACTGAGCAAGGCATCTCGTTATTCAATCACTGCCAGAGAAAACTGCCTTGGCTGGGAGCCTTCAATGAAAGCCAAAGCTCCCCCAGCCCACCAGAGACATCCATTTGCTTGGATATGGTATACAACAAGCAAAGAGGCTTGGTTAGTGCAGAACCACGTTTTTAAACAGACACACGGACATAAATAAATATAGGCAGAAGTGTTTACTTACTTGGAATGTAGGAGATCATGACCAGAATTAGGAATGTGTAATAGTCAAAGGAGAAATTGTATTTGTTGGGTAAGCTGATGGAGTACAGGCCCGCCTGTCTGACAAAGGGCAAGGCGGCATATATGGTGAGCAACTCTCCCGACACACCCATTGGGTACAGGACAATGAAGAGTGTGTACCTGGAACGAAACAAAGAGCCATTACGGGTGTGGAGACAGCCGGCAGCCAGGGAGGCGTGCACTCCCGTCCTGCTCCTACAACAGGCCCTGCCTGGTCTTCTAGCGACTCAGGGCCCATCACATTTATGATGGCGGGAAAATGAGTTCAACGTGGGAAACATGGTTCAAGATGTTTACAAAGCAGTGTTTGCATGTTTCTGAATATTCTACATTAGATGTTGTTCAGGCTGCCTCCAAATGTGGGCTGACTCAACAGGCAGCTTCTTAAAGTAACTAAGGTGCTGGCAGAAGCCTTAGTGAAGCGACACTCCTTCCCCGTGGGATAAGGCAGGAGGAGCTGGGGCATGGGAGGAGATACTGGATTGGGATATCTAAGAAGGCCCGCACCAAGCAGCAAGTTTGGTCTGTGGACTGAAAAAAACCCCAACAAAAACCCAGAAAGTTTATCGTAGTATGTGGATGCTATCATTTTTCAAATGTCAGTGCAAGCTATTGTGATAGATGAAAACATTAAAGCAGGTAAAAATATAAAATTACAATAATAGGTTTTGGTCATTAACTTTCCAATAAACAGACACACAAACTGTGGTTAGATTTCCTATCACGGTTTTTTCCTTGGAGCTGGAACTAACTGGAAGCCATCCTGGAGGACCGGTGCTGCACAAGAAGCCCTCCGCTCCGGTGTCAGAGCGCCTCTTGTTGTCCAAAGCTCACAGTAAGCACTGGGCTCCACATTCCCGAGAGTCCGGCAAACTGAAAGAAAGGCATATCCCAGTGCCCACCTCGGGGACAAAGGCTGCTCCCCGGCTGTGGAGGACGAGGGACACAGCTCTCTCTAACAGGAGCATCCGGCTCCGGCACAATGCGGGCAGGCAGGCGTCATGATGCCTGCCCAGCAGGATTTCAGATTTGATTAGTAACTGGTCTATGTTTCCCATTCTCCCTAGTTTCTAATTTTAAAAAAGCAGTCTCATAATTGAAAAATGGTGGCCACAGTTGGATTATGTTGCTAGTTTAACCAGTAAATGCATAAATTCTCTAGGAGCCACTGTTTTCCTTCCCTGAAATGAGGCATTTGGCCCCAGGACACCTCAGACCCTTCTGCACTGTCACTCCCGGTGTGGTCTTCTCTGACTCAGGGCCCTGCTCACCAGGGCCTCCTGGTAGTAACCAGGGTCCACAGAGGCGCTCTCCCATCAGTTATGAGCCCCTGGTAAGAACAATCAGACTGACAACAAAGTAAAGCGGACAGGCAGGCAGACTCCCTCTTCCTGATGAAGTCCACAGGCCAGCTTTCTACCCAGTGCATCCCATACAGTCTTACGTTAGAAGCCTAGGGGCAATGTGGAGGCGCCAAAGGGCAAATGCACGATGCACGGTGTCAAAAGCTGGACTCTGTTCCATGCGCTTCTTTACCTGGCCCATTTGATGAGGTAAGGCAGATGGTTTAATAGGCTGAATGTATAAAAGGAGTAACGGATAATCTCCGTGATGGTCCAAGCAATGACAAACAGGAGGACACTGTCTTCACTCTGCACCTGCAGGAAACGAAAACAAAAGCAAACCTGTAAGACTTTTAAAATGTCTAGAACACAGGAAGCCCTCACAAGGTGCTGGGTCTGGAGGGAGAGTTGGAAAGCCGAGGTGAGTTGGTGTGGCCACGGTCCTCGTCCTCCGTGGCTGGTGCGGCACAGAGCAAAACGTAAAATAAGGAAATATTTAAGGAATGTCAATAAAGGAATGTGTGCCAGGGTACCTGCTGTGCAAGGCCAAGAAGCAGGAGTCAGGGCCCTGGCGGCAGGCTCAGCAGTCAGGGAGGCCCCAACGAGAGTGTGCCCCGTGAGGCACTGTGCCCACCTGCTCCCTGCCAGTGGCACAAACAAGGAAGGGGACTTGGGTGGTCCGCAGGAAGCAGCCTGGGAGTGGGTTTCTGTGTTTGCGAGCCTGTTCTGGAGAATGTGAGCTGACATTTGTGGGGTAGGAAGGGCGAGTGGGGAGCAAAGCAGCGGAAGGCTGAGAATTTTTATGAGAATTCAAATTTGGCGATTAGGAATCTGAGAACACATTGAAGAAGTAGAATGCAATGATTAAAACACAACGGGAGAGGAGCAGAATCCAAAGTTAGGGTGCCCGTCAGAAGGGCAGAGGCAGACACTGTTTAGGCAGAGTCTATTTATCCTTCCCCATCAGTGGAGCTCCCCCGGTTGGGTGACTGAGCTCCCTGGGTTGGAACCACCGAGCTCTTGTTCAGCAGCTGTACCAAGGCCCCTGCCCCGCAGACTCTGAGCAAGACCGTCAAGCCCACTGCCATGCTGCCATCAAGCTGACTAACAGGCACCCCTCTGTGGGGTTCTGAGACCGCCCATTTCCCCCCAGGGACTTACTGGTGGTTTCAAACCATTGCTAACAACTGGTGGTGCGTGGCCCATCTGCTGCCAGGGCCCCCCGCCCGCCAGGCTAGGTCTGGTTGAATGTTTGAAGTAGCAGAGAAGCTTCTGGGCGAATCCCAGGCGGCCAGCTAAAGCCAGAAAGACTTTGGAATGCCCAGCCTTCTGAGTTGTTTTCATGCTGAAAACCAATAAAGTCATTAATTAACACGCCCCCGAGGGGACCCCCTCCCTTCTCCAAGGGACGTTCTCATGTGCACTGCACATCTTACACTGACTTTCAGCACCTCCGGACACAGGTTTCTGTCCTTAGAAACCAACACTGGGAGCTCTAATCCCTGTGGTTTGCTGGCTCCCACTAAGGCTGTCCCAGGCGGGGTGGTGTGAGTGAGCCCCCGCCGGTGAACGGCGCCCAGCTCCAAGAGCACAGGCTTTCTCCGCCCGCGACCAACCCATGGAACTCTCAACTTGTGCTTCTCCCCGTCATGCTCATAATTCCCCTGCTTCACGCTCCCTCAGAAAGGGTGCCTGGAGTGAGCCACCCACACCGCGAAATAAGTAGTCATTTACATACCTATTAACTAAATTGCTCTGACAAAGAAGTTCAGAAATGCACAGCGACTCTTCTCTAAAAATAAGCCGATTTCATACTGTCACGAGCAAGAGCACTTTCTGATTTCCTGGTGCTCTCCCACCAGCCCAGCTCCAGCAACAGCTACACTCTGAAGCCTTTCAGGTGGAGATTTCCCATTCCGCCCCGAATCTCTGCCATGTCAGAGGGCACGGCGACTTCTGATGTACACTGCAGTCCTCCCATCTCAGAGATCTAGTTTCAAAGCCCTCCCTACAGCTCTCTGGGTCATAATCGGAAAGGCCTTTAATATTCTGTACTGCAATCATTTTGAAAGCAGGGAGTATGTTTTATTCATCTTTTGATTTCTGAAAGCAGTTTGTACTTTTCACAAGTCAACCCCCCAAGTGAACGCATGGCTGTGGCGTCGCCAGCTCCAGCAGAGAGGGGCCTGCAGGGCAGGGCAGAGTAGAACTGCCCCAGTGTTTCCAAGGCGGCCGTCTTCATGGAAGCAGAGGGCCACCTCTTTCTGCCAAGGAGCTGTTTGTAACTGCCAGCTCACTGGGGCACCCCGAGGTCTCCTTTTCACAAGTAAAGAGCACAGTGCATATTTGTGGAACAAATACGTTCGGTCTTCATGAGCCTACGTCCAGATCAAGCCCCTTCTTCAGGTGCCAGCCGTTTGTCTCTCTGTAGTCCACATGGTCTTCAGAAACTCCAAACAACAAACACAAAACCCAAGTGGCCTCTCCCTTTTAGTTCAACCTTCCTTCGGACTCGGGTCAAGTATGAGCACAGTCTGCTCCAAGGAGAACCCAGCTGTAAAGACGGGCTCTCGCTGCCACGGAACCGATCTGGACACAGAGTGACTCCAGAGTAGAACTGCCCCTTGAGTTTCCAAGACTTAACTCTTCACGGGAGCAGACAGCCTCATCTTGTTCCCAAGGGCTGGGTGGTTCAAAGCGGCACACACCTTAAAATCAGACTAGGAATGCGCACACGGGATCTACAGATCAACAGGAAGTGCAACTCGGTTACCAAGAAGGGATTGGAGAATGACCCAGAGTAAGTTTATCGAGCTTGTAAGGAATTATCCAATAACACAAAACAGGGCTAGTAAGTGTAAACCAGTGAGATACAATTTACCAGGAGTAAATATAAAGTTATATATTTACAGGATTCAGTAACAATAAATAAAGTGATCCCAGTACAGAACGGAGAAGCTTTAGCTTATAAAAAGAAAGGCAAAGGGGTTACAGTTTTTGGTGAAAAGCTGGCTGTTTAAAAAACAAAACAAGCAAACAGTGCCCTCCCCCCATACCAAACAGACGAGAAGATGGTGTATATCAACACTCATTACTCACAATGACTCCAACTCACAGCGACCCTGTGTGCAGGGGTTTCCAAAGTATCTCTTTACAGGGGCAGAAAGCCTCATCTTTCTCCCCAGGAGCCGATGGTGGCTTCAAACCGCTGACCTTGCAGTTAGCAGCCCAATGTCTAATCCACTATGCCACCAGGGCTTCCATTAGTCATTAGGGAAATGCAAATTACACTCAGACGGTGCTTACCAAAATAAAGAAAAAGGAAACTAACAAGTGTTGATGAGGATGCGTAGAAACTGGAGACTTGGTGGGAATGTGAAACGGTGCAGCCACTGTGAGAAAGCGTGGCTGCTCCTCAAAGATGTACCTTCTGACCCCGTCCCCAGTCCTAAGTATGTACGCCTCAGAGCGGAACACGGGCTCCGACGGACAGCTGTATCCAGTGTGCACACAGCGCTAGTCCTAAAAAGAAAGCACTATTCCTCCGTCTAAAGGTGGAAACCACTCACACGCCCATCAACAGGGGAATGGAAAAACCAAGCGCGGTGTAACACGCAATGGAATAGCACTTGGCCATTAAAAGGAATGCTTTGTTTTGAGATGTACTCTAATACGATGAACCTTGAAAACACTCCTAAGTGAAATAAGCCACACACAAAAAGGACGAGTCCCTAGACAAACTCCAGGGTAGCAGATTCATGGGCGCGAACAGGTTAGCAGGCACTAGATGAGGGAGGGGGAGAGGGAGTGTTTAAAGTTCTGGGACCGTGGTGACACTTGCACAACATGGTGAGTGTAATTAATGTCACCAAGTGCGTACTCATGTGACTTTTACAGTAAAACAAAAAAGAGTGTGGCAGGGACATCGAACCTTCCTAACGTCACAAAGAGGGCAGAAGAATCAAGATCAACAACCCAAGGCTGATTCCTACGTGGCAGAGGAATACCTCCTCCCGCCAATCGTTTTTACCGATTCGGACACCAGCCAGAGCACTATTTTTCTGCAGGGTTCAAGAACTCGTTGCAATGACCACAGAACTCAAAATGTGCATGATTATGAGTTCAGTTAGGGAAGTAATAGACTACAACTCAGGTTCAGAAATGCCTCCGGACACAGCTCCAGACAGGACAACCTCTTCTGAGCTGTGCCCACAGGCATGTCTGTCCATGAACTGTAGCCTCTTGGGCTGGTTCACTCTACCCTGCTATTTCCACCAATACATGCCCAGTGGTGCCCAACTCTGCCAGCAGGCCTCCTGCCGAAGGTGCTCAGTTTTCTCGCTCCCTGGGCCAGGAAGCCCACCATGCTGTCTCCCGCTGCTCTCCTGGTTCTGCCGCTCCCATTTGTTGTTGTTGCCGTTTCTGGTAATAGTTTTGTCACCTTGGTGTAGGAGGCTCCCAAGGCAAGGACCCCAAGTCCAGAAGATGTACTCTGCTCCCAACTCTTCTTGGTGGCAGTCAGGGCCCCTTCTGGCTCTGGGATGCTCATGTCAAGACTAGCAGATGGTAAAATAGACCAACGGCTTGTTAGGTTTTTATGCCGTATTTGCCTAATGCCAACCCCTCACATGTGCCACAGACCTGTGTTTGCCTTAGTAGCAAGCTGTCCAATCCCCTTGGTCGGCCATAAGCATCTTGTTTGCACAATCTCACACGATCGTTAGACTAGGCAGTATTTCAGTCTGTTTTCATTTCTGTACTGAGGTAGTTAGTTTATTGTGCCAACCTGGCTGATAAATACATGTGGGGCTAATTGAAGGGCAGAGGGATAAATGGCTCAGTGAGCCTCGCCTTTCTATTTCTTGGGTCTCTTGCTTTCTGGTGGTTGGACCAAGGTGTAGCTGACTTAACCAGTTCCCTGGTTCAATTGGCAAGGCTCATTTCCTGCAAGACATCCCTGAGAAGCCACATGGACCTACCCCGATACAGCCCTGGGTGCTAGAGCACCCGTGTGGAGACCCCTGCCAGCGCTGAGATGCTTACACATTCACGGACTCGGCTTTCCTTCTGCAGTTGGCATCACTGTGTGTTTTGTGAGATCGAGGAGGACTTTGTGGATTGATGTCGGACATATGAGTTAATGTTGGACTTGTGGGCTTGGGCAGCACTGGGTTGGGATGTGTCCTTGATGTGCACTTAACCTTTATATAAAACTCTCTTATACATGAGTTTCTGTGGACTTGTTTCTCTAGAGTACCCAGAGTAACACATGTACCTAGGACTGTTGAGTCAGAAAAAACTTATGTGAAATCCATGACAGATAACTTTACAGAAACAGTAACTGGATTAAAGGATCCTTGGGGGTATGGTGGGCTGGGGGAGGTAGGGCAGGAAATGAAGAGCTAATAACAAGTACAAGAATGAAGAAAATGTTCTAAAAGTAGTTGTGATGATTGAACAATTCTTTTTGATATGATAGAACTATTGAACTGTACAGTTTGTGAAGTATATGCCAATAAAACTGTTAACATTTTAAATAAAAGGGTGAGGGGCAGGGAAATCATGACTTGATGAACCTAAGAGCCCAATTATTTGGTGGGACAATTGAACACTGGCTAGAAAGGTTATAAACAGTGACCCACAGCACTGACAAACTACCTAAAAACCAAAGTTATTTAAAAAAAAAGAGCAATAAATGAGTATCTAGCCACACAAATAAGTCTCATCTTGATGATTAATTACATTCTAAACCGACCAGACCCCACTTAGGAGCCAGTCAGCTATATAAATTTCTAAAGTCAACAAACCCCAAACTCACTGCCCGAGAGCCAGGTCCAACTCACAGGGTCTCTACAGGGCAGGGTGGAACTGCCCCTGTGGCTTTCCGAGACGGCAGGTCTTTACAGGAGTGGAAAGCCTCACCTTTCTCTAGTAGTGTGCCTGGTGGTTTTGAATTGTTGACCTTGAGGTTAGCAGCCCAATGTATAATCAAACCAAATTCACTACATCAAGTTGATTCCTCACCCACAGCGACTCTACAGGACAGAGTAGAGCTTCCCCTTAAGGGTTCCAAGACTTATAAATCTTTATAGGAGTATCCAGTCATCTTTCTCTTGAGAAGTGGCTGGTAAGACCGAACCTCCAACCTTATGGATTGTGTAATCCACTAACCACCCGCTGCACCACAGCTGCAGTCAATTTCATTCGTGTGTATTCCATCTGGTTAGGCTCCTTTAAATTATGATTTGTGATGGAGAAGTTGTTGGTCTTGCAAATCTAGTGTGTAATCTTCAGCTTCATTTCTATCATGAAGGCCATATTTTTCTAGGTACTAATTCTTCATTTCAAACTTTCACATTCCAATCACCAATATCCCATTATCAATGCATCTTGGTTGCATGTTTAATTTCAGACTTAAGAATTTGGTAGTATTCCTTAATGTCTTCACTAGCTTTAGTGGTTGGTGAGTAAATCTGAATAATAGTTATAATAACGGGATTTCCTTGTGGCATATAGAGACTCCTCTATCACAGGCAACAGTATAGTATACCTTGAAATGTTCTTTTTGACGACGAATGTGACACCATTTCTCTTGAATTTGTTGTCCATTCCCAGTATAGTAAACCACGATTGTTGAACTCAAAATGGCCAATACCAGTCTGTTCCAGCTCAGGAAGGCCTAGGCTATTCTTTGTGATCCAATTTTTCTGTCATTCATACTTCTTATATTCCACATTGTGATTATTAATGGATGTTAACAGTGTTTTTGTGGGGCGCCCATCAGCAATATGAAGGTCCCCCAAGCTTGACCCTTATCATCTTCATGAAAGTCAACTCTACCTTAGAGGCCGCTCTTCTTCCCGGTTGCATTCGAGAGCTTTCCTTCTGGAGAAAGGAGCCGTGCGGGGGAGGGGGGCTTGCGTTGGCTGCAATCCACAAGGTGGGCAGTGGGAAAGTACCACCTGCTCTGAGTAGGCTTTCTACTTGGGTACCCCCCCCCCCACCGGGACTGTTACAACTCAGCAATGACCCGATGGCTGGAGAGCGCTTGCCAACCCAAGGGCACTGTATCTGACTTCTTCTGTTACAATTCATAAGGTTTTCAGCTAATCGACCAGAAATGGGATTAAAATGGAAAGGCCTGGCCCAAAATTAGAAAAAAAGAAGAAAGCTATGTGACAAATCAGTTGACTAATGAAACAGACTCCCTCACAGAGCTATGCACGGCCAGGCACTGTCTGCATTGAGACAGAGATACTCCTAAAGATACTCCTACGAAAGCCTGCTGGCTGGTGATGGCTTCCAACTGCCCTGTGCATACGTGTAACCTGCACATGGCAAAGGCATGGACATTCTGCCTCGTGCCAATGCTCTTGCATGAACTGAAATTCTTTTAGTTGATTAAAACATGAGATTTTAATAGCAAGTACTTCTTTAAAATAACTTTCATTTATAAAAGCAAGAGAGGAGGGAATAATTTAAAACATCTCCTCTCCTTGCTTAGTGTGAAGTGCGTGAAACAGGGATGCTCTCTGGCTCTTTACTCCCTCCCGCCTTGACAGCAGATCTTCAAGGGAACTCGGCTTGGCAGCCTCCCTCGGTCCCCAGGATGTGAGGAAACGTCGTCCCCCTAACTTGAATCGGTACCTTGTTATCTTTTCTCTTTTTGAAAGCAAGGATTGGGAACATTTTACAAACAAGTGGGATGGCTCCTTTCTATCACCGCACAAAGACTAAGAGAAAAACAATCAAATTGATGATTTCAGAGAAGTTAAAAAAAAGGGCAGCTTAGCTTTGGAGGGACAAATGACTGATGATAAAAAGCCCAATTCAGTTGCTTTTTAAAAACTAATTTGTGGGGGAGGAAGGGGTAAAAACTTGGAGCTGATATCAAGGGCTCAAGTAGAAAGAAAATGCTTTGAAAATGATGATGGCAACATATATACAAATGTGCTTGACACAATCGATGAATGTATGGAATGTGATGACATGTAAGAGCCCCCAATAAAAGTATTTAATAATAAAAAAATTTGTGATTTAGGCGAAAGTTTACGGAGCAAGTTAGTTTTCCATTTTAGCTGTTTACTGAATTAAGAACTAGATAGCTCATCAACTATCAATAAAGAGGCTTAATGTATCTATCTACATGAAGCTCATAGTGACCCTTTTAGGACAGGGCAGAGCTGCCCCTGTGAGTTTCTGGGGCTACAGTTCTTTCATAAGAGCAGAAAGTCCCATCTTGGTCTTGCGGAGTGGTTGGTGGTTTTGAATTGCTGACCTTGTAGCTAGCAGCCCATTACACAACCACTGTGAGTCAACATGGACTTTATGGTATGAGTTTTTTTTTTTTTTGAAGATCCACATGAAAACTTGCATGTGAATAGCAGTTATTCACAACAGCCCCAAAGGTCCATCATTTAGTGAAAGGGTGGTCTATATGCATCCCCGGGCCTACTGCAGTCAAGGTGACCCCAACTCACAGAAGCCCTATGTGAAAGCACCGAGCTACCCACCCCACAGGGTTTTCCAGGTGGTCACCTTCATGGAAGGAAAATGTACATTCCCCCTCCCCACCACCCCTGGGCACATAGTGGCACAGAGAGTAGGTGACCGCTGTGCTTCAGGGATCGCTGGGGGCACACGCAGAGCCCTTCGCAATCTAAGGGGACACAGCGCTGACTCAGGGAAAAGATGAACTAAAACACACGCAGAGTTTTTCCACATACATTTCCAAGCTCCCTCACCATATGATTGAATTTATATGAACGCCAGAAAGTGGGCTCAGAGTTGTGGGAGGCTGGGGTGGGAATGGGCAGGGGTCCTGTTGTGGAAATGTCTGCACAACTGGGTAGGTAGATGGCCTCACCAATCACGAAATGGTGTACTGACCGTGGTGAGTTTTCTGGAACATCACCTGTACCCCAGTAAGTTTCTGTTTCCAGAGACAACTAGGTCCTTACTGCTATGGTAACAGGCAAAGCAGCACTTCGGGGAAAGGGGACAAGGAGAAATGACAGATCTTCACAAGGAGGCAGACACAAGGGCAGGCTCAGGATAGGCTGCAGAGAGCACGCTAAAACCAAGACTGGATCCTGGGCCCACACGGAGGAACGGGCACAGGCTGCCCTGCCCTTTCAGAAGCCGCAGCTGCCGGGCACACTGAGCTGTGCCCTGGATACTGCCTGCTGCAGACGGCAGGGTGTAGGCGGCTTGTGTAACGTAGCCAAGGGAGTTTACATAGAAATTCAAGCTGGCGAAACAAATGGGTGCAAGAGAAAAACCTTTACACACAAATAGCATCATATGTTTGACTTTAAAAGGCTCAGGGAGTAGCGGTACGCGAAAAGCTGTCATTTTTATTACAGTCAAGGGAAACAGATGGTGCCACAGAAGAGAATCGTGATCGTGGAAACCCGGTTCCTCCAAGTAGCCTGGAACCTGCTGCTCACCGCAAGCATGCTTTGCGGCAAGCCTTCTCTCCTCTACATCCGCCTGACAGCTGTGCCAAGAAGGGATTCTGGCGAAGACGAGGGGCTGCAACTCCTCTGCTCCTGTGATGCCACTGTTCCCGACCAGGGACGGCAAACTTCCCCAGAAAGGACGAGATAGCAAATGCCTTCCACGCACACGCTCTCTCTCTCTACCCGAAACCCTTCAAAAAGGCGAAGAGCATTCTGTGCAAAGGTCTGCATTTAGCTGAGGCTTATAGCTTGTCAGCCCGTGTTCTAGATCTAGTTACCTCTCAACTCTCTCTTCTCACTGCCTGCTTCACCTCATCAAGGTGGTGCTCCCCAGCTGTCTCTGGATAGATTGCACGTGCGCGCGTCTGTACACACACACAGACAGAAGCACCCTGTAAGAACAAGCGAGGCAGGTTTCCCATGTTCTATCCTCTTCAAATCTCAGAAAATAAGCAATAGCAGCAAAATAAGTATTTGTACCTAATAGCTTCTGGGGTCTTACTATATGCCAAACACTTTTACATATGGAATGCCTCACAGAAGCCCCACTTTACAGATGGGGAAGTACACCATCAGTCTATGCCCTTAAGCCCTGCACCTTTCTATCTTCTTGGGTGTCAGGTCGGCCACGTCAGCAAATGAAGGCCCCCAAAGTTCTGCTCCATCCACTCTACTTTGAGGGTGCAGCTCTGCCCCGTCGTATTCTGAGTGCCTTCCACCTCGGGGCGCATCTCGGGGATGCTATCAGACCACGCTCTGCTGCCGTCTGAGCTTTCCATGGGCCAATCCTGGTCAGAAGTAGAGGGCCACGTTCTTCTTCCTAGCCCGTCTCCGCCTGTCCTCCAGGACCTGTAACACCAGTGGGACCGTTCTTAGCACTACAGCCTGTCACCACAGAAGACGACACGCTTGACAGATGGGTGGTGGAACCCACTGTGCCTTTGAGCCTAGGGTGACAGTTATATAATTTCATGTCAGCGTGATATGTAAAGTGTTGGGGTGGAGTGTAGCCTGTCAATCAGGCCACACCTGGTCGCACCTCCTTGTGGGTGTGGCTTTCTCATACGGAGGGAGGGCCGTGGGATCCTCCCCTTTTTCTACTTTCCCCTTCATGCCTGCGGGTGCTGTGATGAGGCCACTCCCGTTGGATCCACACAACTCTGCCGCTGAATCATGGCGGGCGGCTGTGCGAGTCTGAAGCGGGATTTATGGACCAGTATCAGACTTATGAACTTGATCTAGACTGGGCTGGAGTGTTTTACTGATGCTCTTTTGTACACACGTCACTGGATTTGTTTCTCAAGTCAACCTGGCCTAACACACCTCATTGTGCTGATAATTTTCAATTCCTTTATGCTTCATCCCCGCTGCTCAGATTTTACTCATTGTTAGACCCTCAAAATACCCCTCTAAAGTCTGTTTGAATTCTCTTTCCTATCTGTGCAATGAAAAGATTAAAATGCAAAATATGATTATCTTCAAAATCAACACAAGCCCCCTCCTACCCACCTCTAAAAAAAGAAATAAATTAAGGAAAATAGGAATAATAGGCTTTGGTTTTCCGGGGAAGAGACCATCCCAAACTCGTCTCTGGGTGGCTATGAAGACTGACTTGGGTGCCTCTTTCCTTCCCCTGGGCACAGGTGTGAGCCTGTGGGCCACTGGAGGTGGAGAGCTGAGGGACGGCTGTGAGCCCCGCAAGAGCACGAACCTGAGTCCGGGCAGTTGAGGGCAGGCTGGCGAGCAGAGACTCGGAGATGTCGGCTGCAAGAGGTGAGCTCTGTGGTTGCATCAGCTACGTGGGAAAGGATGGACGAACTTGGAGGGGACGGTCAGGCGTGGGACTACAGCTGAATGTCAATCATGTAGATCTACAGATAACTCTCAGTGCATAGCTATGTACATGATTCCCAAGGGAAAATCTTGCTAGATTTTCTCAAAAGACACAAGACAATCACAAGTCACAAGGACTTATTGTGAAGTATTAAAAAAAAAGGACAGTTCCATGAGTGAAGGGCCGGGGAAGGTGTGCTGAGTGCTGTCCTGAGAACCTTGCTGGGAACCCTCACCCCATCCCCCCACAGCCCCGACTTGCTATCGAGCATTGAAAAGGAGCAGTCTTCGCTCCTCAAGGAAGTGGAAGTTGAAAGGAGCAGAATCCCTCCAAGGGTTAGCGGCCTGAAACACTGACTTTCAAAGTGGAAAAACAGCAGCTTTGCATCTTGGTATGCTTATTTAAGAAAGGTTTTATAGCAGTACTTTGGGGCTTACTGTTATATCCCTTTATGGATTTCCTAGTTCTGCCTACTGAGAAAGACATCCCAGTAGCAACAAACACCTCAAAACCCCGGATGCTGGCTCCTAAAGCCCTCCCCCACGGTAAGGAACCAGAGTAAGACGGCTGACTCCAGGAGTGGGGCGGGGGGACTGGAGATCCTTTTTGTGTCAGAAAACTGAAAAAAATTCTCCATGAATGATGGAGACAAGTAAACAAAGGCCACTGACTAAATCAAAGTTAAGTTCAGCATAAAAATATAGATTAAGTCCATTGAGTAAAAAGGAATTCATGAATGGTCATGAATAAAAAAATGGAGCAAAGAAAAGTTCTTTCTTATAGAACGCCTTCAAACACAAGCAAAAGAAAGGGCGTTTGAGAAATACTACAGGGATGGGGTGGTAACAGGCGGGATACAAAAAGGGAGACAGTAAATGGAGGGGAGAAACCTCGCAGACACCAGGCTGCAGCTAGAGACATGACCACTAAGGTGACGTGGGCAAGTGTACCACGACCACCACTGTTTCCCTTACATCCTCACGCTTGGCACAACAAGTACATAGAGAAGGGACCAAACAAGTACTGTCATTCCAGAAAAAGAAAGAAAGAACATTGTAGGGACCGTTCATGAAATGCGGAGGGGCTGTGGCCTGGATCATGGTGGGTGTCAACGCTGATCTGCTGACTTGGAGGGCTGTAGGCAGGTGATATAGGTGAGTGCCCTGAAACAGAGATGTAAGTATTCAGGGGTAAAAGACATCTTTATTTTACTTTATTTTTTTAAAAGACATCTCATACAGCTTGCTCTCATGGTTCAGAAAACCAGCAAATGATAATGGGTGTGTATGAAATCATAAATACAGAGACAGTAGGCAATGAAGCACATCCCATACAGGATCAGGAACTGGGGGATCTGAAGAGAACTACAGGAGGGCGTTTTTCTCAGGAGCCCTCGTGGCACCATGGGTTACGTTTGGGCTGCTAGCCCAAGGTCGGTCGTTTGCACCCCCAGCATCTCCTGTAGGGAAGATGGGGCAGCCTGCACCCATTCCCACTGACAGCCACAGAAATCCCCTATGGCAGGTCCAGTCTGTCTGTCCCACGGGGTCGCTGGGAGTCAGAATCATTCACCGATCGTGGCCTTGGTCTTGGGCTTTGTTCAATTCTGGTAACTTTTTTTCTTTTCTAATAAATATAGAATTATTTAAAAATAAATGATTGCTTTGAACTTTTTACCAGGACTCAAGTGAAGGCCCCCAGGGCAAATCGGTTTCCTGTTCAACAACTCACACACATTTTGCTTTCATGACACTGATTGCATGCCTCACGCTGTCACAGTTCCCACGTCCTTCCAACGCTTGCCATTCTCACGAATCCTTCTCTACTCCTCCTTTCTGCTTCCTGGGCAGATGCTGGGGTTGACGGTTCTCAGGCGTGCATGCCTCCCTGGGGTACTACTGTTCGCCCTTTAGGCCTGCCGAAAGTGGAGCCACGGCGTGAGTTCCATCGCAGGCCCGAAGAGTGACGTGGGCCACAGTGTTGGGGGTGCCATCAGTCCATGGCAAACCACATGTGAGTAGGCGGTAGACAAGCAACGTCTAGTGTTCCTGGTCTCAGGGTGGTGGAGACAGAAAGAAGTTCAGGTGGTCCCTTAGTACTCAGGACTATTTGTTTTCACACCTCTTAATCTTCGTACCGCTTTCTTGCTCCAGAAAGACAAAGACCAAATAGAAGCATCTTAGACTGGAGCCACTAGTTACAAATGTTGAACAATGTCTTTGTGAACTATGCATGCAAGTTCACCTTGATGACCTTAATTCCTTCCCTACAGGTGTCCAGCTATGGCTAAGGAGTATGCCTACCTCTGTCCCATTCACTTTATTATAATACATTTATATTACATACCTATATCTTTATAGAGATAGCATCTATGAACCCTACATATGCTTGTAAGTGTAGGTCCTTTCATCTACTCACATCTGCTCATTGTGCGTGTCTGCCTATACATCCATTTGAAGATACCTGCTTGTGGTTTCTGATAATGCAGGGTTGTGTGCTAATAGCATTTACCGTGTTGTCTGTGACCCATGCGCAACTCTCCAAGTCTTCCTTTTCTTGAATGATCTTGTTGGTCACCCCCTTACTTTAAGCTGCCTCTCCTCTCACTCAAGTCTTCTGATGTCTCCTGTCTGGCAGTGATTGTCCATCTCTGTGATTATCAAAGCATGTTTTCCTTTGCTTTTCTAACAGCGGGCTAGTGCAGTATTTGTGTCTCCGTGACGGACTTGCTTCACTCAGCGGAACAGCTTGTTCTGGACTGCTGCACGCTCTTCCCGTGAGAGCACGCACGACAGCTGGTTTATCCACTCATCCGCTGGTGAACCCCTTGTTTCCACCTCTTTGCCCTGTAGCAATGCTGTAAAGAACGTGGGTGTGCATACATCTGTCTTTGTCCCGGCTCCTATTTTTCTGGGCTTCAAATACGTAGTAGGGGTTGCTGGCTCCAATGGCATTTGTTTCTAACTTTTTAAAGAAACGCCACACTGGCTTCCACAGCGTCATGCCGCTTTTCAGTCCCACGGGCAGTGCATGAAAATGCCCATCTCTTCACCCGGTGGCTTAGCGTTTGCTGCTTTTGGTCTTATTAAACTTTGCAAGTCTTGCTCGTTCAAAATGAGTCATTGAAAAAATTCACCTAACAATTAAGCAACTACTGTGGGGGACTTAATCAGGAGCAAATATAACTCTCACCTGGTTTCCAGGCACATTTGTTTCTGAGGTGAAGCCTCAGACTATAAAACCATAAAAAAGACACGAGAATGCGTACAACAAGTCATATGTCAATGAGGGCAGGACGACCTGGTAAGGAATAGTCGATTTGATGCTGACCCTCGATTTGGATCAGCGTTAGACTGTAAGCACCTCGAGGGCAGACATCAGATGTACAAATTAACTTGGACAAGACCAAATGTCGCTCACAGGCAAAACAAAATTCGTAATAAATGCATCAGATTGGGATAATAAAGGTGATTAAGAAAATGATTGCTTCATTAGCAAGGCCAATTATTCTGTAAGTATGACAAAAGCAATTTTCACATTAATTTAATAAGTAGATTAAGTTATATGGAACTGCTTTAAGTAAGTTGAAAGCACATCTTCATTTCTATGTGAAAAGTCAATTATATCTTTTTTATACACCTTGGGTGGATTAGTGCCCTGCTTTCTCCCCCATCCATGGCTTTTTATTTCCTTTCTTTTCCCCGTTTTTTTTAAAGCTTACCTCAGTGGACCCATGTTGTGTCTGTCCTTTTGTGCTTGACTTACTTCACTTAGCATGATTTCCTCCAGTTCTTCTCATGCGGCAATGTGCTTCATGTGTTCATCGCTGCTTTTTAGGGACATGTAGTATGTATGTACCACATACAATGATCCATTTTTCTGTTGATGGAAATTTGGGTTGTTTCCAACCCCTTGCAATTGTGAACTGTGCCGGAATGAACATTGGGGCACAGATGTCTGGCCGTGGCCTGTTTCTTGCCTCTTCTGGGTATATGCCCAGTGGGGGATTGCTGGGTCATATGGTAACTCAATTTCCATCTGTTTTAGATATCGCCAAATCGATTTCCATAATGACTGTACATACCTACAGGTCCTCCAGCAGTGGATGAGTTCCTATCTCACCACAGTCCCTCCAACACTTGTTGCTGACTTTGTGAATTGGGCTATCTTTGAGGGTGTTAGGTGGTATCTCATAGTTGTTTTCATTTGCATTTCTCTTATGGCTAATGATCGGGAACATTCTCTCATATGTTTATTAGCCATTCAGATTTCAGGCTCTGTGAAACTTCTGTTCAGGTCCTTTGCCCACCTCCTCAGTGGGCAGTTAGCTTTCTCCTTATTGTAAGCTAGCAAAGTATTGTAGTTTTTAGTAATAAGGCATTTTTCTGATGTCATTGCTAAAGATGTTTTCCCAGTCGGTGGGCTCTTTTATTACTCTCAGTGAATTCTTTCAATGTACACAGGTGGCTTATCTTCAGTATATCCCACTTGTCAATTTGTGACGCCTCTGTATTTGTGTCCTTCCCTGTTTCTGACAGCCTATGTATTCCCTGCGCCAAGCTTCTCAAGTTTGTCCCAATTCCCTCATTAATGGCCCCAATAGTTTGCAGTTTTACCTCAAGGTTTATTCTTGTGCATGGAGTGAGGTAAGGGTCGTGGTACATTTTTC
The DNA here is from genome assembly GCF_050624435.1 of Tenrec ecaudatus. NCBI lineage: Eukaryota > Metazoa > Chordata > Mammalia > Afrosoricida > Tenrecidae > Tenrec > Tenrec ecaudatus. Next base: position 43,950,078 of record NC_134537.1, on the reverse strand, counting down.
TGCAGGTAGATATCCATTTTTTTCCAGCACCACTTATTGAAGAGGGCATCCACTTCCCATTTGATATTTTTTGGCCCTTATCAAAGGTCAGTTGCCTGTGTGCTGATGTTTTAAACTCTGGGTCTTCAGCTCTTTCCCATTGCTCTGAATAGCTGTCGTTATAACAGTACCACACTGTTTTGACCACTGTGGCCGTATAGTACATGCTGAGTCAGGTAGAGCAAGCCCTCCCACTATGTCCTTCTTGAGGAGTTCTCTGCTAATTTGGGGCTTCTTCCCTCTCCATATAATCAATTCTTTGAAGAAGGATGATGGTATTCATATAGGGATAGCATTAAATTTAAATAGTGCCTTGGGCAGAACTGACATCTCTACTATATTGAGTCTTCCAATCAATCTACAAGCTTAGGATAGTCTTCCATTTGTTGAGGTCACTCTTGGGTTCTTGTAATAGTGTTCTGTAGTTTTCTTGTACAAATCTTTTTTTTTTTTTCAGTCAGGCACGGGGATTGCTTTTGATTGAGCGACACCCTAGTTGAGTGTTTTTTGCTTGTGCTATGACATCAACTTGTGTGAACACGCAATGAGAAAACTGGGTAACCATGCAGCCAACAAGCAACAGTCAACTTTGCATTTGCATCCCCACAAGTACAACCTGATGGCTGCCTCAGGATTCATTATTGAGAAAAATGCCCCTGCCTCTTTCAGTTTGTTGCTTTGCTTTTTGTTCTCTATTGTTTGTTAAATGAAATACTAGATGCCATCTTTCTCTCTACTTGTAGGTTAATATACTTTTATCAATGCTGGAGGTTTAAAGATCTCACCCGTTGTTAATCTTTCTCAGTATTTCCCCTAAATCTTGTTTCTCTCACCTCTACAAAGCAAGTTCTTGAAGTGATCACTAAAGACATGGGTGCTAGAGCAACATGTAGTGAAGAAATCAGATGATATCTGACTACCAGAAAGAACAGCATCTACAGTCTTAAGGGGTGGTCTTAAAATAAATAGCCATCTACATGAGGTATAAGCTAAGTCCACACAGAAGGAGCATACCAGCTTGTGTGAGCCAAGGTTGTAAATTATAAAATCCAAGATCAGAGGGGGAAATTGTATTAGGGCTTAAATTCTGAGCACCTGATTTGCAGAAGGTTATGAATGACACGGAAAGTCCCAAATCCATTTGCAGAATCCCCCACGTGGATTAAGCCTCCATTGGACTGCCTGGGACCATTGACCAGGGAGGTGAATAGTATAATAATGCTAAAACCTTCAACACGATAGAGAATTAAAATAAAGGCCTTGAATATCATCTCCTAGAGCAGAAGTTATTAAAATGGTGGCCGTCGACTACATCCACAGATCCAAGGTTACCCTTAGGTAGGAATTTGCAAATATTTGAGTCCGTGGTTAAAAATTGGAAATTCCCACCAAAATCTGGATTTTTACCTTAAGAAAAAAGATCATTTGGCTTCCTTCAAAAGCCTGCCTAAAGGACGGAGCTCTATCTACCTGAGGGAGGAAACTCTACTGCCAGGAACCTTGATGACAGATGGTAAAGTGTCGCACAAGTGTTTCCATGGAGCAGATTTTAAAATTTTGCAAGTTTTGTAAATTTCAAAATATTAATAAGATCTCTCATACTTTTTTTTTAATAAGGCAATGAACTCAACAAGGATTCCTAAACCTGCCCTAGCAGAGCAAGACCATACCAATGCAAAAGGCAAAAGAGATGCACGCTTTTGAGTCGGGGTTATTTTGGAAATAAGCTGGGGCAATGTTAGGGAAAATAAGGAGAAGATGATCCTGTTAAAAACAAACATTTATGGCGGCAATCTGAAGCAAAGAAAATTTACAACTCTTTAATGCATTAAACCTAAATTAGTCCCTCTTCCTTTAAAATACAAAGCACACCTTTGGCATGCGCAGGGGCACACACACACACACACACACAGCATGTTGTGGCTTACAAATTTCAGAAGAGCACCAGGGTTTCACTGCAGACTTGAACAGGGTCCTCTCTCTGGAAAATGCAGACAACTCAGTAATATGCTTTATTTCTCCGGTGACAATGCATCATAACTCAAGGCAAAAGCTCTCTGATGACCGCAGTCCTTCGTGCGGGCAATTAAGAAAAGCCACTGAACTCCCTCTTCCCTGAAGACAGCGGGGGTATGCACACTTCAAGGGTCCAGGAGGATGGAAGTGACTGCTTCAGGTGCCCCTGTGACCTTTGGAGGCTCCCTCTGAGATCAGTTGTGCAGCTGACAATCAGGAACTTGAATGTGCTGGCATTCACCAGGTTTACCCGGTACCAGTACCATGTTTTGGTAAATAACACGCACGTGTGCGATTCATGGAGATAGCAAAATTAACCAACCAACCAAACAAGTCCTATTTGGCAAACTGTACATGATTTGCCCAAGAAGCAGTGTTCTACGTGAAAGTACCTCCAAGTCTATAGTCCTGCAAAGCTGCTGTATAGAAACGTTTGCTTTTGCAAAGGAGCAGGTAATCTGAGAGTTCCTCCTCCCACATAGGAAAAGTTTTCAAATGAATATTAACCATGTTCAAAAATGCCACTCATTGTCTGCGGAGCAACTTTTATAAAGCAGTTTATAGGTGTTAATTTTCAACTTTCCTTGGCTTTGCTGAAATATTGTAGCAATGCTCACGATGCATGACAATCAACTCAACTTTACAGGTGGAATGAAGGCTCTTCGCCCTCCTGGGAGTAGCAATGTTGACTATTCCCACGCCTTCTTTCAACCTTAAAAAGGAGCTCATGGTTCTCAACAAGGGCAACCCCTGGGCCATGGCCCCACAGTGAGGCCAAGCTGAAGGCCCCTCACAGGTGAGACCCGGCTGGTCTCCTGACTCACCCACCCAGCAGCTGCCCCTCTGCAGGCAGAAGAAACAGACAGCCACAGCACGGGTTTCACACCTGCCAACTAGGGTTTTCAGGACAGCTTAATCTCAAGGACTGGAAGAATGTAAACGGAATTTAATTTAAAGCGCATAGAATATTAAGAACATCTTATTAACTTTCTTTGGGTTTTTAAATTAAACAATCATATGCATACATGAGACAAATTACATAGACATGTGAAGGAAATGTACAGAATGGGAAATCATGGTACCCCAGCTATTTTCCAATCCAGAAACGATGTCACATGTAGCTAATTACAAGGAAAGTACAGTGCAGTTCATTTTAGGAGCCACAAGGGGCTGAGAGCTACTGGTACTAAAGAGCAGACAGAACATTCCTGTCCTCACAGAAAGTTCTAGAGCACAGGTTCCCATACTTGTCCTTTTAAGGAAAAAAAAAACAACCCTCAGAAACCATCTGGCAATTAAAAACTTGTGTACCATATAACCTATAATCCAGGATAAAGTGTAAGCATCTGCATTTGCAGCCCTGTGGATTGTTGAAGCAAGCCCCAGGGGCAGTACTGTGCACACTGGGAAACAATGCTCTGTGGGCTGGCACTGGGATAAAAGAAACACCCAGAAGAAACCAGGAAAAAAATACAGTGATAACCAACATTTTCCCATCATTCTACAGTAGCCAGAAGTTACTTCTTTGGCTTGAAACAGTATAAATCCGCATCTTAATACATTTCGCTTTGGACTCATGGATGAAAACTGGTTTGCACACCAGATTCACTTGCTGTTGGTTCTCCACTAACAATGCAGCTTGGCCCTGTGACCCAGGGTTGTGTCCTCCCCAGCTACTCCTTAAGAAGGTTTGACTTGCCCAAAGCCCAAGCCACTCCAGGCTCCCAGCGGTGCATTGCATGTGTGTATTTGGAAAGCCACTACCTTAAGTCCAGGTCCCTTTCTGTGACCTTCCTGATTAAAAAGATCAAGCATCTTTGGTAAGCTGAGGATCGCAAGTAACCAAATACATCTCTAAACAGGTTCCCTACTGTTTGAAAAGTGAAGCAACATACATATTGAGATGTTAGCTAATAATATAGAAATATCTTGTGCTTGAAGAGGGTGCATCCCAATACCAAGCTGTTGTGTCAGAAATTTCAAGATCAAAACAGGGGGATCCCACTAAAGCACCCAGGAAATCAATAGGAGGCTGGGGTGGGCGGGCTGTGTGTCGTGGTGGTGGTGGTGATTATTTTAAGATCCTACAAGACTAACTTAAATGCAAAATGCATCAAAAAACCTAAGATCTGGCCATCTTGGGGCAGAAGGAGAGGAAGAACCGAGCGGGTGCGCAGGCATGAGGGAAGGGTGGTCTGCAATGGGGTAAGCTCGGGAAGGCGTGGCTCTGCTCTGAGAACAGCAGCTATCAACCTGTGGGTCTCGAAATGACAGCGATGAAGTAACAACGAAAATAATGTTATGGTTGGGGGGGGGGGTGGGCTCACCACAACATGAGACTGTATGGAAGGGTTCCGGCATGAGGAAGGTGGAGCACCACGGTCTCCCCTCTCTAACCCGGCCCGAGTGAAATCCACAAACACCAAGCTAACTGGACACCATGCTGGGGAATGTGTCTGGTGGGAGGGCTTCCTCTTAAGCCCAAACTGACTGTTGACTGCCCTTTGGGTGAGAGAGCAAACGGGAAGGTCCTGAGAAACTGTGTGTGTGTGTGTGTGTGTGTGTGTGTGTGTGTGTGTGTGTGTGTGTGTGTGTGTGTGTGTGTGTGTGTGTGTGTGTAGGGGGCAGTCATCATGGGGAGAAGATGTGCGGAGAACTGGAGAGTCCAGACGAGAGAAAGATTAACATTCACGATAAATTAAACTCATAGCCTGACTTTGCCGAACTTGGAACCAATTCAACTATTGACTGACAAAGAGAGGCGATGTGCTTATGAAACGGTAGCAATGGTGGCTCACACGACTTAGACATTTTATTGTGCATGCTTACATTACTGACTTAATTATCCAAGAACGGCCTTATCAGAGAAGAGTCCGCAGAGTGTTTCTAGGGCTGAAAAAGAGCGAAGATGGCAAGGGAAAGATGCAACACAAGAGGTCGGAAGTGAGCCGAAATGGAAGCCCAGGAGGAGAGACATGAACCTCACAATTTTGAAAATAAGACTATTTTCAACTCAGTATCAGCAGATACATCCCGGGGAGGAAGAGGTAAACTTCTACTATGGGAAAAGACAGGGATTCTGAGTGTGCTCAAGACACCTATCCTAAACACAGGTCGTGGCAACACAAGCCATCGAACTATGAGATGAGTGTCCGCCACCACCAGGTGCGGAACGTGGCGCTCAGGTACTGCTGCCTTTGCCGGAGAGCTGTCTAAAGTTTGACAGTGTCTGAGTAACAACCAAATGAGGCTTTTCTACCTTGAGCTGTGGCACTAATTTTAAAAACGACGGTGATGCAAACCCACCTACAGCAATATTCAAAATAGAAAGTAAGGTTCTAGAAGGAAAAAGAAGACTTAAACATTCAGTACCCAAGAGAGCGCTACGGCTGCACCTCACTGGCCTTTGCTAAATGAGACAGGAGGACACTGCGGGAAGGGCAGCAGGGCCAGACGAAGTGCAAGGACAGGATCCGATGAGAGACCCATATGCTCCCCGACACTGCAACTCAGTGATGGGGACACGACACTTGTCATTCGTATCTTGTAGACATGGATGGGGTGGTGGTGGACACTGGGAGGACGGCAGCATGGGCAGGTTGGACATCAAGGAGCACATGCAAGCCCAGGAGACAAGCACGAGCAAGTCAGACAAAACTGCAATGCATCAAGACTGGAGCAGGGATGTGCGAACAAGCACGCAGTTTAGCTAGTATTGCGCTCCCTACCAAAGTGAGAGAGAGAGAGAGAGAGAGAGAGAGAGAGAGAGAGAGAGAGAGAGAGAGAGAGAGAGAACTTGCTGCAGGTGCCCTTTGACACAAGACCTGGTACAGAGGCGGGGGCAGCCAGGCCAAGGCGTCGGGAAGGAGCCAGCTCAGTTCCAGAGAACAAGTGGAGAAATAGGATAGGAAAGTTGGAATTCTGATTTTCGCCATTTGTGGGTCAGTAGCCCCTCCGTGTGTGTGTGTGGGGGGGGGCAGCAGGTGGGCAGGTGGTGGTGGCTCTTTAAAAAGAAAATGGTAGGAAGGTTATTTGCTATACTAGGTCATGAAGATTTTAAGGCTACAAACCACAATTCTTCTGTAATACCTGCCAATAAAGGTGTCACACAAACTGTTGGATGGAATCTTTCATGTTACACACACACACATACACACATGCGTGCGCTCACAAAAACATCTGATCATCTTTTAGTTCCACAGGATACATGACGTTTATAGGACTAGCTCCCGTGGAGTAGACTTAAAAGGACAAGTCTTAAAAGCAATGTATGTGAAAAGCAACGTGTGGTCATGAAAAGTCTGTCTCTGTATGGCTGTAGAAGACAAGGGGCTGAGCAAAGACGAGCAGTCTTGTGTTTGGAGTCCAAATCCAAACACAATGCTGGGAAATGAGGACTCTGGAGTCAAATCTAGGGAGAAGGTACCCTGGTGGCATAGTGGGTTTCACACAGGTCTGCTAACCCCAAGGCCAACAGTTCAAACCTACTAGCCTCTCCTTGGGAGAAAGAGGAAGCTTTCTGCTTCTGTAAAGATTTCCAGCCTCAGAACCCACTGGGGGCACTTCTATCCTGATGACAATGAGCTTCGTTATTCCCTGCCCCCCACTCCACACTCCAAAAGGAATAGGATCCAAGAAGAGATAGAAATTAAACTACAGTCATTTGTGCATTGCTATGAGTGTCTGAAGTCAGTTGCCTTATCTGTTAGTTACATAGTTCTCACTATGAAGTAAGTAGAGTGGAATATAAGGAAATAAAGCTATCTATAAGATGCTCCAAGAAATAGAAGACATTTCACAGAGAATTCACATGTCATGCTGTAGAAGAAGAAAATGAATTATATCCAACATGAAACTCTACAAGATAGAGTGTTTGGCTAAGAAACGAGGCTGAGAGAAACAGGCATATCAAAAGAAAGAGGATGGAAGAGGTGACAGAGGGTAATAAAGACAATGCACTAGCTTCAGAAAATGAGGTTCACGAGCAGATACGGGTGTCTGCTTGCTGAGGAAAGCGTGTAAATGTGCAAAGAGAGGGAGGACACCCTAAAGGCTGGTAAAACGAGGCTCTCCATCAGCAGTTCTCAACCTGGGGGGGGGGGGCGGGTCAGACGACCCTTTCACGGGGGTCGCCCAATTCATAACGGTAGCAAAATGACAGTGATGAAGTAGCAACGAAAATAATGTTATGGTTGGGGGGAGGGTGGGAGGTCACCACATGAGGAACTGTTTGGAAGGGTCGCGGCATGAGGAAGGTGAAACATCAAGTCTACACCCCTGTCAGCTGTGTGGGGACTGAGGGCTGGCTGGGTCCTCCGTTTCCTAGTGGTTTCAGCCACCCAGCCCTAATGACCAGCCTGGGAGACGACAGTCACAAGGGTTGCCATCAGCAATTTGGGTAGCAAAATCGCTCTACTTGCATTTAAAGCCTACCTACATGTGCTTGTGGAAGTGGTAAGCTGGGAATGGTCACAGAAGCAGAGGAGAGAGAGCGAAGCAGAGGCCACGGAGAGCTTATCAGCCTCCAGCAAGGGCTTGCCTGACTCAGACAGCAGAAACAGAACCCCCACCCCACACACGGCTTTGCCTTCATGGACCTCCGCCTCAGTGTTCACCATTTACGAATGCAAATGACTTTATGAATTAAGAAGTTTTAGGTCATGCGAGACTTCTGGAAAAGACAACTAGGAGTTGTTGGTTAAAATCAGAGGGCAGCAGTGTTCACATAACAAGCACGGATGAAAAAGGTTGGTGAAAGGACCTTCTGCAACAAATGTAGAACTGTGCTTGACACGATGGAGGCATGCATGCATTGTGATTAGAGCTGTATGACACCCAATTAAAAGACTTAACCAAAAAGGCCTTCTGAATGAATGGGCAAGTGACATGGCACCAAAAATGAAGCAACTTGCCTGACCAACTCCATATGTAATTCAATGGGAGCACAATGGTCATGAGGATTGATTTGCTGAGTTTTCCCTGTACTTTTCAGAAAAGAAATGTAATCATTCTAAAGACAAGCGCAATATTACATTCTTCCTGCATATAAAGTGTAAATAACCGTAAGAGACGAGAGAGCTTTACAGAAACCAAGAACCCTGCGGGATTTAAAATTCCTTGTGACTAACAAAAATAATAAGCTTAGCTTAGTCATCTTTGGTTACAAACTCATTTGTTATGTCATCAATCAAGAAAGTTTTAAAAAGTCATTAGCTGAAATACAAATGAACAACATGCTTTGGCCGATATTTTAGAAGACTAGAGGACGAAGAACACACCAGAGAGTGCTACTGGATTAGAACCCAGTGATGCCGGTGAGAGGTCGCTGAGGCCAGAAAAGCGGTGGCCACTCGAGGTGACATTAGCAAGAGATGACCAATGCTGAACAAAATAGATAATATTGGAATAAAAAATGAATCCAGAGTAGAAAAGAAAGCCTCGTTGCAGAAGACTCAGGCCCATGGTAACGGAGGTTAGCAGACTCATTCAGCAAGGTCAAGCACAAGCTTATTTGTGCTTATCTGAGGTGAACAGAGCTGCATGTTTTCTAGGACATCCTATTATTGGGCAGCCCGACTCTGACGGTCATGGTGGACAGGTTCCACCCCCAGCTCTTGGGGCCTGCCTGGACAGCGGAACAGAGCAGGCCCCAGCAGATCAGTCCTCGGGCACAATCACTGGGCGCAGGACATTTGGCCATTCCATTAGGCCTAGTGGGTTGAGTGGAAATGCTTTTGTTTCTCCAGGTCCTGTAAAGACCAACACGGCTCTGGGGACAAAAGTCAGCACTCACCCCCGGCTCTGACCTCTCAACCCTGTCTATTCTGGCCAGCAAGGTCCCATGATAAGGACATGTTGCCAGAGGCTAGTGTTCTGGATACAAATAAGAAGCACACCAGGAAAATAGACCTGAGGTGCCGACCATGTTCACACCACCCCCACCTTCCTGGAACTAAGCCGCAGGCCTTTATCACGTCCTCAGCCTCGATAGATGATAGATAGATAGATAGATAGATAGATAGATGGATAGATAGATAGATGGATAGATAGATAGATGTAGATATCTAGATATATAAAGATATAGATATATATACACACATATATTCTTTTTCACAAGGCTAAATCTTTGGGCTTCTTTCCCACTACTAGCTCAACTCCTACAGTGACTGTGACCTTTATCTGGGGTACACTGATCTGGCCTGGAGGGCACCTGTGGAAAGACAAGGTGATTATGGTTGGGCAGGGCTGGCAGCACTTATTTGTATCCATGCACTTACCTCCTTGACACTATGGGTTACTGCCCATATCAGAAAAACCCTTGACATCACCTGGAAAGTAGTCAGGACGACAGAAGATGGCACAATTCCTGAAAGACATGTTAGATGGGTGAGTCACTGCACCATGACGAAATCCATCTTCTAAAGCACCCACATTTAAATACTTAGGGCCCCAGCTGTCTCAAACAACAGAAACTTACCTATCTTGTCAGATAGGCTACCTTTTTTAAAACATAAGCTCACACACTGCCTTCAAGTCGATGCCAACTCATAGCTACCCTATAGGGCAGGTAGAACTGCCCCTGTTGAGTTTCCAAGACTGTAACTATTTACATTAGAAAGTCCTGTCTTTCCCCTGCGGAGTGGCTGGTGGTTTTGAACTGCTGACCCTGCAGTTAAAAGACTAACATGGACCTGCTAAGCCACCAGGCGCCTTTCATATAACCAAGCTTATAAGATCTCTCCTTCATAAAAACAATATTAATGGCAACAATAAACCATGAAATTCAGGTACTTTCTTAAGCTTTATAAAACCCTTTAATAAATATAGTATTTTCATGCTTTATCATACAGATAGAAAACAATATGATCATTTAACCTTTGAAAAGTGACAGCAAAGGTTGATTTTACACTCTGGGTTGCTGGGCAGTAAAGAACTGGACCAAAGAGAAGTCTAAGTTTGGCCTTTGCCCTCAGCTTCTGGGAGGCCAACTCTAGGCCTCTGGGGTGTGCCACCTGCTCGGGCTGTCTTTTACCTGGGACCGCGGGGCATGCTATCGACCACTGGGAGGATGAGAAGCCTGGGCAACCTGAAGCCGAGGAGACCCTGTGGGGTCACTGGGAACAGAAACGAACTCAAGAGCACATAATGACAACCACGCACCTAAAGGTTGGCAGTTTGAATCCACCTATCCGGGCTTCAAAAGTAAGTCCATGATGAGAGGATCGGCTTCTCTCAAGACTTTCACCGCAAACCCCCCTGGAGCCCAGATCGACTCTGACCCAGATGCTGAGTCAGGGCTGTTTCCATTCTCCATGCTAAGTCGATTTGAACTTGATCAAATATTCTGAAAAGCTGAACTACATGAACAAAACATGGCATCCGGATTGGAGGAGACTCATTAACCACCTGTGATAAACAGATGACACAACTGCTTGCGACAAGGGAGGAGGACTTGAAGCACTTGCTGATGAAAATCTAGGACTGTAGTCTTCAGTACAGGTTATCTTAGCTCTGAAAAGAAGTTCTACGAGTTGGGTTTTACTTTCAGATCAGGTGAACTTCACTAAGAGACTGTTTTCAGAAAAAGGCCGGCCTTAGTTGTTGTAGGATAGATAATGTCTGCTCTTATATAAAGCTGCAGGTGGGAAATTCCTCCTAGAGCTTTAAAGTAAAATGGCTGATGCTCCTTCTTCATCTAACTCAGACTCCCTTTTCAATGGGGTTCCCAGAAAGCTTCCGGCCAAGTCTGAAGTGCAACGTGCACGACCACATCTGGCGTCTTGTTGTCGGTCTGTGTAGATGAGATCACAAATCCTTGTGGGCTGAGGGAGCGCCTGGGAGTGTTGGAGCAACAGCAATCTAGCTGAGAAGAATTCTTAAGAGGCAGAAGAAGAGTGAGCGTTTTGGTGGGAAAGGAGGAAGGTAAAAGGAAACAGGAAAGATGTAGGAAGCAAAGCTATGGATAGAGGTATAAACATAAGTGTGCACTTATGTAAATAAATTAATTCATAAAAATAGTTATTGGCACAATAAACATATGAGAAAATGTTCCCGATCATTAGCCATAAGAGAAATGCAAATTAAAACAACAATGAGATACGACCTAACACCCTCAATTCATAAAATCAGAAAGCAACAAGTGTTGGAGGGGCTGTGGTGAGATAGGAACTCCCATCCACTGCTGGTGGACCTGTAGGTAGGTACATACAGCCACTATGGAAATCGATCTGGTGATATCTAAAACAGATGGAAATCGAGCTACCATAGAACCCAGCAATCTCCCTACTGAGCATATACCCAGAAGAGGTAAGAAACAAACCACGGCCAAACATCTGTGCTCCAATGTTCATCACGGCACAGTTCACAATCGCAAGGAGTTGGAAACAACCTAAATTTCCATCAATAGAAAAATGGATTAAAAAACTGTGGTACCAAAAAAAACCAAAACACCCCAAAACAAACAAAAATCTGTGGTACATACATAAAATGGAGTACTAGGCATCACTAAAAAGCAGTGAGGAATGCATGAAACACATCACTGCAAGAGAAGAACTGGAAGAAATTATGCTAAGCGAAGTAACCCAAGCACAAAAGGACAAGTACAACATGAGTCCGCTGAGATAAGCTTAAAACATACACACACACACACACACACACACACACACACGGGGCATAGGGAAAAACCTACTGTATACAAACATTTCTGGGATGAGGTCCAGGTTGTATGGCAGAGACCAGACCAAATCCAGGGATACATATGGTATCCAACTAAAAAGGAGGGCGGGGGAAGGGTAGCTGGGGAACAGGGCACTAATCCACCCAAGGGGAGGGTATTGTTTCTATCTCCACAGGGAAGGAGGGATCAGATTTCAGCCTGGTGCTCCAAGATGTGAATGCAACATACTGACATGAAACAGGGAACCAGTAGAGAGGTCTAAGGGCTGGCCCCAATCCCAACTACATGGACATCTATCTGTCCCTCCCCCCAGAAGAATTTACTGGAGAGGACAGCATTGAAGCTGCAGCTCAGGGAGAAGGACATGTCTGATCAGAGCACATGGGAGCAAATGAAGGGGGGTGAAGAGAGAGTGGAGCACACCCTGGTCCACCAAGCCTTGATGACAATATTCCCGCTCAGAGTAGTCAATCCACAGAGAAGACCATATGGCTGGCCCTACTATGAGACACGACATCCCTCGCTGACCCAAAGCCCTACAGGGGGCAACACTGGAGATACTGTGGGAATTAACGCCCGATCTGATCCCACCACACCGAGGCAAAACACTAAGGGAGTGCAACAGAACAGCAAGGGGAGCAGAGCAAAGAAGTCCCCAGGGAATACAAAAATTAGATTTTGGTGCCAGGGCATGGCACCCCATCAGACTCACCTAAAGGTCAACAAACAGACCTTGAACTGTTTACAGGCTTTTTTTAGTCATTGGTTTGTTGTTTTGTTTTGCTCTGTCTTGTTTTTGTGTATATTATTATCTCTGCAGGTCTATCTAGATAAGATAGGATGAATAGAGAACTCGTGAGAAAAGTGAAATGGAGGGGTGTGTGTCTCACCTGATGGTTTGCAACTTGGCCTACAGTGGGAAGCTGGAGGAGTTGAAGGAGAGCATCTTCGCCTATAAGTCTCTGAAGACTAGAACAGACCAGGACAACAGGACACCATTGTTCTGGGCATTGTAAGGTAGTCGAGAGTAGCTAGAGACCAAATCAGTCGAATCAGAGAAAAACCCAGCCTGGCCCAAGTCCCACGGTCCACAGTGTCTGGGCTAAGGGAGTCATGCCCCAGGCTACAGGGGTGGTGCTTATATAGCCAGGGAACACGTGACTGGGCTGTCTCGAGTCCATATAAGGTAAAGTAGTCAGGGATTGGGAGATACAGGTATGTCCAGGTTTCTGGAATGTAAGATGTCTTCCTGGTTCTGGGTGTATTCGTGCTGGGTGCAGAGCGGTGGGCCGAGAACAAAGCAAGCACTGAGCCAAACGGGCTGTGCAGGGTGCAGAGCGGCGGGTTGAGAATAAAGTGGGCCATTGCCAGCTCTGGTCAGCTCTGCAGGTGTGTGTGTGAGATTCAAGGTCACTCACTGCTAGTTGTTTCAGCTAGCTCTGGTCAGCTCCGCACAGGTGGGGGTGATTCAAGGTCACTGGATGCTAGAAGCTGGGCTGGTATTGATCCGGCCATACAGGCATGTTCCATGGGACATACTGATATAGTTGAATTCTTGCTGTAACTTGGAGTGCCAGTGAATGATAAAGATGATGCAGGTTGGTCTCCTCTTCATATTGCTGCTTCTGCTGGCTGGGGCGAGATTGTCAAGGCCTTTCTGGGCAAAAGTGTTCAAGTGAATGCTGTCAATCAAAATAGCTGCACTCCCCTGCATTATGCAGCTACCAAAAACAGGCATGAGATTGCTGTCATGTTATTAGAGGTGGGTCTAATCCAGATGCGAAGGACCACTTTGAGGCGACAGCACTGCACCGGGCAGCAGCCGAGGGTAACTTGAAGATGATCCATATCCTTCTGTGCTACAAAGCACCCACAAATACCCAAGACACTGAGGGAGACTCCTCTATACTTTGCCTGTGATGAGGAGAGCTAAAGAAGCCAAACTGCTGGTGCCCACAGAACAAGTGTTTACACTGAGAATGAAGAAGACAAGACACCCCTGCAAGGGGTCAAAGGCAGCTTGGCCTCGATACTCAAGAGAATGGGGGAAGGTTAAGCAGCCTGCTTTTTTTTCTTTTGGGATTTTTAAAAAGTCATTTTATTGGGGGCTCTTAAATAGTTCTTATAACCATCTATCCATCAATTGTATAAATGTTACTATCATCATTTTCTTTCTGTGTGAGCCATTGGTATTAGCTCCTCTTTTTCCCTCCTACCCTTGTGAACCCTTGATAAATTATAAATAATTCTTATTTTCACATCTTACACTGACCGCTATCTTCCTTCACCCACGTTTCTGTTTTTCCCCTTGTGGGGGGGGGTAGTTCCTTTGTCAATCATTGCTATCGTTCCCCTTTTCCCCCTACCTTCTCGGTATAACTACTCCCAATTCTGCTCCTGAGGGATTTATCTGCCCTGGATTCCAATGTCAAGAGCTCTTGTCTGTACCAGTGTACATACTCCAGTCTAGCTGGATTTGTAAGGTAGAGCTGGAGTCATGATACTGAGGGTTGAGGGATCAGAGGAAGATTGTGTGTTTTGTTGGTGCCATACTGTACCCTAGCTGATTCGTCCTTTCCTTGTGACCCTTCTGTGAGAGGATATCCAATGTCTGCAGATGGGTTTTGGATCTTCTAAAGCCTGATAACCTGATTCCATCAACACCTTTAAGCAGCTAAAATTTATTTTTGTGTGTTTTGTGATTTTTTTCCCCTCCAGTGCTCTGAAAACGAATGAGTGATATTTCCTTGCCTTCAAAGTCTTAGAAATATTGAATCTTGTTCCTGCTGTTAAGAGCTAACAACCTGCTTTCCAGGCATTGAATAACTGTTGGAATCATTCTACTGTTCTATCTGACCCTATATTGAGTTTTGGTCTGTCTTGAGCCAGTGATTCTTTTTTTTTTTTAATTGTTTTATTAGGGAGCTCATACAACTCTTATCACAATCAATACATACATCAATTGTGTAAAGCACATCTGTACATTCATTGCCCTCATCATTCTCAAAACTTTTGCTCTCCACTTAAGCCCCTGGCATCAGGTCATTTTTTCCTCCTCCCTCCCCGCCCCCCCCCCCATGAGTCCTTGATAATTTATAAATGACTGTCATATCTTGCCCTGTCCGACGTCTCCCTTCACCCACTTTTCTGTTGTCCGTCTCCCAGGGAAGAGGTCACAGGTAGATCCTTGTAATCGGTTCCTTCTTTCCAACCCACTCTCCCTCTACCCTCCCAGTATCGCCACTCTCACCACTGGTCCTGAAGGTATCATCCGCCCTGGATTCCCTGTGTTTCCAGGTCCTATCTATACCAGTGTTCATCCTCTGGTCTAGCCAGACTTGCAAGGTAGAATATGGATCATGATAGCTGGTGAGGAGAGGGGTGAAACATTTAGGAACTAGAGGGAAGTTGTATTTTTCATTGTTGCTACATCGCACCCTGTCTAGCTCATCTCCTCCGAGACCCCTCTGCAAGAGGATCTCCAGTGAGCCAGTGATTCTGTGCCTGTTGTGGGTCTTCAATACCCACCCATATGCCCTCTGTCTCCCCCTGAGGCACACCACCACCAGTAATGGCAGGGAGCCAATGATTATTCTGCCAAATGTCTTGAGGTGGATGTTAGAATGTTCCTCCAAGTTGAAGCACATCCTAACTTGTTTTACAAGCTCACCAAAGCCTGTGCCAAACTGCTGTTTTTTCCAATGGTAAGGTTTAATTTATTTTTGTGGTAGGAGGAATATTTATATATATACATATATATAACTATAATTTTATTGGGGGCTCTTAGACATCTTATAACAATCTATAATTCAGCTATAGCACACTTATACATATGTTGCCATCATCATTTCCAAAACATTTTCTTTCTACTTGAGCCCTTGGTATTGGATCCTCTTTTGTCCCCTCCCACTCTCACGAATCCTTGATCAATTGTATGTTATTGTTATTATTTAATATCTTGCATCATCTGTTTTCTCCCTTCACCCACATTATCTGTTGTTCGGCCCCCTGGTAGGGGAGGTATTATATATCCAATCTTGTGATAGGTTTCCCCTTTTTCCCCTGACCTCCCCACTTCCCCTATCCTCATAGAGTTGCTACTCTCACTACTGTTCCTGAGGGATTTATCTTCCCTGGATTCCCTGTGTCGAGAGCTCTGATCTGTACCAGCTATACTGCACCCTGGCTGGCTGGTCCCTTCCTTGTGACCCTTTTGTGACTGGATACCCAGTTATCTACAGATGGGCTTTGGGTCTCCCCTCCGACACCCCTGTTCACATCAGTATAGTTGTTGGTTTGGGATCTATTGATATATTTTTGTGGACCAAATTTTGAGGTGGAAGGCACGTCATCCAAGTCTTGTATTCACAAACACTAAAATACAATAAAAACATGAAAAATGAAGAAGAAAAAAAGATAGGCTGGATAAACAATCAAGAGAGAAAACAACTGACCAACAGTTCCAGGGGGAGATGGGAGAGTGGGAGGTGGGGGAAAGGAAGTGGTGCTAAGAAACCCAGGGACAAGGGAACAAGTGATCCAAAATCAGTGGCGAAGAGAGTGTAAGAGGCCTGGTAGGGCTTGATCAAGGGCAATGTAACCGAAAGGAATTACTGAAACCCAAATGATGGCTGAGCATGATAGTGGGACTAAAGGAAGGTAAAAGGAAATAGAGGAAAGAACTAGGAGGCAAAGATCATTTATAGAGGTCTAAATACAGACATGCACATATGTAGATATATTTATATGTGATGATGGGGAAATAAATCTATGTGCATATATTTATAGGTTTAGTATTAAGGTAGTAGATGGACATTAGGCCTCCACTCAAGTACTCCTCCAATGCAAGAATACTTTGTTCTATTAACCTGGTATTCCATGATGCTCACCTTCCTGACATCACTGAAAACAAATGGGTGCTTAAGCAAATGTGGTGAGGAAAGCTGATGGTACCGGCTATCAAAAGATATAGCATCTGGGATCTTAAAGGCTTGAAGGCAAACAAATGGCCATTTAGCTGAGAAGCAAAAAAAAGCACACATGGAAGAAGCACACCAGCCTCTGTGATCACGAGGTGTTGATGGGATCAGGTATCAAGGAACCAAAAGAAGATATCATTGTGAATAAGGGGAAGTGTGGAGTGGGGACCCAATGCCCATCTGTAGGCAACTGAACATCACCTTGCTGAAGGGTCCCGGGAAGGAGATAAGCCAGTCAGAGTGCAGTGTAGCAACAATGAAACATACAACTTTCCTCTAGTTCTTAAATGCTTCCTCCCCATCCCATTATCATGATCCCAATTCTACCTTACAAATCTGGCTAGACCAGAGGAACTACATTGGTACAGATAGGAACTAGAAACACAGGGAATCCAGGACAGATGAACCCTTCAGGACCAGTGGTGAGAGTGGCGATACCCGGAGGGCGGAGGGAAGGTGGGGTAGAAAGCGGGAACTAATTACAATGATCTACATATAACCTCCTCCCTGATGGACAGACAACAGAAAAGAGGATAAAGGGAGACATTGGACAGAGTAAGACATGACAAAATAATAATAATTTATAAATTATTAAGGGTCTGTGAGGGAGGAGTGGGGGTAATGAGCTGATACCAAGGGCTGAAGTAGAAAGCAAATGTTTTGAGAATGATGATGGCAACAAATGTACAAATGTGCTTGACACATGGATGCTTGTATGTATTGTGATAAGAATTGTACGAGCCCCCAATAAAATGATTAATATATATGTATATATATTTAATCATTTTCTTGAGGGCTTGTATGGCTCTTTTCAAAATATATATGTATGCTTTATTGACTTATGTATACTTGTGCATGTAGAAAAAATGGTCCAGCATTTGATGGCTAACTGAAAGGTGGATGGTTCAAAACCACTCCATGGGACAGAGACTTGGAGATCTATTTTTGTAAAGACTGCTCTTTCAAAAACCAAACTCATGCCATCAACTCAATTCTGACTCAGAGTTACCCTATGGGCATGAGTAGAACTGCTCCTTTAGGTTTCGATGCTGTGATTCTTTATAAGTACAGGAAGCCTCATCTTGTTCCTGTGGAGCAGCTGGTGAATTTGAACTGTTGACCTTGTATTTAGCAGCCAAATGAGTAATCTATTATGCCTTCAGGGCAGAAAGTCCTATGGGACAGTTCTACTCTGTCACAGGGGGTCACTATGAGTTGGAATTTAATGGACACACCTAATAACAACAATATATGCATATCATACTGTGTGTTACAAGTAAAAACTGATGATAATGGGTGCACAGGCAAATGTGATGAAGAAAGCAGATGGTGTCTGGCTACCAAAAGATATAGCACCTGAAGTCTCAAAGGCCTGAAGATAAACAAGCAGCCATCGAGCTGAGAGACAACAAAACCCACATGGAAGAAGCACACCGGCCTGTCCCGACTTGATCACTGAGGAAAAAGTGGGTGCACAAGCAAAAGTTGCGAACAAAGCTGATGGTGTCCACCTGTCAAAATATGTAGAATTAGGGTCCCATAGACTGGAAGATTAACAAGGGGCCATCTAACTGAAACCCAACAAAGCCCACATGGAAAATGCACACCAGCCTATGAGACGACAAGGCATCGAAGGGATCAGTTATCAGATATCAAAGACAAAAAAAAATCATAGCATTGTGAATGATGGGGAGTGCAGAGTGGGGACCCAGGGCCCATCTGGGGGAAATTGGACATCCCGTTGCAGAAGGGCTGTGGGGAGGTGACGAACCAGTAAGAGTGTAGTGTAGCAATGATGAAACATACAATTTTCTTCTAGTTCTTGAATGTTCCCCCTCCCCCAACTATCATGATCCCAATTCTACCTCACATAACCGGCTGGATCAGGAGATGTACACTGGCACGGATAGGCACTGGAAATACTGGGAATCCAGGACAGATGAGCCCCTCAGGAACAGTGGTGAGACTGGCGATATCGGGAGGGTGAGGACGAAATGGGAAACAGATGACAAGGTCTACATGTAACCTCCTCCCTGGAGGATGGACAGCAGAGAACTCGGTGAGGAAGATGTCAATTATTTATAAATTATCAAGAGTTCAGGGAGAAGGGTGAGTGGGGAGGAAGGGGAAAATGAGGCGCTGATACCAAGGGCCCAAGTAGAATGCAGGTGTTTTGGGAATGATGATGGCAACATATGTACGAATGTGCTGGACACAAATGATGTATGTACGGCTTGTAAAAAGATTTGTATGAGCCCCTAATAAAATGATTTAAAAAAATAAGAAAAGAAACATTTAAAAAAAACTATCACAATCTATAGAATCCTCAAAGGGTATGAAGACCAAATGCAAATTTAACATAGTCCTAAAATGAAAAACAACTTTCTATAAATAAAGTGTGGATTTTTGTCAATAATAAAAAGAGAGAGAAAATGATGGCAACCATATGTACAAATGTGCTTGACAAAATGAGGGGATGCATGGATTGCGAAAAGAATTATACAAACCCCCAATAAAATGATTTTAAAATAAATAAATACAGAAGTATTGGCATAAGTACCTATATTTATATGGCAATACACTGAAGAAGTGGATGGACTTTGGGCTTCTATTCAAACCCTCCCTCAACACAAAAACACTTTGTTCTAATAACCAGGCAATCTGTGATGCTCACTCTCCTGACACAATTGCTGAAGACAAAATGGGTGCATAAGCAAATGTGGTGAAGAAAGCTGATGGTGGCCAGCTATCAAAAGATATACAGTGTTTAGGGGTTTTAAAGGCTTGAAGATAAACAAGCAGCCATCTAACAGAGAAGCAGCGGGGTTTTAAAGGCTTGAAGATAAACAAGCAGCCATCTAACAGAGAAGCAGCAAGCCCATACGGAAGAAGCACACCAGTCTGTGCAACCATGAGGTGTCCACGGGATCAGGTAACAGGCATCAGAAGACCCAAAACAAACAAACAAACAAACAAACAAACAAAAACCACATTGTTGAGAATGACGGGGGTCAGAGCAGAGACCCCAAACACATCTGTAGACAGTGGGGCATTCCCTTACAGAAGAGTCACTGCCATGATTGTCATGGGAGGGATGGTCGGTATTAGAGTCGGGTCAAAGGAGATGGTGGGCAGAGGCGTGTCTGACCTCTGCCTGGTGCGTTGAGAGCCAGAGGAGGTCTTATGAAACAATTACAATCATGATTATAGAACATAAGGTAAATGTCTATAAAAGGGGACAAGGGAAAGAGGGATGGAAGGAAGCACAACAATACTAATTTCCTTACCTTTTGAACACTGCCTAAAATTGAAATATAAAAAAGCAAATTCACTACCAACTTGTCAATTTTGACTCACAGAAACCCTATAGGGCAGATTAGAATAGCTCTTTATGGGTTTCTGAAACGATGGAGCACCCCTGGAGCAGCTGGTGGTTTCAAACTGCTGGCCTGGCAGTTAGCAACCCAATGCATTAACCACTATGCCACCAGGGCTTCTAACACTGAAATATAGATAAATATAACTCCAAGCGATATATTTTCCAAAATCTTTACCTTAAATCTAATGAGATCTTTTAATGTTTCTTCTGAAGGATGTTTTATAACTTGAAATTTTATTTTTGATACATTCATTATTTTAAATGAAAAAAACAATCCAACCTTACCACCCACTGCTTTTGAGTCAATTCTGACTCATAGCAATCCCATCAAACAGAGAAGAATTGCTTCCCAAGGCGTTTGAGGCTGTAAATCTTTACAGAAGCCGACTGCCTCATCATTCCTAGGAGAGCAGCTGGTAGGTTTGTACTGCTGGCCTTTCAGTTAAGAATCCAATGCAAAACTCTTGATTAAAATTGGCAAACATATAGCTTTAATGCTATTGCCAGGCAAAATCATCACTAAAAATCAAAATTATAGACCAATAACCTTCATGAACATACATGTAAAAAATCCCAACAAAGTTTCAAAAAATACATTTTGACCAAGTGGAATTCATCCCAGGTATGCAAAAGTGTTTCAACCTTAGAAACACAACCAGCATAATCAACCACATAAATAAAACAAGAGAAAAGAACCACATGATCACATCGACTGACATAGAGAAGGCATTTGACAAAGATCCCACACTAATTCCTGACAAAAATACTCAAGAGGAAAATTGCTGAACAAAATTAATGACCAACATTGCTCTCAACAGAGAGAAACTATCACTGCCACCAGCTCTGATTGAGACCGCAAGAGAAGGTTCCAACAGAGCGGCAGAAAAAGGCAAAACAAAACTCATGTTTTTAGAAGACCAGACTTACTTTGTAACAGAAACTGGTGGGAGCCCCCAGAGGATAGCCCTTCAACATACTTCAAACCTGGAACTGACTTCATTTTGGGAGATAACCTTTCAGCTAAACAACATGCTAAACAGATTACCTTAACGGTAATCTGTTCTAGAAGGAATGAAGCAATTGAGTTCTAAATCAATTTTTCCCATAAGAAATAACTGAAAATGTATTAATTAATCCATTCTCAACCACCAATTTTTTCCCTAACCTTGCCTTTTTATACAAAACATTACACAGCTATTTCAAAGTAAATAAGTTCAGAGTTAAATAATATAATTTAAATAAGAAGCACAAAATTAAAAAAGATTTTAACAACTATAGTATGGCCCATACCTTGAGACTGATGAGGATCTGGATCTGTGGACACGGGTGTGGAGAGGAGGTGTGGAGAGAATCATTGTTTGAAAAGGGAATCCCTTTCTATAAAATCGACTGGTAGCTGCTTTTCAATGTCTCCTCCCCTCCCCCAGCCCCTCCTTTGCCTTTTCTCACCAGGACCTGGCTGGCTTTCTCAAAAAAAAAAAAAAATCTGTCTGATGTGGTCAGCTGTTGACTGTTCTTTAACTGTTTTCTGAAAGGGTTTCCTAAATTATGATCAACAATATCTATGACAACAGTTAACCAGTTCCTTATCATGATGATTATTTTCAAAAAAATGTTTCTTAGGACCCATGTTTTTTATCTAAAAGCAGTACAGAAGGTCACAAAACTAAGAAAAGTATAGCAAAACACGTGGAACACAGCTGTACAAAGTCTAAACAACGCGGACTAACAACGCCAACTAACGCCCAGTGACCAAAGCACAAACCGCTTTTGTTTACAAAAATCATGTGCGTTGGGTTTTGTTCAAGCTCCAATGCAAACATTTCTCGACATTTTGCATGGAACACCGATTCCGTCAAGTAGGGGATGCGGTCAAGTCTGAGTTCTACTGTAAAGTGCGCGGTAATGCCTGTGAGGAATGTGCTCCTCAGCACAAAGGACCACACAAGACAGAGAGAGGCCGGAGGCTGGCAGTAGCAGGAAGGAAGGACAAATGGAGAGAAAGCAGGAACCCGGGAGGCACTGGAAAGAGGCAGGCCTTTACACTGTGGAGACTACAAACACAATGAAGCAACAGCACGTGAACGGAATGGAAACTAATTTGCTCTGCGAGCTTTATCCAAAACAGTCAGGTGCCCGGCCCCAAATACTTAACCATGACACTTTTGTCCTGCATAAGGAAAAATAGCATGTATAAAATGGGTTCTCACACTTCTTCCACCCATCTACCTTATGTGAGAGCAATGTCTAGAATGTTTGCCTAAAATTAACCCCAAGATTAATTCTTTTGGTAGGATTTGGAATGATTTTTGTACTTTTAATTTTTCCACATTGATTAAACTCCTTAAAAAGGAGATGAGTCAAATTTTTAAAATTAATAAAACCGTTATCCTTAAAGAGATGAAATATTTGGCATCAGCAAAAAGATAATTCTAAAACTGAACCAATTCCAATCTTTACCGAGGTTTCTTAAATACTTTCTCTTAAGATTTCATGATTTTCGTAGAGACAGAAAGATTTCTAGTCAAAATGAAGGAATGGTACAGCAGGAGACAAGAGATATTTTAACACTCTGGGCTCCGACACAATAGCCAGCTTTTTAAAAGAGAAGGATTGCAGGTGGCGATTTCTTTTCTTTCCCCACCAGGGTACAGAGAAGGGGCCAAACCTTTTGGAGTTGAAGCACCTGACTACCCCCAGAAAGCACCGCCATTTTTAATACCTCACATGATGACACCTTAAAAAAAAGTGTCCAAGAGTCCAATCAATAGCAAATTAATGGTATTTACACAATTAGCTCTACAATTATGGACTTCCTTGAGGTTGGCATTTCTAAAACATGCACTAACCTTTAAAGGGCCTTAAATCCTTTTTGAGCTAAAAGGACAATGTTACTAAGTGTCTTTAAACTCATTATTATGAAATTGAAATAGATATAAAGAGTAAAATATAAGAAATCAGGCATAAGGACACTTGTCTAGCACTGGGAAGAAATAGACAGAATTCAATCTTATCACTTTAGATGACAAAGGTTAGGTGCTTCTTCCTCCCCAGTTTGCAGAAGGCTATGGATGACAGTGAAAGTCCAATATCAATTGTCAGGCCCCCAAGTGGATTCAGCCTCGGGGGAATCCCCGCACTCGGAACCAGGCCTTGTGAGCAGACAGAGGACAGTATAGGTGGGATGACTGCTGCTGTAGTTAGGTCAAAACGTGACACCATGTCCGCTGAGCTCCCTCCTGATACAATGTACAAGAGTTCCAGTTTTTAACATTTTCTACTTTGTCTTCAATGGCAGGTTTTCTCTGTTCTGTCGTCTTTGAGCCTTTTGTGTTTGTTTTGTTTTGGTGTGTTTTTCTGAATGTGAAACCCAGGATAGGTAACCTGCAGAGCCTAACAACTGGATGAACAGTTTCAAGGGGACATGGTGGGGGAGGTGTGTGGGAAATGAAAGTTAAGGAAGGAATTGGAATTGAGTGGTGGTGGCTGCACGACTGCTACGAATGTCACTGAGCTATTGAAATGTATGCGATGTGAATTGTATGCTGGTGAAACAGCTAAAAAGAGACAAATGTAGCTCATTTAAAAAGTTACGGTGCATCTCAACCACGGACATGGATGGGCAGTGAGGTCCAATCCAGTGATATCTTATTATTAGTAGTAGAATCATCTTACTCAAGCTCAACTATAGAAACTGCACCAAAGAACCTAAGAAAAATAACAGTGTCAGCAGCAATACCCAGCATGCACCTCACCATGCAAATGTGTGTGCCCAGTGGGTCGTGGTCTCAAGCACCCTGGCCTCTCACCAAGATAATTACGATGCTGCTCTCCAAGGACACTAGTATTGGCACCAAGACTCAAAGTCCTCTAATCCCCCCCAATATCAGCCAATGATAGCCAACCTGAGAGTCAACTGACGAAAGAGTGAGCTGTTACAGCATGGAAGGAGAAAGTGGCTGTGCTGGATTTCTGAGCGTTTACACTAAATTGTGGCAATTCAAGCAATTTAACGTGTTCTCCCATCAAGGGATTTTCCATCTAAATGCCACCTTTGCTTTCTACGCGCTGGTTTTTGAATGTACCCCTCGTAAACAATTCTACTGTAGGAGATAACGCTGCGGGGTATACATAGAACACTGATTTTCAGGTAATAATAATTTTTCCTAAAGTTTTTTTTGAAAATTCAGTTTATTATTAAATTATGGTGAAGAGAAACCATGGGAGACGTCAAAGCTGCTTCCTGTCTCTGGCAGGCTATTTGACCTCCACTCTCATACCCCGGGGTGGAACAAGAGGCTTCACGGCCATGATGGAAACTTCGGGGAGCCGAGCGGGACAAGCACTCTCCGGGAAAACGAGGAAAGGAAAAAGAAGCTGGAACTAAGAGAGACATCATTATCTACACGGCTGCGGCGCAGGCTGAGCACCTGCTTGGGCTGGACCACAAATTTGCCTGTAAGCTTCTTTTCATTCCGTGCACTGGGTAATGATCCACGCGCACAACAAACAACCCAATGCTCAATTTTTTGAGTCATGTGCCTTATTAGTAAATCTGAGTGACGTAAATTTACTGAATGTTCCTTTTTGAAGTTTTGTTGGCACATACTTCCTGTATCACACAACTTGAATATTCAATGTTAAGATTTGTGCACTCATCACCACCATCAGTCTCAGTTCTTCAGATGTCCAAGTCTCTGCCGCTAGCTGCATCCTCTTCCACGAGACTAAGGCTCTTGAATATACAAAGCAGCAATAAATTTGCTTCAAGAGAGGGCCCAGGGGCTATAGGACATGAGCATTTTTGGGCTTTGCCAAATATTCAGCTTGTAAGATCAGGCTTCATTGCGGATTACAACTTAATGGAAAGAAAACCAAAATCCTCACCGAGAGCCATCATCACAGTAAACTGAGAAAAGATGGACGTTGTCAAGGACCTTACCTTGCTTGGATGCACAATCGGTGCTCATGGACGCCGCAGCCAAAAATTCTAACAACATCTGACAGTGACTGGGTCAATATGCTGTCTGTGAAAACTGAACAATGAGTAAGGAAGACCAGAGAATGCTTGATGCCGTTCAATGATGGTGCTGCTGAAACATACTGAAAATACCATAGCCTGCCAGGAGAACAAAGAAGTCTGTCTGGAAGAAGTACAGCCAGATAAAGGGTGCGCCTTGGCAAGACTGTGTCTCAGGAAGTGTGGACGTATTATCAAGAGAGGCCAGTGAGCGAGCGCTAGAGCCTCAACAAGATGACGGACGCGGCGAGGGCGCCAGCCGGCTCAGACTTCCTGCAGGTGGCATGGGACCAGGCAGCCTTACGCTCCGTGGCACACAGGGTGTCTGCAAGTCGGAACTGACTCAATGGCACCCCGTTAACAACAGGCTTACTTTTGACGTCTCAATTTTTAAGGGTCAGGTTTATTGCTCGGCTAATCTCTGAATGACAGTGAAATTTACACATTCAGTAAATGGTACATTTCCAGCCTTTCTGCCAAAGAAACTTAAGATGGAATTTTAGCACCCTTTTAATGTTAAAGCGAAATATTTTTTGGAAAAAAATATTTGAAGTCATTCTCTCACAGGAGTCAATGAATCAACTGAAAGCCATGGAACCCTACCCAAACCTCTGCATTCTGGCTAGCATTGCTATAGCCAATGGCCATCTGATTATTTATATCATTAACAGATCTCTCAGTGTTTCAGACCAGCTTGCTGATTAATCTTGAAACCAAACTAGATCACACAGACCAGCGGTTCTCAACCTGTGGGTCGCGACTCCTTTGGAGGTTGAACGACCTTTTCATGGGGATCATCTGGTTCATAACAGAAGCAAAATTACAGTGATGAAGTAGCAACAAAAATAATTTTATGGTTGGGGGTCACCACCACATGAGGAACTGTATTAAAAGGTGGCAGCATTAGGAAAGTTGAGAACCACTGATACATACTATACCAGCAAAATGATGTCATAATCTTTTCTTAAAAAGGGGGATGATAATGAAATAAAATGGATAACTATGCAATTATATTTATGGTCTCTTTTTGATAACTTTACAAACAGTTGCGTAAGTACCATATACCAGTTTTACGATTAAGTTCTGTTTTAGGAGTATGCTTTAAATTTTTATTAAATTTTTCCTTGATATCTTTCTGAAAAAATTCTTTTATGTAAAGCTGAATATAATTCAATGGCAAGTTACTTGATATAAAGACAATATCTAACTACAAAACTGAGAGTAGAATGATTCCCTTTCAGTAAAATAAAATAATACATGTGAGCAGAACAATGTTTGTTCCGAGTTCTACGGAATGATGTGTGAGGGGAAAGAAGACTGAAAAGACTAAAGTTCAACCTGACTGGGAACCCCTTAATACGGGTTATGAAAGAGGGCGTCCAGGAGAAAAAGTCTCTATTAAAGAGAACAAGAAACGGCAGCATTACTTAAATATGGTAATTTCTAGCTAAGAATATCTTGGCTGTCAGAGCTGGAAAGGATTTAAGAAATCAAATTCAATCCAATCACTTGATAGCTGAGGAAAGCCAGGTCTAGAGAGGTGAAGGAACACGGCAAACTTACAGAGTGGAACAAAACAAATTCACGTGCAGGTTTAAGTTTTGGTGGATAGTCTCTAAGGAAGTTAGTTATTGGTCTCACTAGAAGTGAGCTAGTAGAAGCAACACGAAATACCAGATGAGCCTAAAGAATCTCTTAATACCGGAAGCATGGAAGGTACCAAAGACCACTGGGGGCCAGGCAGAAAGGGCCCAGGGGACCATGTAAAGATGTTCCCACTGGACAACATGAGTCCAAACAGAATAACTGAAATGGACCACATGCCTAGGAATGTGACAGTCATGAGCTCAAGATGATAAAAAAACAAAACAGAAATGCTTCATTGTTTCTATTTGGAGGATGCTAGGAAATCAGTATGTTGTTCTGAAAACTGGTAAACAAAGGGAAAGAATCACGATAAAAAATGCATAAAAACAACCATGAATATTACTGTATCACTGTGTCACCAGTGGAAACTGGGGACAGCAGTTACGGCTGGGGAGGGAGCTAGATGGGTGGAGCCCGCAGTGTTTTACTGAGTATGCCTGCACAGCTTTGAAGTTGTACCAGGGAAAGATTACTTATTCAAAAAATGAACTCCCTCAAACATCGCCATGCAGATTACATAAGCCACACAGAAAATTATTATGTTACAGGAAAAAACCCTCAGAATTCAAGTGCTAGCCACTCATGCTAACGATGTCAAAACTGTATATGTACATACACCAGGCTTAGAAGGAAACAAAAGTAAAAGCCGATTAGAACTGCACAACTGAGGTTGGCCCTTCCTCCCCCACTGAAGTGAATTCCACTGTTATAGCACGTTCACTTAGCCATACCCTAGCTGTTTGAACCACGAACCCCAAATCACAGCAGCAAGCAGGAACTGAGGTAACTTAGCTCTTCTTCTTGTATGTAGGGTTCTTAAGAAGGACAAAGAAAGGGGGTCTCCTGAGGACTGCTCTTTGTGTAGACGTGAGGAGCACAAATGACCGGCCAGCTCGGCCTTGCCACACCTGCACTCTGCCGGGGCGGTGGCAGTGGTGGCATTCACTGAGTGGGAGGCCAGGAGAACGCACAGCAAAGAGCCTGTCGACAGCTCATAAAAGACACACACTGAAAACACTGCTTGCAGGAGGAGTGAAGCTTGTCAAAGTACTGCAGGGGCTGAGAAAGGGAGCAGAAGAGAAAGGGCAATTATAACCTGAACCTAACAATCCCTCAGCTAAATTTAACTAGAGGGGTGGAATCAATCTGCAGCTTGAAAGCGATAGGCAAGTGAATGTTCAAGGCACAAAAAGGACCAGCCTACACAGCTATGTAAATGGTCACTGTAAAAAAGGTGTTTTCATATCAATCATTTTCTATTATACTGATAACACTTCATTTGTGATCCCCCAAAATAAAAACTAAATAAATAAATGCAATAAAAAGGGACTAGGGGACAAATAAGGAAACTCAAGAGTCTGGGGCAAAAAGCTGTCTAGTTCTTGTTATATAGGATAAGTCAAAATCAATAAGAATGTATTAATGTCAAACTGTAGAAATGCCACATTTGTTTTGTAGAAGGAAGCTGTGAATAATAAAAGTCAAACATGGACTTTTATTCACCTTTGAAAAAAAACTGAACTGAAGTGAGATGATCCAAAGTTTTCATTTCAAAGAGATCTCAGTGAATACATTTCCTCATGCTCAACTATGGTCACAATTAATCCCAAACACATCACCTAAATCCTAAACTATACTATCCTAAAAACAAGTATTATACGTTTGCAGAGAAAGATATATGGAAATGACAACAATAATATCTAGGAGTTGTTAAGAGTTAGGGTTATTTTGAATTTTTTCCTTACGCCTTTCTGTGTTAGCTTAATTTTTTAAAACAATATTTAGATATAAAATCTTTTCACTGAAGAAAAAAAAGTAAATTGATTTAATAACCACCATCCTTCAAATTGTTAAAAGAAATCAAAGAAATATCATTCTGTTTAAAATATATAATAATTTTCATACACAACTGACTTGTAATCATTTTAGAGAAAACAAACTAAATTACAGATACCGTATATACTCGTGTATAAGCCGAGTTTTTTAGCACATTAAAAAAATCATTTTATTTGGGGCTCGTACAATTCTTATCATACATACATACATCAATTGTGTAAAGCACATTTGTACATTTGTTGCCATCATCATTCTCAAAACATTTGCTTTCTACTTGAGCCTTTAATATTAGCTCCTCATTTTCCCCCTTTCCACCCCATTCCCCCCTCCTTCATGAACCCTTGAGAATTTATAAATTATTATTTTGTCATATCTTATACTGTCCGACGTGTCAATTCACTCACTTTTCTGTTGTCCACCTCCCAGGGAGGAGGTTATATGTAGATCCTTTTAATCAGTTCCCCCTTTATACCCGACCTTCCCTCCACCCTCCAGGTATTGCCACTCTCACCACTGGTCCTGAAGGGGTCATCTGTCCTGGATTCCCTGTGTTTCCAATTGCTATCTGTACCAATGTACATCCTCTGGTCTAGCTGGATTTGTAAGGTAGAATTGGGATTCTGATAGTGGGGGTGGGGGCGGGGGGCCACAGGGCGGGAGGAAGCATTAAAGAACTAGAGAAAAGTTATGTTTCCTCATTGCTACCCTGCACCTGGACTGGCTCATCTCCTCCCAGCAACCCTTCAGCAAGGGAGTGTCCAGTTGCTACAGACGGGCTTTGGGTCTCCACTCTGCACTCACCCTCATTTACAATGATAGGATTTTTTGTTCTTTGATGCCTGATACCTGATCCCTCAATACCTCATGGTCACGCAGGCTGGTGGGCTTCTTCCATGTGGGCTTTGTTGCTTGTGAGCTAGATGGCTGCTTGTTTATCTTCAAGCCTTTAAGGCCCCAGATGCTCTTGACAGACGGGCACCATCAGCTTTCTTCACCACATTTGCTTATGCACATATTTGTCTTCAGTGATTGTGTCGGGAAGATGTCCAGCACATTTTTAATGCAGTTTTTGTGGTAGAATTAGGCGGCTCGGCTGATATTTGGGTTGGCTTATACTCGAGTACATACGGCCAATCTAAATTGAATAGTACTTTTGGAAAATGTATTCAAGTATCCCTGTTCTAATGGGATGAGGAGGACTTAGTTGGGATGACTGAGATTTATGACCATGTATGCACCCACAGAGTACCTTGGGTGAGGGGGTGGACTGCTATCGCTAAGTTGGGTGGTTCTGAAGAAGAAACATGAGATTTACAGGCTCAGGAACCCTACAGAGGGTTGCTTCATAGAGGACACAAGGTCTTGGTGGTGGGTTTTAGTTGGGTGCACCTACAGAGGAACCCTGGTAGCATCAGTGGGTAAGTACTCAACTGCTAAACCAAGGCTAGCAGGTCAAACATGCCCACTCTGGAAACAGACCTATGTGCACATATTTATAGATAAAGTTTTAAGGAAGCAGACAGACATTGGGCCTCTACTCAAGTACTTCCTCAACACAAGAACACTTTGTCTAATAATCCAGCATTCTGAGATGCTCACCTTCCCAACACGATCACTGAAGACAAAGCAGGTGCATCAGTAAATGTGGTGAAGAAAGTTAATGGTACCCAGCTATCAAAAGATATAGCATCTGGAGTCTCAAAGGCTTGAAGATAAATAAGCAGCCACCTAGCTGAGAAGCAACAAAGCCCACATGGAAGAAGCACATCAGCCTGTGTGATTATGAGGTGTCGATGGGATCAGGTATCAAGCATCACAGACCCAGAACAAAAAGTCATGTCAATGTAAATGTGGGGGGGATGTACAGAATGGAAACCCAAAGCCCATCTGGAGGCAATTGGACATCCTCTTACAAAGGGTCACGGGAAGGAGACGAGCCAGTCAGGGTGCAGTGTAGCACTGAGTAAATATACAGCTTCCTCTGGTTCTTTAAGGCTTCCTCTCCGCCACTATCATGACCCTAATTCTACCTTACACATCCGGCTAGACAAGAGCATGTACATGGGTACAGATAAGGGCTGGAAACACAGGGAATACAGGGCAGATAAACTCCTAGGGACCAATATTGAGAGCAGCCATACCAGGAGGTTAAGGGGAAGGTAGGGGGAGAAAGGGGGAACTGATCATAATGACCTACCTATAACCCCCTCCTCCCAGGGGGATGGATAACAGATAAGTGGGTAAAGGGAGACATTGGACAGTGCAACACATGAAATAATAATAATAATTTATAAATTATCAAGGGTTCATGAAGCTGGGAGGGTAGGGAAGGGGGGGGATGAGGAGCTCATACCAAGGGCTCCAGTAGAAAGAAATGTTTTGAAAATGATGATGGCAACAAATGTACAAATGTGCTTGACACAATGGATGGATGGGTGGATTATGATAAGAGTTGTATGAGCCCCCAATAAAATAATTATTTAAAAAAACAAAAACAGAGCTCGATGGGTAGTTCTGCTTTGTCCTATAGCGTTGTTATGAGTTGGAATTGTTTAAACAGCAATTTTTTTTCTTTAATGTTACCACCCACCAACCCACTACTTTTAAATTTGTTCACCAGGGTTTCTGAGGCTGTGAATGTTTGCAGGAGCAGAAAGTCTCAACATTCTCGGCAGGTTAGCTTACCCAACACAGCCTGCCACCTTAACTCTGAGCAAACAATCTGTTTGTACTTCCTACTGGCTCAGGACTTCAGCAGCCACCGGGCCCCTTGGGCCAGCACTCAAAAACTAAAACTCCCTGCCGCCCACCAGTGGACACCAACAGTGTACAACCGCCCCTGTGGGCACCTGAGACTGTAATTCCACAGGAGTGGAAAGTCTCATCTTTCTCCCACAGCACACAACCCACGTAGCCACCAGGGCTCCTTGTGGCAGACATAACTAGTCGTTACCGCGTGTACATGCCCCTCTCTTCTTCAGGGGTGTGATTGGGTAGTGATGGCCCTACTGACACAATGGCTTTCTTGGAACCCCTTACAGCTGGAGGCAGCATGTGGCAGAGTTCCCACCAGTGAAAAATACACGGTGTTTCTGGGTCAGCCTCGCCTGTACTGACAGCATCAGTGAGAAAGAAGATGGTAGGAATGGAGAGCGAATAACCATTTCTTCTGTTTAGTATTTTCTGAACCATTTCTAAAATGGAGCTCAGGAAATATATACGAGGGGATACAAAACCAACAAATGGAGAATTCCCCCCAAAGCCAGGCTTTATTATTTTTTTTTACAAAACAACCTTATCACCTTCAAAGTACTCTATAGTATACTTAATACATTTGTCAAATCTGAGATTCCATTCTTTTTTTTTGAAAAATGGAACCAATATTATTTAAAAACAACTCTTAATTTTGCCAAAGCATAATTAACATTTGTCTTTAAATGAAAGTAAATAGTTGTAAATAGAATAAACATTTTATACTTCTATTTCTAAATTTTTTAAGGCAGAGAAAGAAAGATGACAGAAAAAAAGGGGGAGAGGCAGACAATGAGAAAGACTTGTAAAATGATGATGCTTCATCTTTGTTTGTTTCTAGTTCTTACCTCCCTGAGTGTAGGAATCAACAGACTGTGAATATAAATAGGACAACGTGTTAAGTGCAAAAGCACTGGAAAAAAAACAAAACCAAAGCAACCCAAACCCCTTGATGTTTGATTAACTTCTTAAAGACATCATCACTAGTTACTGTATATACTCGTGTATAAGCCGAGTTTCTCAGCACATTTTTAATGCAGTTTTTGTGGTAAAATTAGGTGCCTCGGCTGATATTTGGGTCAGCTTATACTTGAGTATATACGGTAAGTAGCAGAGCTGGGACCATCAGTCCCCTAATTTGTAATCCAATTTTTCTTTCTTTTCTTTTTTTTAAACATTTTATTAGGGACTCATACAACTCTTATCACAATCTATACGTACATCAATTGTGTAGAGCACATCTGTACATGCTTTGCCCTCATCAATTTCAAAGCATTTGCTCTCCACTTAAGCCCTTTGCATCAGGTCCTCTTTTTTCCCCCTCCCTCCCCGCTCCCCCTTCCCTCATGAGCCCTTGATAATTTATAAATTATTATTTTGTCATATCTTGCCCAATCTGGCGTCTCCCTTCACCCCCTTTTCTGTTGTCCGTCCCCCAGGGAGGAGGTAACATGTAGACCCTTATAATTGGTTCCCTCTTTCCAACCCACTCTCCCTCACCCCCTGGTTCTGAAGGTTTCATCCACCCTGGATTCCCTGTGCCTCCAGCTACCATCTGCACCAGTGTCTATCCTCTGCTCTATCCAGACTAGCAAGGTAGAATTCGGATCATGGTAGTGGGGGGGAGAGGAATCATTTAAGAACTGGAGGAAAGCTGTATTCTTCATCGGTGCTACATCACACCCTGACTGACTCATCTCCTCCCCTGACTGTACCTCCCTCATTTTTTTCTTCACCTCTTCTACTTTTGTCAATTCGCTGTCCCTTCATGGCCCTCTTCATTTATGGAAATAGAAAGTAGCATGGAGCAAGGTCAGGGGAGTAAGGTGTGTGGGACAAGAGAGTCATGTTTGTTTTTTTTTGCCAAAAACTGGCACGCTGAGATGGTTGTATGAGCAGGTGCATTATCATGGTGCAAAATCAGTTCCCGTTCTGCCACAAATTAGGCCTTTTTGTCGCATCTTTTCAGAACCTCTATATAGAAAGTTTGATAAACAGTCTGACCTAGTGGAAGGGACGAACTCCAAATGCAGTATTCCCCTCACATCAAAGAAATAAATGAGCGTCGTCTTGATCTTTGATTTCACTTGATGAGCTTTTTTTTTTGAGGGGTGAGGTGACAGCGGTGTCTTTCACTGACGTTTGCTTTCGGGGTCCTAAGGATAGCACCATGTCCTGTCAATAGTAATGACGCTGGGAAAAGAATCTGGTCCACTTCACAGCTGTTCCTTCAAAGGACGGCAGGATTCCACTCTACGCTACTTTTCCTGATCAGCCAGAACCTGAGACACAACTTTCAGTGACCCATCTCATTCCCAAATCTTCCATTAACAATCACTGAACAGAGCTCCAAGACAGTCCAGGTAACTTCCCGGTCTCTTCAGTGGTCCACTGTTGGTCTGCAAGCAAAAGTGCATGAATTCTGTTGACATTTTCGCCCGTTCGGGAAGTTGATGAACATCCAGAACGAGGCTTGTCATCAATCGACATTTCACCTTTCTTGAAATGAGAACACCACTCTCGTACAGTTGAGCTTTTCCCATAGCGCTGTCCTTGTAAGCTGTGTTCCACATCACAACAGTTTCTGCGGCATTTTCCCCGAGCAGGAAAAACAATGTCACAGACACACTGTTATCTTAAATTGGCTACCAAAAACAAATGAGGTTCGAGCAAAACTGCTTTCAGAAAAAAATTTACTGTGACCAGAGAGAACCTTCCCAGGTGACGTCGCTGGGTGGACTGACTCAGAGCGAGTTGATCCATGCTCGCCTAGTGGGGAAAATGTGTACTATGCAGAGCCTTTTTCCAATTTTTTGGGGGGGTACCCCCTCATATATCTATATCTATATAGATGTAGCTAGTACACTGTGTCTACGAAAAAGAAAACTGCCCTCTTTTGCGAATTTGACATGTGGGATTCACGAGCATCTATTAAGAAACAACCTTCTAGCTAAGAATGTAGCAACTCAATGCCAGGTCAAGATCTAGTAGATAAAAATGTGGCATTTAGTGAGAGTATAAGTATTTTGAATAGCTGTTTATCCTTTAATAAATCAGTTCCCTTTAAAAATATTGGAATTGCAATCACCTCCCACACCCCAAATTGCTTTAAGGATAATCTTCTCACCCATAAGCACCATAATCATCTAAGAAAATCAGCTACTGATCTAAGATGAAATTTTTCTATAAAAAAGAGATAAACTCAGAGAACTAGGAAATGTGACTTTCACCTGTACCCTCACAGTACGTAAAAGTGAATCACTGTGTTTCAACTCCAAGGGAGTTTAATAAATATTGAAAAGCTGAACAAAATTTAAGAACGACAGACACTGGTGGGGTTAGGGTTGTCCTAATGGGATGCCACGACAAAGCGAAACGTCTCACCCAATACTGCACGTGTGCACTGAGTGTCACCTCAGGTCACTAGGACCTGGTTGGTACCCACTGGCCAGACTCCAGATAACCAGAAATTCTGCACTAGATGCCTCCGTTAAACCATGCAGTACTAGCAGCTACACAGAAATAAAGGGAGAAATAACGTAGGCATGAATCCCAACATTTCAATGGCTAAAAGCTAGCAACTACTGAGAGAATTCAACGTAGCAGACATGGTACTATTTACTTATATTAACTAATTTACTTCTCACAAACTCCTAGGCAGGTAGGCACTATTATTTTCTCTAGTGTAAACAGAAGAGAAGCAGAATTCAAGCATGGAGAGTCTGGCTATTTACAAGCCAGGCTCATAATTACCGATCTATCCTGCCTCCCACACCACCATCAAAAACCAAACCTATCACCTCGAATTCAAGTCACAATGACCCCACCACTCCATGGGGTCACTTCTGGCTCATGGCAGCACTGCAGGGCAGGGCAGACATGTCCCATGGGTCTCTGAGGCTGGCACTGTCCACTGGAGTAGAAAGCCCTGTCTTTCTGGGAGTGGCTGGTGGTTTCCAACTGCTGACTTTGAGGTCAAAGCCCAATGGGTAGCCACTATGCCACCAGTAAAAGTGCCCCCATAGCGCTTCCACAGGTTTGAGCACTGAGCAGAAGTGTGGGACAATATAGCCTCTACCTTCCTTCAAAAACATAATGAGTTGGGCTAATTGATTGGATTCTGAAATTCTACCCTACTTATTTCTGCCAAAAATGAAGCGAGGACTACATAAAAGTAAAAAAAAATGATTTCTGACTTAAATTGTCAGATGTGCTTTGCTTTTGCTCATTTCTTCTAAGTCAATAAAGAAATCATATATCCTTGTTCCTTCCCCTCAAAACCAAAAATCTTTCTATAAGAACAAAGGATCTATTTGATTCCCAAGTCTATTCAAGGTGCAAATCTGCCATAATTTATAGATCCTTGATTCGTTTCTGAGCAGCTGTCATTGATAGAACAACTTAGAAGTTCAAAACATTCTTTATTACACTCAAATGCCTGCTGGAATTATTAGTCATGCTTCTCAACGCTACAACTGGAAATAAAGCAAAAGATGAACCACCCAAGAAGGCCGTGCAGAAAAGCCCCCACCAAAAACGCCAAGACTAGTCGAGGCTCCGTGACTGACAGTCCTCTAAACTTCTTACTCTTGGTCATTCAGGTCTCTGTGATCACTCAGGCCTGAGGCTTGTACACTGTGCTTCCTGCCTGACAATTGTGGGCCACAGCTGTCAAAGGAGAACCCATGTATGTGTAGAAGACAAACTGGTCAACCTCCTGGGGAAGAGGTGGGAGAGGATAGGGAGGCCGTCTGTCTAGAAGTGCTTTAATACTTTGCGCCTCTCACCCTTCCCCTACCCCAGGCTCTACAAAGCAAATTCTGGCTTCAAACTGTGCCAACCAAATCCATCCGCCAGATAAAATGATTTTAAAAAACAAAATAATTCACCAGCCTGAAGAATGAGGGCAGGGGGCATGAGCAGAACCAGCACTTGGGTAGTGAGAGCTGAAGAAAAGACAGGGAATGAAGAGGGTACAGAGCGGGGTGGGGGTGGGGGAGGAGAAGTGGATGAGGAAAGGGGGAAATAGGGGACATGAAAAAAACAGAAAGAAAAAGAGGAGGAAGAAAAGGCAAGCAGGAAGCGAAGGAAAAAGAGGGTAGAATAAAAACAGAGGAACAATGATCCCGAAGGATGAGCCAGAAGAGCAGAGAGCAACGAAAGAAGAGCAGGACGCAAGGCTGAGCCCCAGGTTTCTGCACTAGGACCTCAGTGGAGACTGCACGTGCCACCAGAGACCCAGCGAAGGGAAGGAAGAGCCTGGTTCCTGCTCCTGGTTAGCACTGAAAGGGTGCAGAAAGGCCTGGTGATATACGTATGACAGAACAGCCACTGAACACCTTACGGAGCACAGCTCTGCTCTGACATTCGTGGGGTCTCCCTGAGTTGGCATGGACTTGACAAGGCCTTTTTTTTTTAGCAGGGTAAATGATGAGTTAAGATTTGTACATGAGTATGCAGTGTTCCCAGGGCAGCCCAGAGGGGATGCCCAGGGGCACGGCTGGGACTGGACACCAGACAGTGATGTGGCCCACACGTGAAGAGCTGGGGACCACTGAAGCCATGGGCAAGGCAAGGTGAGGCCCCACAGAGACTGTATGTATACGGGAAGGCAGAGAGGTACAGGCCACAGTCCAGGAAACCTCACCCACAAGGAGGATCATGTGGAGAAAGAAGAGCCTAGCAAAGGATGCAAAGACAGGGGCCTGAGGCACAGCAAGGCAGCCAAGAGAAAGATGGGTGGGTCTACAATAGTGGAGAGCCTTGCTTTGAGGGGGGCAAAAGGGGGGCACTGTTCTCAGTAGAATTAAAGTTTCCACAGAGGTAAGAAGCCAAAGAAGTATTATTCTGTGAAGCAGGTGAATTCCAAACAACACAGTCGCCTCCCCCTCTGTTTGAACAGCTTTGAACTTAGCCTCTTGGTGAAAAGTTAGATAGTCTCTAGACACTTTATATCTGTTTCCTTAGCTGGAGAACAGACACTGGATCTTGCTGAGTTTTGTGCCCCGGGTGCTTAAAGCAGTGTCTGAGATCCAGCAGTGACTCAGTTTTGGGGACAGTGTAATGGGAGGGAATTCTTTAAACGACTCTCCTGCCATGGCCTTTGATACTCCCACCAAATGGGCCTAGGTCTGAAGGTGGGGGACCGGATTGTGAGTCAGCTATGAGTGACTGCTAACAGTGTTAAATATGATTGCTAGGAATTACTAAAACCCGAATGAAGGCCAAACATGAGAGTGGGACAAGAGGACAGTGAAAGGAAATAGAGGAAAGAGCTAGGAGGCCAAGGGCATTATAGAGGTCTACATATAGGCATGTACATATGTAAATATATTTATATATAATGATAGGGAAATAGATCTATGTATATATATTTATAGCTTTAATATTAAGATAGCAGACAGACATTGGGTTTCTACTCAAGTACTCCCTCAACACTTTGTTCTAATAACCTGGCATTCCGTGATGCTCACCTTCCTGACACGATCGCTGAAGACAAAATGGGTACATAAGCAAATGTGATGAAGAAAGCTGATGGTGCCCGGCTATCAAAAGATATAGCATCTGGGGTCTTAAAGGCTTGAAGATAAACAAGCGGCCACCTAGCTCAGAAGCAACAAAGCCTACATGGAGGAAGCACACCAGCCTGTGTGATCATAAGGTGTTGATGGGATCAGGCATCAAAGACCCAGAACAAAAAAACTTATCATTGTGAATGAGGGGGAGTTCAGAGTGAAGACCCAAAGCCAATCTTTGGGTCAATTGGACATCCCCTTACAGAAGGGTCACAGGGAAGAGACGAGCCAGTTGTGGTGCATTATAGCACCATTGAAACATACAACTTTCCTCTAGTTCTTTAATGTTTCCTCCCCCCCCCCACTCTCATGATCCCAATTCTACCTTACAAATCATACTAGACCAGAGAATGTACATGGGTACAGATAAGAGCTGGAAACACAAGGAATCCAGGAGAGATATACCCCTCAAGACCAATATTGAGAGTAGCAATACCAGGAGGGGAAGGGGAAGGTGGGGGCATAAGATAGGGAGAACCGATCATAATGATCTACATATAACTCCCTCCCAGGGGGACGGACAACAGAAAAGTGTATGAAGGGAGACATTGGTCAGTGTAAGACATGAAAAGTAATTTATAAATTATCAAGGGTTCATGAGAGAGGGAGGGTGGGAGAAGAGGGGAAAAAATGAGCTGATACCAAGGCCTCAAGTAGAAAGAAAATGTTTTGAAAATGATGATGGCAACAAATGTGCTTGACACAATAGATGGATGGATGGATTGTGATAAGAGTTGTATGAGCCCCCAATAAAATGATATAACAAGAAATCATGATTGCTATCCCGCTAGGTATAAAATCGAATGTCTCCGAAGTAGGAAAAGTTGAAATCTCACTACCAGCAAGAGAGCAGTGCCAGGAGTGGAGCGCATCCTTCGGGCCCCGAGTTCCCTGAACTGCCTGATCCAGGAGACAGTTGACACCACAAGAGTGACTAGAGCAACAGAACCAGGAGTCAAGGATGACACAGAGCAGTGGACTTCCCGGCTCACAGAAACAGTAAAGCTGAGTGTGGGGGAGAGAAGGCTGGCTTGTGGAATTGGGTGCCTCTGGGCACTTAACTGGGGGGAGCTAGGGAGCTAGGCTTGCTGACTCATGGAGCTGGAGCTGTGTGTCTCTGGGTTGAGGCTTACAGTGGAGTAGCATGCTTTTTGGACATTTATTGGCAGCTCTAAAAGACCTTTGTAACATTGCCTGAGTAGCGCAGAGACAGGGCCAGGGGGCCAGGGTCAGAGAGAGGCCTGCCTATAGGCCTGGCAGAGAAGAAACTGTCCTGATTGAACAAGATATCCTGAGCATTTCTCACCTGAATTGTAACCTGTTAACGTCCCTAACAAACACCAGAACTCTGAGCACTGTCTATGAATCTGTGTGGCCACTGCACCCAATCAGCAAACCCAGGGCGAGTAGAGTACTGTGGGAGAAGAGAGGGCAACGAACTAGGCACGGCACATTCAGCAAAACTCCCACCACTTGGCATGAACTTTGATCCACAGGAATTAATCAGTGTGTCAAAATGTAACTACAGGTATAGTTACAATTTACATTTTCAACACATATACATTTTCACAATACATCTATATACACTCTCCCCAAATCCACACAAATCAACAATATGAAACAAAACATTAAAAATCTAAACCCTCATTACGCAACTAAAAGGACACAGACTGGTGTAGGCTCAAATTACTTGTAGCTCGGAAAATAAACACCAAACCCCATCAGAGCTGCCTCTTGGGTTCTCACTGCGTGTCTCTGTAGAAAGTGAAAAGAGTGGAGCAAAAAGACACAGGGGGAGGAGGAGCGAGCCAGTCTCAAGAGGAAGAAGTCCACTTTCGGTGCAAAAGCACGGAAAAGGGAGTCTTGGTCCACCAGAGCACCGAAGGGACTTCTGTCTATGGGACTCAAGGGGCAACTTCAAATGGGCACTTTCTGCAAGCAACAGGAGTGGGACGATGACAAAAAGGAAGAGGAAGAGGTGCCCTCTGGTGGCAGGATGGTACAAGAAAAATGTAGAATCCAGGTGCCCTGACACTGGGTGCACTCGGTTCACATGTACCCTATGTCCCTTCCCCACAGGGTTTAACTGAAAGGTGGGCCGTTTGAACCCAGCCAGCAGCTCGGTGATGACTTCGTTTGCAAAGGTTGCTTATTCGGTGGGACAGTCCTATTCTGTTACGTGGGGGTTAAACACACTCAAGGACACAGAACACACGCAAAAAAGGATACAATTCCTCCCTCCACTGACCCCTCAAACAAAAGGCCACCAACACTTTGCTACACTGACATGTAGAACATAAGAGCGTCCTCAAGCCAGGAATCTCATCAACAGACCCTGGCTTCCAACTTTGCCCACAGAGTGAAGAGTGGAAAACAATGTATCACTATACAAAATTACTATCAGAAAAAAACAGAAAATAAAAATATTTACTAATAAAAATCACTTACAAAAACTTTAGCACAATACCCTAAGTTGAAATAAAGACTAAAATGTAACCCTTTCTGGACCAAATTGCTTTCTGCTTTGAATGTTTGTTGTTGATAACCACGAGTTTTCAATCAAAGAAGGCCTTCTACAATTAAGGGGTTGGGGTGTGTGTGCAAATTTAAAGGAACACAGATTTTGATACAGTAAATCTGAGTTATTAACATATGAATTTGGGGATGATAGTGAACCTACAAGCCCTTCTTGAGATGCTACTTGTTAGGAGAGGTGATCTGCTCTGGGCCATGAAGGCATCCTTCCAGACCCACCTGTGTCACCCCATGGGACTTGGTGGACTTGGGGAACTGACACAAATAAATATGAACCTCTGGCTGATGGCTTCAGCTGTGCGTCACAGTCTCTTTATCTCTCTCTTGTGACTTCTACTAGCATCCACGAAACAGGAACGGGTTTTTGCCAGAAGGGATTCCCAACACTAAGGTAGGATGAGCTTCTCTGAAGTAGAAGGCAGACAAACTTAACAGAATGACTCAAAGTGAACGCTCAATATGTTTTCGTGTGGCCTTAGAACGAAACCAAAGGTGCGACCAAGGCAAAAGACTATATGAGGAGGCTTTAAAAAGTTCATGAACAATTAAAAAAAAAAAAAAAGTTCATGAAACATTTAATTAAAAGATGGTGGAATTTTTTCCTCATAAACATTACATGTGCTGACAATGTGGACAAAAGGTAACTAAAAACTGGAAGGAGATGGGAGAGAAAGAGGAAAACAGAATAAACTCACAGCTACATGGGC
Source organism: Tenrec ecaudatus (assembly GCF_050624435.1). NCBI lineage: Eukaryota > Metazoa > Chordata > Mammalia > Afrosoricida > Tenrecidae > Tenrec > Tenrec ecaudatus. The sequence continues at coordinate 43,908,918 of NC_134537.1, read as the reverse complement.
AACAGGTGGTACTAGAGAGTAAAAGGATAAACCAGGAAACAGAGGACAAAGGATGCTAAAATAAGCATAAATAAGATAAACATGAGAAACTACCACAACACACAGCACTCCGGATCACACAAACGATTAAGTGTTCACTAGTAGCCACAGGCTCTGTCCCCAGGGTCCCATGACTCAGAACGGGCTCTGAAGTAGTTTGAGAGGAGAGAGGCCTAAAGATCTGCTTCTAAAAGCCGTAGTCCTGAAGCCCCCAGAGAGCAGTTCTACTCAGACAAAGCTGGGGCACCACGAGAGAAAATCCACTAACAGCACCACTGCTTAAAAATAAGCAAATGTTCAAGAGTTCTGGCCTTCTTCTTGAAAGTTCTCCCAAACTTTGAAAAATTAGGATTTCTGTAGTTAATAAGCAAGCATGGTAAGGTTGCAGGATATAAGGTCAAATGCAAAGCCAAATGCTTTCTTACATATTAGCAGTACAGAGTTGGAAATTAAAATTCATAAAGCAGTACCTTTGATGTTAACACACACACACACACACAAACACACACACACACACACACACACACACACACACACATGAAACCTAATGGAATAGGTACAGAATGTGGATGAGAACCTCAAAACACAGATGAAACAAATCAAAGAGCTAAATAAATGGAGCTATGTTCTATGTTCATTCACTTGGAATATTAAGACTCAATATTGTGCAGATGTCCCTTCTTCCCAACTTGATCTACAGATTCAACCAAGTCAATTCAGAGTCCCAGCAAGACATTTTATAGCTACTGACAAACTCATTCTAAAGCTTATCCAGAAAGGAAACCCACAAGATGCCGGAGAACAAGGTTAGATGATTTATGCTGATTTTAAGACTGTAAAACTACAAGGAACAGACACACAGATCGGTAGGACAGAAAAGAGATTTCAGAAATAAACCCCCAAAATACAAATTGATCAGTGACAAAGGCATAAGGGCATTACAGGGGACAAGTCTTTTGCCCAAATGGTACTAGAACAAGCGTATGCCCTTGTGAAATAACAGAAATGACCTAACATAGACCAGCTAACTGACCAAAAAACTAGCTCAAAGTGGATCACAAACTTAAATGAAAAATACAAAACTATAACATTTCTAGAAGAAATCGGAGAAAATCTACACTATCGTAGGTTCGGTATACTCCATGAGAGATCAACACTGGATTCTATTAAAACGTAAAACAACTTCTTCAGGGGAAGTCATGGGGAAACGGAGAGCTAGCAACAATGAAGTGCAGCGAGACGAAAAGGTTCTTGCAGAGATTCTAGTGATCAGCGCACAACTCTTCTGAATATGATAGAAACTGTATGAAATGTGAATTATATCCCAATAAAACTATATATAAAAACCACTTCTTCTCTGCAGAAGAAATTGTTGAAAATATTTAAAAGACAAATCAGACTGAAGATATTTGCAAAAACACTTATCTGAAAAAGGATTTGTATCTAAAATATAGAACTCAACCCAACCCACTGCCTCCGAGTCAATTCTGGCTCAAGGTGACTCTCAGAGGACAAAGCAGCATGGCCCCTCAGGGGTCTTTACAGGCCCAGGCAGCCTCATCCTTCTCCACAGTGGTTTCAGCTGCAGACCATGCACCCACTGCATGGCCTAGAGCACCAAGAGGACTCCTTAAAATACAGGACAAAACTCTGAAACTCAAAAAAGAAACCAAGCAACCCAAGCAAAAACGGGCAAGGCATTGGAAAGGCCACTTCATAAGAGAAGCTATATAGATGACAAATAAATGTTCAAAGTCACTTGCAGTTGTCACTGAAAAACCAAACTCACTGCCATCAAATTGATGCCGACTCACAGTGGCCCCGGGTAGAGCTGGCCCAGTGAATTTCCAAGACTGTTACGAACAGTAGAAAGCCCTGTCTTTCTCCCACAGAGTGGCTAGTGGCTCTGAACTACTGACGCTGAGAGTCACAGCCCAATTCTGAACCACTACACCACCAGGAGCCCCCTTAGTATACCTATTAATATGGCTTTAAGAAAAAACAAACAAACAAACCCTGACAACATTAATGACTGGTAAGGATTTGGAGCAAAGCCCCCTCACCATTGCTGATATGAATGAATACAAACGATTAAGTTGCTTTGCAAGACAATCAGTTTCTTATAAAGCTACACGTCCTTCCCACGTTGCTGCTGTGGCTGCGGGCACGGACTTGATTCCGACTCAGAGCACTCCGACAGGACAGAGCAGACCTGCCCCCTTAGGTCTGCGAGGCTGTGAGCTTTGGGGGAGCACAGCAGCTTAGAAATAAGGCCCGGTTTCGAGGCCACCAGCTGCTCTGAGGAACAAAGAGGGGACCTATAAAGACGTGTAGTTGTCAGAAGCCCCCCGGGGGCAGTGCTACGCTGTCCTGCCGGTGGCTTTGGGTCAGAATCGAACTGATGGAAGTGAGTTTGGCGTCTGGCTGCCAGTTCTATTTCCCACAGATCCTTGCCGTTAGCAGCCTTGACGCATGATTCAGCAATTGTGCTCCACTGACAGGAAAATGCAAAATTACTTTTTTTTTTTATTTTAACAATTTATTGGGGCTCATACAATTCTTTTCACAGTTCATACATATACATACATCAATTGTATAAAGCACATCTGTACAGTCTTTGCCCTAATCATTTTTTTCTCTTTTCTTCTTTTACATTTTATTAGGGACTCAAACAACTCTTACCACAATCCATACATATACATACATCAATTGTATAAAGCACATCCATACATTCCCTGCCCCAATCATTCTCAAGGCATTTGCTCTCCACTTAAGCCCCTTGCATCAGGTCCTCTTTTTTTTCCCCCCCTCCCTCCCCATTCCCCCCTCCCTCATATGCCCTTGGTAATTTATACCTCGTTATTTTGTCATATCTTGCCCTATCCGGAGTCTCCCTTCCCCCCTTCTCTGCTGTCCCTCTCCCAGGGAAGAGGTCACATGTGGATCCTTGTAATCAGTTCCCCCTTTCCAACCCACTCACCCTCCACTCTCCCAGCATCGTCCCTCACACCCTTGGTCCTGAAGGTATCATCCACCCTGGATTCCCTGTACCTCCAACCCTCATATGTACCAGTGTACAGCCTCTGTCCTAACCAGCCCTGCAAGGTAGAATTCGGATCATGGTAGTTGGGGGGAGGAAGCATCCAGGATCTGGGGGAAAGCTGTGTTCTTCATCGATACTACCTCACACCCTAATTAACCCATCTCCTCTCCTAGACCCGCAAAATTACTTTTTATCCACATAAAACCAGCGCATACATATGTATTGCAGTTTTATTCATAATCACCCCAAACAAGAAGCATCATCTCAATAGGTGAATGAATAAGCAAACTGTGGCATGTTCATAGCATGAACTACTACTCAGAAATAAAAAGAATGAGCTATAAAGCCATGCCAAGACATGGGTGAACCGTATCGCACACATGGAAGTAGAAATTGTTACTTAAAAAGAAAACTTAAAAAATAGTGAAAGGATGTTCAATAAATAAAGGGGTGAAGGGAATCCTCTTCTGAGAAAACTAAAAAAGACACACCACTGTCATAGAAATGCTCCTAAATTTTCATGCTTCCTTTATTATCTTCATACATTATTTAACCTTCCAATTCTTGCCATGGAATCGTAAATCAAATAAATCTTTTTCCAAAAGAGGACGTAAGCTTTCAATGTTTCATTCCATGGAATTCACTCAAACATGGTCATTGGGTGTGTTTCCAGCTTCTCTGGAGCAATCTCAAGTTTGAAGCTCGAAATGTAAGTGGAAGAGTAACTGACTCCAGGCTGTCCTACACTGTAATCATCAGAGAACTTCTGAAATAGAGCACGCTTTTTAAACTGAGCCAAATTAAGCCCACTGGTAATTTTAAAGGAACCACGTACTCATAATTTAAAAATACTTATTACTCCTTTGGGGCAATACAAATTTCCATCTCTTCATCACTTCAAGTATTTATGATTAAGTCATCAGTCAGTGACAGGAAAATACACATTTATCTCTGCTATGGTCAACTTGCTTATTCCTCAGTTTATGCTATTGGTCGATGAAGATAATGATTAATTTTTAAATCACTTTAATCGAGACTCATACAATTCTTATCACAATCCATACATATATACATTGTGTCACGCAAATTTGTACATTTGTCGCCATCATCATTCTCAAAACATTTGCTTTCTACTTGAACCCTTGATATCAGCTCATTTTTCCCCGCCCTCCATGAATCCTTGATAATTTAAAAATTATTATTTTATTATGTCTTACAGTGTCCAACATCTCCCTTCACCCACTTTTCTGGTGCCATCCCCCAAGAAGGAGATTACATGTAGATCCTTGTAATTGGTTCCCCCTTTCTACTCCACCCTCCCAGTATCATCACTCTCACCACAGGTCCTGAAGGGATCATCTGTCCTGGATTCCCTGTGTTTTCAGTTCCTATTGGTACCAATGTACATCCTCTGGTCTAGCCAGATGTGTATGGTAGAACTGGGATCATAATAGTGGGGGGAGGAGGCATTTAAGAACTAGAGGAGTTTCATGTTTCATCGTTGCTGCCCTGCACCCTGACTGGCTCGTCTCCTTCCTGTGATCCTTCTGTAAGGGGGTGTCCAGTTAGTTGCCTACAGATGGGCTTTGGGTCCCCACTCTGCACTCCCCTTCACTCACAATGATATGATTTTTTGTTCTTTGATGCCTGATACCTCATCCCATCGACAGCTCGTGATCACACAGGCTGGTGTGCTCTGTTGCTTCTGTGCTAGGCTGTGTAGGCTCTGTTGCTTCTGGGCTAGATGGCCGCTTGTTTACCTGCAAGCCTTTAAGACCCCAGACATTATATCTTTTGATAGCTGGGCTCCATCAGCTTTCTTCACCACATTTGCTTTGGGGCCAGGGTGTGGCACCCCAGCAGACTCCTAAAGGTCAACAAACAGACCTTGAACTACTTTTTTTGTCATTTGTTTTTGTTATTTTCTTTTGTTGCTTTGTTTTGCTCTGTCTTGTTTTTGTGCATATTATTATATCTGTAGGTATATCTAGATAAGATAGGCGGGATAAACAATTTGGAGGACAGAAAAAAGGGACTGATGGTTCAGGGGACATGGGGAAAGGCGGAAGTGGGGGAAAGGTAGTGGTGTTAACAAACCCAGGGACAAGGGAACAAGTGATCCAAAACTGGTGGCAAGGAGGGTGTAGGAGGCCTGGTAGGGCCTGATCAAGGGCAATGTAACCAAGAGGCATTATTGAAACCCAAATGAAGCCTGGGCATGATAGTGGGACAAGAGGAAAGTAAAAGGAAATAAAGAAGTAGGAGGCAAAGGGTCTTTATAGAGGTCTAAATACAGGCATGTACATCTGTAAATATATGTATATATGATGTGGGGAAATAGATCTTTGTGCATAAATTTATAGGTTTAGTATTAAAGTAGCAGATGGACATTGGGTCTTCACTGAAGTACTCCCCCAATGCAAGAACACTTTGTTCTATTAAACTGGCATTCCATGATGCTCACCTTCCCAACATGATCGCTGAAGACAAAGCGGGTGCATAAGCAAATGTGGTCAATGATTATTTTTATTAGTTGTTCTCCAGGTAATGCAGACCTTAAGAGAAATTCTCTTCACTAACACAAGGGTGCCCCCTGGTGAAAATCATAGGTAAGTATAGGCTGTAGAAAAAAATTCCTCTTGACATGATTTTATGGAACCCTGTTGGTCTAGTGGTTACATGAACTGCAAAGTCTGTAGTTCAAAACCATTAGGTGATCTGATGGAGGAAGATGGGCCGTTCTACTCCTGTGAAGAGTTAAAGAGTTACAGTCTTGGAAACCTTCAGGGTAAGTTCTACCCTGCCCTATGGGGTCGCCACGAGTCACAATTAAGTCAATGGCAGTGACTTGGTTTCCGTTTTTATGTGATTTAAATACATCACGAAGGAAAAATGTATGGAAGGAACATCGTAGTTACAAATTCACGTTTCACAGCCATTCAGAACATCCATGCGTTAGCAATCATCTAATGTCTAGCCCCAACCCACTAGCTTTTTAGCTATGAAAACCAATGTCCAGGGAGAATGCCCATTTTGCCACATAACTAGTAGCGTTGGCTTGGTTGACTGATAAAACAGCAAGTTGATATTTATTTCCAAACCAAACCCCAGCTGTTCCTGAGAGGGCCAAGCCAAACAGACTCACTTCCACGGAGTCCATTCTGGCTCTCATCTTCCCTCCATGGGGCAGCTGGTGGATTCAAATTGCTGACCTTGTGTTTACCAGCCCAGCTGGTCATCCACTATGCCCTGTGAAGGCAGCAGAATCAAATTCCTGTATCCTGGCTCTCTCTTCTGAACTCCAAGGCCGCTCCCAGAATCCCACAGGGATTCTGTTTTGTCCAGTAATAATAGTGAAGGGAAGAGCTGCCGCCACTTACTGAGCTAGCTAGGTACCAGGTGCTGTGCACGGGCTCTGGGCCAGTCTTCCACCCTCCCTGCTCACGAGGCACTTCAGGCTACTAGGGAGAATGCATTCCTCTCTCCCATCTCCTGCTCTCACACAGAGCAGGGAAAAACCAACAGAGTGGGCGCCTCAGGCTAAGGAAACAGCCCTCATCATATTCTGGAAGTGCAAAGAAGCCAGATTTATTCAGAGGGCAGGAGCCAAAGCTTTGGTTATCTGAAACAGAAGATGCAGGTGCTAAGACTTTCTTCCCTCATCTCACCCTCTTTGGAACAGGAGGCAAAGTGAGATCAGAAGGAAAATGAGACCAGGAGGCTTAATGGCTTTGAACTAAGCAATAACAGAGAAAGAGGCTAAGCTGCAACACGCAGCTGGTGTGAAAAGCGAGGTGGGAAAGATTATGGTTTGAAGCCTTTCAAACTAGTCTTGATACAGAGCTGTGGTTAAGATACTGGAAAACAAATGTTCTTTAATAAATAACAAGACAGAATTACAGAGGAAGTAAAGGCTGACTTTGACAACTTCCTACCTTGGCCTCTGAACTACCCAGAGTCCCCAGGTAGCTCCTCAGCCTCAAAGGCTTCTAGGCAAGGGAGCCAAGCAAACTTCATAGGGCTCCTGCCTCCCTGCCCTCAACTTCACTAAACATGCCCCCAGGCAGAACACAAAGCTGGAGTCAGGATAGAAAAATTTGTTTAGTCAAGTGAGTGGGCCAGAGCAATGGACTTAGGGGTGGGGGACTCCCAAGGATAAAACAGAAAAAAAGCCAGCAAATGCATGTGAAGCGGTGCCAGCTCTCCGTAGATCTTGGGATTAGTAACTTGTACTTTGGGGGCTCCACCTTTTAATACCCTGGTGGTGTAGAACTGCTAAGTGCAAGGTGAAACCCACCAGTCTCGCTGTGGCAGAACGCCAAGCTTTCTCCTCCTATGAAGAGTTACAGTCTCAGAATGTCTACATGCAGGTGTCCTCAAACTACGGCCCGCGATGTGGCCCGCCGAGGACATTTATCCGGCCTGCTGAGTGTTTTTGCCCCATTTGTTTTTTTAATTCAAAATATGATGTGTGCAGTGTGCACAGGAATTTGTTCATAGTTTTTTTTAAACTACAGTCCGGCCCTCCAACGGGTCTGAGGGACAGTGAACTGGTGCCCTGTTTGAAGTGTGAGGACCCAGGACTGACTCACTGAGAGAAAGCCCTGGCAGCGTGCTTCCCACGCAAAGGCTGGCCGTCTTAGAAACTCTGCAGCAGTTCTCCTCTGTCCTGTTTGTGTGGTTGTTTCTTCGGGGCGCTTGCATTTTTGATCATGATTCCCTTCTGTTCTCCCTTATCCTCCCGTGTGTCTTCAATAGCAGCGAAGTGAAAGCAGTTTTTGTGAGAAGAAAGTTCAATGAAAACAGTGTTGGTTTTTGAGGTCAAAGAACTCCGGGTGAGGAAAATTAACTCCTTGCCTCTGGATACTCTCCTTCCAGAGTTGTCTTGTGCTCAATGTGGTTGGAGGGATTAAGTTCCCTCTAATTGGTGGAGGGACATCTTTTTTATGAGGGGCCGGGGTAGGGGCTTCTGGTGAGCAGGCTCCCCAGCAGCTGCTCTAGTCCCTTCCTGCTCCCTCTTCATAACAAAACTTGCTTGGAGTCATAGGCTACCAGCCAAGGTATTAATTTCAGTCATTATTTTTTTAAACCAGTAAGTAAACGTCTTCATCAGTTTGAGAGAGGAGTCAAAGTTGGTACATACAGCGAATTCTAAAATCACAAACCCAATCTATCTATTCCGAGAGTCATTCTGTCCTTGTGTAATGGATGAACTTCAACCGGAGACATGACGCCTCCAGGCTGGGACTAAGCAGACAACAGCTCTCTAGTTCTCAGTCAAAATAACACTCAGAGCCCACCAAACACACTGCCACGGAGTTGATTCAGACTTAGAGAAGTGCCCCTCTGGCTCCTGCAGAGCCCCTGGGGGCGGGGGGGGGGGTTGGAATGGGTGACCTTGTGAGTGGCATCTCAGTTCATACCCCCACTCAAATGACAAGCGACCATATAATTGGCCATAAAAGTTCATCAAGTGCACATGCTGTACCTCCAGCTCCTGTCCATCAACTCCTAACTTCATACAGCAAAGGGAGAACCACACTGCAGAAGCCAGCTGAGAACCAGCTCCCTTTTCCACGCCTCTGCCACAAGCTAACTTTCAAGACTACTCAAAAATAAAGATACCACTTCTTTTAACCCAAGAAGAACAAAGAACTCACTACTCCCTCTTTGTAGTCTTGTGAGAAGCTCATCTCAGGGGGTTTCCCCACTCCTGACCTCTATGCTCCAAAAAACCGAATCCATCAACGAGTCCATTCTGGCTCAGTGACCCGACAGGGCAGAGCAGCCTGCTCTGTGGGGCTTCTAAGGCTGAAAATCTTTTTTTCTTTTTAAGATCATTTTGTTGGGGGTTCTTACAGTTCTTCTAACAGTCCACACACACATCAATGGTGTGAAGCACATTTGTACATAGGTTGCAGTCATTAGTTCCTAAACATTTACTTTCAATTTGAGTTCTTGTTCAATCAGGTCCTCTTTTGTTCCTCCCTCTCCCTTGATAAATTATAAATTATTTTCATATCTTACACTGACTGCTGTCTCCCTTCCCCCACAGTTTGTTGTTCATACCCCCTGGGGGGTTGTTATGCATTGATCATTACAATCAGTTCCCCCCTTCTCCCCCCACCCTCCTGGTATTGCTGCTCCCCTTTCCGTTCCTGAAGGGTTGAAGCAGACTGCCTCATTGTCCTCTGCAGGAGTGGCTGGTAGGCTTGAATCGCGTATCTTTTGGTTAGCAGCTGAGCACTTCACCCCTGCACCACCAGGGCTGCCGCAAGTAAAACCTACATTAAGCACTAGAAACCTTAGGTTAAGAACGGAATGGAAGCATGAGAAAAATCCTGTCCCTCCTCTGCCAACAGTGAACAAAACCCCTTCTTTGCAGGAGCTGGGGGCGTGGGAACTCATTGGAAAGGACACAGGGCTGGCCTCCGCATAAAAGAACCCTCATGTGAATTTTAGTGTCTGTTTTTTGAAGGTCATTTCTGCCAAGTTGTATCGTCCCGATCCTGGACAAAAAGCAACACCAGCTCATGCAAACCATAAACTGCCCTGTGATTTAAGAAAAAAATTCATTTTAAAAAAGGCTAAATTTTTACGCATCTAAATAATGAATATTAAGGGGTGGTATAAACCATTAACATTCGATGACATTTGTGTTGTTTTAGTCGTAAGAGCTCCCTTTTTGTGTCAACTGTTCGTCGGCGCCATGTTCCAGACGTTCCGCTTCACCCTCGTGGCTCCATTTAAGTCTCCCAGCAGCCTTGAGGTAGGCATTACTATCCCCGCTTGACTGATGAGGAAGTGGACGGACAGGCATTCCTCAGCGATACTGTTGGTTGGGTTCCAGGCCATCACATAAAGCGGGCCCTATGAATTTTTGGTTGTATACTTCACCGCAGTCTATTAGGTTGAGTGAGCCCTGGTGGTGTGTGCAGTGGTTATAATTGGGTTGCTAATCCCAACGTCAACAGTTGGAATCCGCCGCCGCTCTGCAGTAAAAATATGGAGCTTTCTCCTCCTGTAAACGACAGCGTCTGGCACCCACGGGGCAGCTCGCCCCTGCCCTGCAGGGTGGGTTTAATGAGTCGGAATGGACTACATACATGGCAGCGGAGGGGATTGAGTGACAGTCTAGTGGAGTGCAAATATGCTGTGGAGAAGCTGAAATGCAGAGAGAATCCCCACAACGTCACACAGAGACACGGCAGGCTGTCAGAAAATGGCACCAACAGACTTGGTCGACACAGGGTTGCCACAAACCTCCCCCCCCGTGACAAAAGGAGACTGGGGAATGCTGGAGAGGCCACACTTCAAACCAACAGCTTCTATCCACACTGAGGATGGCACAAGAGTTCTAAAACCAATTCCTAAAAGAGGAAGCTGAGATAGGGAAATGTTGAGAACGTAAGAGGAAAATAAACCATCGTTCTAAAAGTAAAGAGTTGCATAAGCAAAAGCATCGCCTTTGGGCCAACGCGAGAATAAGCCCGTTATTAATTTTCTCAAGGCACTGCAAATGTTTCCAAACACATTTTGCAACTGTTCCCGAGAATGTGGTAAGGTGCTCACCAAACCACTCACTGAGCTTCCCTGGCACCTTCTTCTGTGTCAGGCTCCGCGATACAGATCCCAGCAAGACACCCACCAGCCTTGTCCTCCCCACCTCTTCCCCTGCAGCTGCCTCTGAGCACGCGTGCCATTACTTCAATTAAAATGTCATCGTAGTTTGAATACAGAAAGTCTGTCTGTCCTAGAATTTAGTTTTTCGCCTTCTTATAAACTGCCAACCTCTCTTCTCTCTTGACAAAGAGAATGCTGAGAATGGCGGAGTCTGAGAGTCTGGGCCACTGAGGCAGACCTGTGCGCATCCAAGAGCAGACAGCCGGGTCAAAGGGCAGTGAGTCTGGAATGCAGGTATGGTTTAGAAAACTGGAAATCACAAGATCTGAGAGGTCATTCATGGGCAAAGGGAAGAGGTGATCTATGGAAGGCATGGCTCCTCAGAAGAGCAATCAGCCCGCACAGAACCCGGGAACCCCTAGAGTGAGGGGCACAGAGAAAAAGGAAAGCACCCGAAGACAAAACAGACAAGGAAATATGTACTGGAAGCCCGAGGAGCAGAACCTCAAGGAAGGAGCCATTAATGTGGCCGGTACAGCCGAAAGGTCCAGCAGCTTCCGAGTGTGTTCACGGAGCTCAGCAGGCCAATGTGCCGGCTTTAGACCAAAGGGACGGAAGTCAGTACTAAGAGAGAGAGAGGCGGGAGTGAGCACAGTGGAAAGATTATAAACTGTCCAGAAATCTGGTGAAGGAATGGAGAATTACATAACAGAATTCTATTATATAATAACGTGGTGTCAAAGATGGGGCTTAAAATTAACTTTGAAGATCCCGGGCTCTGAGCACATGTGGGCTAAGAAAGGAAGAGGTGTACGAGAAGGGAAAGGCAGTTGGCCAAGGCTGACGAGGGAAGGCAGAAACTCACGGGTGGCTCAGGCACCTCGGTGAAAGGAGCAGAATTTCACTGCAAGTACCTGCGTTGCTTGCCAGCACTGTACTAGCTAGTGGGCCCTGGGCACGCAGAGGCAGACGTGCAACAGAGGACGTGCCCTTGGTGAGCTTGCAGTCTGATGGAGAAGCAGCTTGTCAGCCACACCCCAGAACAGTGTGCCGGGGCACGAGTCTGCAGGAGTGCAGTTCATCAGAGGCTCTCCGAGGGAATGCCTGGGACCCAAGTCTGCCTCTGCCCACTGCTCTAATCCCACTGATCAATACGGGGTGTGGCCATCCACCTGCTAGGCACTCAGTAACTATTTCTGATATATATATATATATATATATATATATATATATATATATATATATATATATATATATACATATAAACTTTATTCCCAGGGGTAGACATTTTATAAAAAGGTGTGACACTAAATTCCACAACAAAGGGAATTTATTATTAAAAATACACGGAAATATCAACTAAAGTTAATGGTCAGAAAACCAATGTTTGTTATCCAAGAACGGCAGGGGAGAGAGGAGGAAGGAATGCCGGGGAGGGCTTCTTCCTATCACCATAGGGAGAAGGTCTGGAGCTGGTCCAGACCCTCTCGGACCAAAAATGGGGCTTTTGCAGGAGAACGCCACCCCTGTGGAATTCTGGCAGCAGCAGCAGCAGCAGCACTATAAATCAGACAGCAACCTCATCTTCAGTTTTCCGCTGCAGAGGGGACCACAGACCAAGTACCTGTTACATTACTGATCGGGGCCATAAAGCTTTGATTCTAGCACTCCCTTTTGATTAGACAGGTTGCACCGTGTCCCCTTGACTATCCTGAAGGGGCTCGGAATGAGTGTGAAGTTCAAGTCTCCCCTGTGAGTAACAAGCCTGGAGCACACAGTGACCATGACATGCCTGATCCACGGGGACGGCGATTCCTTTCTAATGGGCTTATTAACGTTGTTAATTAGACAGGTCTTCAAGGTCTGCTCCCAAAGGTCACAGTCTTGGACACCTTATGGAATAGTTCTACTTTGCATATGTGGGTAATCAACGTGGCAGCAACTCTGAACAACGGACTAGAAGGAAGCCTCCGTTGTCAGTTCCACAGCAAAGTGCGCCGACTCTCCCATCAAAAACAAACACGCTGTATACACTGAGGTAGGACTGCTTACATCTGCAGAGCTCCAAGAGGAACCCTGGTTGGCAGTTCGAAATCACCAGCAGCTCCTTTCTATGTCCATCTACAGTTACTGACTGGGAAGCCCCAGGGGGTGGCTATGAGCCAGCACTGGCTCGCCGGCAGTTTGGTTTGGTAAAGCCCTTTACACCCTTCCTAATCCCTCGCATGGACATGCAGCATTCATCTGGGAAGCAGGCAGTCCACGCATCACCCTATCTTAAAGAAAAGGAAGAGAGCATGTGTGTGACCCCAGAGCCCAGCACCAGCTCCAGAAAACCACAGTGTGATAAATACACCGGGGCTTCTACATTATCCTTGTAACTGGAAGAGCTAGCGTCTACGTGGTGGCTATGACTTCAGAAGCCAGAAGCCATTCCAGTTGGAGCTATTTTACACAGTGATGATTACAGGGTTTTGCTTTCTCAATATCCCCCAAGAAGCAAGTCCATCATCCATGCTGAAAATCAACAGCAGAATCCCCTGTGCATAGCAGGGGGCAGAAATGCCGTACTTACCTACTGCACAGTGCAAAATCTGAAGGAAAAAGGAGAGAAGGGAGCATTAGTTAGTAGGCTCAGCAGTGTTTGTCAGCATTCCATTTGAAAAACTAACATTCCATTTTAAAAACAGGTTACAAGCTATTACACAAAATATAAATTCTTAAATTAAAAAAAAATTTTTTTGCTGTTTGTGGGTTGTTTAAAACAAAAACAAAAAAAGTTCCGTTTGTATGTCTGTGGAAGATGTCCTAAGGGTTAAATCTCATCAGGTGAGTTTATCAGATATGAAGGACCTCTTTTTAAAATACATTTCCATGTAGACATTCATTCTGCAAAGCTCCTCCATCGGTCCTCAGTTGACCTCAGTCTATGATCTCACTGAGCAGTGTTCTCTGGCCTCATCTCCAGCCCTCGATGGGTCTCTTTGAAGCACTAGGCCCATATTCCAACCTGCCACTGGGCAGCTGAGTCTAACTATACCAGCAGCAGATCTAACATGGCATACCTCAGTGGGACACAACCCTACCCCTCTCTTCCTGCAGACCTACGGTGCCTCCTAAGCCCTAACTCTCAGTCTCTCGGACTCCTCCATCCTCCTCATTCCTACATCCAACTGGTTTCTAAGTCCAGCCAAAGCTTCTAACGCAGTGGTTCTCAACCTTCCTAATGCTGCAACCTTTTAATACAGTTCCTCATGTAGTGACCCCAACCATAAAATTGTTTTTGTTGCTACTTCATAACTGTAATTTTGCTATGAATCATATTGCATTTTGTTATGAATCATAATTTAAATATCTGATATGCAGGATGTATTAGGCGGCCCTTGTGAAAGGGTAGGTCGACCCTCAAAAGGGGTCGAGACCCACAGGTTGAGAACCACTGTATAGCTGTCTTCCCCATTCTTATCTCCAGAGCCTTAGATGAGGCTGCCGATGTTCTCTACTTGCACATAAAGAAACCAAGGCCCAAAGAGGCAACACAACTTTCTAAGTGACGATCAGGATAAAGAGCCTGGTTATCCTTTTATTTCTAGTTCTTTGCTTTTCCCATCATGTTATTTTAATGTACATTATCTTCCAGATATGCACAGAGGTCAGACTTGACAAGATTCCGTTTATGTAAACCACACCTAGAAAGATTCCGTGCTCGGATATTATTATACTATTTGGGGAGGAGGGTGTTGCTTCAGATGAAACAACTAAGCTGCATACGTTTACTGGTAATGGATAAGAGAGAAAAAGATTTGCCATACTACACATCTTAGCATTTTCTTCAAAGGAAAAGCCAGCTAGCCTCTCAAATGTGCGACTTTGTGAAGATGAAGCTGAGCCTCTTGCAGCAAAGCGGAGAGAAAGCACAAGTTATATATCTACAATAAAACAAGGAATGAAAGACGTGAATGAAGAGCGACCTTTGAGATAGAGCAGATGAAAATGCCTGCGTGGAAAACCTATCCATTCCTGGGTCCAGACAGCCAGGCTGCTGCAGCCGCAGGCCACAGGAGGGAGGGAAACAAAGCCTAAGGGTAAACACGGGGTTTTGTGTGAGAGAACACAAGTCCTCAATCCTTTCAGACTCAACCCCCTCTTCTGATACGTACTTGATGATGTCTCCTTAACCATCCTGGAATACAATTTGTAGATGCTATAACCTGTCTATGCAAAACTTAAATAATATAATAAACGTAATGTCCTAATATTTGAGGAGCCCTGGTTTTGTAGTGGATTAAGAGGTAGGCTGCTAACCACAAAGTTAGTGGTTCAAATCCACTAGCTGCTATTGCACGGGAAAAAGAGGCGGCTTCCTGTTCACATGAAGACTGGCAGCCTCCGACACCAGGGCAGTTCTACTCTGCCTTACAGCGTCACTGCAAGTCGGAATGGACTCAGTGGCAGGGAGTTTGGTTTGGAATAACGAATAAAGTCCATAGGGATACAGAGCAGCACTAGAATGAAAAAGGACATTGAGGCAACGGGATCCAGACGGCCGCTGAAGCCAGAGTGAGAAGCCAAGCAAAATGACAGTCGCCACTGAGTAACTGAGGAAGCTGTGTATTATCACAAAAGAGCTAGACCGGATGGTTTATAAGTGTGGGCCCAAAGTGACCCCCTAGGTCACAAAAAAGGATCAGAGAAAACCTAGGGTCTGCATTTGAGAGCCCACTGAGGCTCTCAAATCATTGTTTAGGGTGTAATGGAAATAGTAGACTAGACAAAAACAAACAAACAAAAACACCCAGAAATGCAAGTCAGTAAACAGTTGTGTAAAAGGATCAGTGGAAACAAACAACAACGCTATCTGACAATAAACTGCAGCTTGACGCCCTGGATTTCCCTCATTACTACACATCAGCAGTATGGAGTATTAAAACAGAGGACATTAAAGAAAGCCAACGGGACGCAGGCATTTCATGTGTCCCCACTAACTGAATCACTGAAGGCTGAACAGAAACGCGAATCTGCTGCGTATTCCAATCGGTTTCAATGCTTTTGCAGTAACGACACGGCAAGACTTCAACTAACTGCAAGCAACTAGCAAGCTGGAAATGCTCTAGAATACTGGAACAGAACAGGATGTGCTGAGCAAATAAATGACTCAATTACTTTGAGGCCAAATCTTTATCTCATCAAGCCTTCCCTCTTCGTGTCAACTGAGGATGGCAGGCTTCTCCAGGTTCTTGTCCTGGTTATTTCCTCGGGCACTAACCTGGGTAGTGTTGGGTGGGGACTTGGCAGAGGAAGCTGAAGTCCCCAATCACCTGATTGTCAGGTTCAGAGATTATACAGGTGGACTTGACCCAACCAAGAAAGCCATTTTAAAGGAACGTTCCCCTCCCTCTGTTGGCTAAAATTAGGAAACAGGGGTATTGCTGCCTTTGAAGTGACAGGGTCAAGCAGCCTCTAGGAGCCAGATGACAGGCACCTCAGATTTACTACCAAGGAAATGGATTCTGCCAGTAACCCGAACGTGGAAGGGGATTCTTCCCCAGAGCTCAGCCCAGTGGACAAGTGGATCTTGGACTTGTGAGACCCTGGGCAGAGAAACAGCCGAGCCCAGCTACTGACCTACGAAACCACGAGTAGTGTTTTAAGCTGCTAACTTAGTGGTGGCCAACTTTATTACACCAAAGTAGAAAACTAGTGCACTGAATGTCTTCTAAGTTAATCAACTCTTTCATTGAAGTTCTTGTTTAGGTTTTTCAGCATCAATAACTATTAGAGAACCACTAATTTCATCTCTATCCATTCAGTTGCAGAACGCACCAAGAGGGCAGAGGACTCCAGAGGCTCCCTAGACTTCCGCACAACTCCCAGGGTGGGTTTACTGGAATATAGACCGCAGTTCAAGTGACATAACACAGCTCACACTTGGTGAGTAGTCAAAGCTTGCAAGGGGTCCCGGGTACAAGAGAATGAAGGAATCAAAGGCTCAAAGAAGAAACTCGTCCACTGGTGTCACAGTCCCCAGGGACAAACAATACATCCTTTCTACTAGCTTGAGACCAGCAGAAATAGAGGGATGGTATCAGGCCACTACCACCTTCTGCCCGGGCACACAGGAGAAGATCCCAGACAGAATGCAGGAAAAGAGAACACAACTCAAAGTTTCACTTTGGGCCTGAGGCTCTTCCCGCAGGTCACCTTTCACCCAAATGACAGATTGGCATCGAAAACAGATGCACTTCCTTAAACAATGAACTCTAGGAGATCAAACGTCAACATTCACTCAAAAGCAAAGATGAGAAGGCAAGGGGGGAAGGGAAGTGGGTCAATGAAACAGAAGGGATGTGGTGATAGTGCTGCTACACTGTGGAGATGCTGTAGAAGCACTGTGACATAATTTGTGTGGAAATTGTTAAGGTGTCAACTTTGTGGTTAGCAAACTTTCACTGAGACCATAATACGATAGGTACACACACACACATTTTAATAATTATTTTTAAAAGCCTACTGATTTATATTCGTAGCGGAATTAGCCTGGGGGTGTTATCTAAAGACCAATCTTCATTGTGCAGCACTGTTTCTCCAGTGCAGGACCCCCATTCATTCCTCTTGAAATGCCCTTAAGATTTTCCAAAGGCACTCTTGGGAAGGTGGTGGTACTGCTCTGCTTGAAATATACTGAGAATCAGTCTACTAGAATGGGCACACCTTACTGGAAAAAGCCAGAGGCTTCCCACAGTCAAAATCCCCCTGGAAAAATGTGCCATAGGGGGAGGGAGCTGATACCAAATGAGGAGCTGATATCAAGGGCTCAAGTAGAAAGAAAATGTTTTGAGAATGATGATGGCAACAAATGTACAAATGTGCCTGACACAATGGATGTATGTATGAATTGACTGAGTTGTATATGCCCCCGATAAAATGATTTAAAAAATAGGTACCATATATTTCTCTATTGAGCCTTTTCCATTTCCATCTACTGACAGTGAATATTCTATTTTAAAACTTTTAAGCTCAAATAGTTGAATGTCATTGTGTACATCTTTCCTGAAAAAAAAAAAAAGTATTTGTACTAAGAAAATTATTTTTGTAAGTTACTGTGGCAGTTATGCAATCTGCTGTCAACTTGAACGAAGGGGTGGAGTCTAGCCTGTCAATCAGGTCGCAGCTGGAAGACCTCATTTGGAGGCTCAATGGAGATAAACAGCTCACTGGAGGCCAGACCCTCCCTCTCTGCCTACCCTTTCCTGCTTTGAGACACTCAGAGAGCTGGAGGAGATATGTGGAAAGCCACGCGAGTATTGAGATGCCTCCCCTGCCACTGGGTCCACAAGACTTTCTACCCACTGGCCTGTGATCTTCCTGTATTTGGCATCATTGCATGTACTGCATGAGTCTAATAGGAATTTATGGACTGGTATTGGACATAAGAGCTAATATTGGACTGATGGACTTGATCTGGACTGGGCTGTGATGTTTTCTCAACATAAAATTGCTCTTGTATATAAAGCTCTTTCATACACACGAGTGTCCCTGGATTTGTTTCTCTAGTCAACCTGGACTAACACAGTTACCAACATTTTTGCTCAGTTTCCTGTGTCTCAAGAATAATAAGGGACTCATACAGCTTTTAAGACTTCAAGGATTTAATATAATTTGGTTATATGAAACCAAAACACCAAACAAACAAAACAAACACAAATCCACCATGCCAATTAGATTCCTGCTCACAGCCATCCCATAGGCGAGAGAACTGTGGTCGCATAGGGTTTCTATGGCTGTGATCCGTGCAGAAGCAGACGGCTACATCTTTTTCCTGTAGAGTGGCTGGTGGTTTTGAACCATCGACCTTTCAGTTAGCTGCTGAGTGCTCTAACGTACAATTCCAAATATCTTTCTTTCAGTTCAAAATTCCAAGTTATGCAGAGGAAAAGAAATAAGGCCAGCCCAGTTTGGGTCAGATGTGCACTCTTGGATCATTAGCTATGGCCTGAAATCGAGAGAGAGAAAGATGGAGGTGCTATGGGTCCAGTTTTGAGAAGCTGGACACATCTAGAGGATAAAATCACCTGAGCTGGGTAACTCCAGAAGACATGTCCCCTACATTCCTTCTTGTGGTGTGGAAGGCCATCATTACACTGAGTTATGCTTACCAGTGGTTACACGTTGGGCTGTGCTCCACAGTGCAGCAGTTCAAAACCACCAGCTACTCTGTTTACTCTGTGTCTTCAGTACAGTTGTCATCTTTGGTGTCCCTCTTTCAGTCTGGCCGCAGGTTTGTTTTGCTTTGTGTCCTACGTCTGGGTTGCCATCTAGGCGGTGGTGTCATGTGTGCAACCTCAGGTTGTTGTCTGCTGTTGCTCATTCTCTGTCCAATGAACTCCCCTTAAGAGCTTTTGTCAGATCATCTGGGATGTGGTTTTGGCATTAGTTGGCCCCATGATCGGCAAGAAATACTCTGGATTAGATGGCCTTAAGAATTTTTTTTCCAGTCTTAAATTCTATGAAACTTACCATTTCACTATCAGAATATGGAAGTTAAGCAGATAATGAATTAATAACTTACCAAGCTAGGTATAGCAAGGAAGGTGAAATTAAATGACAAAGAGAGAAATTCAAGGTATTAAAGAAGTTTTTTATCAATTTCTTTCTTAAAAGTGGGTGTAAAAGAACTTGAAAATGTGTTTAGACTCTCTAGGGCCTAATGAACAGTTGCCACATTCAGAAATAGAGCTGCATGTGGGTTCTCAAATTCACCTTATTAGTGAGAAGCTGGATCCAAGTGGATTTGCTAACTGAACCCCAGCATTAGACCGACCCACACACCTAGTCCCAGGCAGCAGCGGCCAGGATGACATGCAGGAAACCAGGGGAGCTTGGGCTGGTTCATTGTGGAGCATGCCCCATTTATTCTTCCCAAATTTACCACCCAGATGAGTCATTCTGCTTTCCCCAAATGAAGCCATTAAGGAGTGGAGGGAGAGCAGAAATATTTGAATAGAAATTCCTCTTCAGAGAAACAAGGAGAGGGGGATGATATTCCCCTCCAATAACAAGTTAATTATTTTTAAAATGACAACTGATAAGCATCAAGAATAAAGTGCATGACTATCATAAGCTCAGTACCCGAAGAAAACCACAATGGGCAGTGTGATGTTGTCCTTAAAGACGACATGCCATGTAGGGAGGTTTTAACAAACATGGAATCAAGTCCATGGAGGGTGATGTTCCCAAACTGATCATAGACGGGGGCGCATACACCCAAACCAAACTCAACTGCCATTGAATTGGTGCTGCCAACTCAGAGCAACCCTGTAGGGCAGGGTAGAACGGCTCCTGTGGGTTTTCAAGACAGGTAACTCTACAATCGTAGTAGGAGAATTTAACACACCACTTTCAATCCTCTGGGAACCCTCGCTCTGAGTAAACGCTGCCCTCTGATCTCACATGTTGATTATTCTAACACAGGGTGGGGTTCAGTTCCAGACCTGAAGAGTGACTAAGGCCATAGTCTTAAAGCCCCAAAGTCTCTATCCAACCAATAAGCCTGGTTTTTCTTAAGTCCTGTTCTACATCTTTATCGCACTCTCTCCATGACCTTCTGAAGAATGTGCTTTCAGCAGCTGGGAGTGGCAGCCAGGCACCACGTAATTTCTCTGGTCTCAGGTTGTAGAGACTGATCGCTTCCAGGGGTCTCTGGATTTTCATCACTCATCTTTCCTCCAGACAGGGAGATGCCAATCCATGTACCTTAGGTGGCTGCTAAAGTGCTCTGCTCAGTCCAGTAGAATGTTTGGCGCTGTCTATGCGAACTGTTCTTCCAGCTGACCTTAGTGTCTCCTGAGACTGTGGGCCTGAGACTCCAAGCCCAGGGACTCATTCCTTCAAGATGCCTGCTTATGTCTACGCAGCTTTCATAAATGCCCTGAGTGCTCCACCACATGTATGTATATATATGCAGCAAAAGTCAGTACACATACGGTCATACTTCTTCCAAGACAAGGTGGTTTGTTTTCTTAGCCAAACATAATACTTTCAATATTCACCAGCACAACTCAAATGCGTCCATTTTTCTTCAGTCTTCCTCATTCAAGAGCCACACCTACGGCAACTGAAAATACCATTCAAGCACGACGTGGGCCAGGCCCACCTTAGTCCTCAAGGGAACCCCCTTGTCCTTCAGTGCTCTAAAGAGGTCTGTGCAGCAGACTTACCTGAGGCAATACACCTGCTGATCCACCAAAGTTCCTTCCTTTGGGAAGCTCCAGTCACCTGTTCTGGCTTCTGCTGCATGCATGCTTTTCACTATGTTGAATTAGGTATTTGTACCATGTCTGAGGCCCCCAAGGTTGTCCCTACTTTTTCACTGAGGATCTTTGTAGTTCTAAGGTATACATTTAAGTCTTTAATCCATCTTTCATTTGTTTTGGTATGTGGAGAGAGGCATGGGACCTAATTCATTCTCCTGCAAATAGCGTTTTATCTTAAGCCATAACTGGGCAGTCCTGTTTTTCTTGTATGGATGCTCATGGGCTTGTTTGTTCTTTTATTAAAATTAAACCAGTGTTGTATAGGCCACAAAACGTCACTACATGTTTTATTATGATACAATTAGTCATTCCATTTGTGCAAACATTAGAAATGATAGATTTAAGCTGCACTCTATTATCACTATATATCTATTGTTATTGCTTGTCTTATTTTCTTCCTTTAAGAGAACTTTGTATACCAGATGCATTTCATTTAGAAACAAAAGGTAATGCAAATGGTGAGCAAGCAAATGAAAAGATAGTCAGTTGTTAGTCATTAAAAGAATCCCAAATGAAAGCTGGAATGAGATGCTACTGACTTATAGTAGGCCTGTAGGGAGACTTCAACTCTTTATGGGAGTTGAAAGCTCTGTCTTTCTTCCTCGAAGAGGCTGGTGGTTTCAAACTGCTGGTCTTGCAGTTAGCAGCCCCATGCATAGCCACTACACCACTGGGACTCTGAGAAAGGCCTGCTTAAAAATAAAAGTCCAATCCAAACAGTGGCTTCAGAAGGACTCTGCTGCTGGGCCAGTGACATTCAAGGGAAGAAGGCAGGTCAGAATGTTAGGGTGATTTCTGAGGAGGTAGCAAGAGCGATTATCTTTATGGATTTTCTCAAAGGACACAGGACAATCATGGGGGCTACTATAAAGAAGTTTTATACCAACGGAAAACTGTACTGGTGAGAAAAAGGTCAGGAAGTTGAGCTGAGGAATTTCTATCGCAACAAGGGCAGCAAGGGCTGCCTACAAGAATTGAACTGGGGCAGGTCTGTCTAAAAAAAAATAGGCTGGATGAACAATCTGGAGGAGAAAACAACAGGACCGACAGTTCCGGGGGACATGGGAGAGGGACACGTGGGGGGAAAGGAAGTGGTGTTAACAAACCCAGGAACAAGGGAACAACAAGTGATCCAAATCGGTGGTAAGCAAGGTGTGGGAGGCCTGATAGGGTTTGATGAAGGGCAATGTAACCGAGAGGAATTACTGAAACCCTAATGAAGGCTGAACATGATAGTGGGACAAGAGGAAAGTAAAAGGAAATAGAAGAAAGAGCTAGGAGGCAAAGGGCATTTATAGATGTCTAAATAAAAGCATGTACATATGTAAATGTATTTCGATATGGGGAAATGGATTTATGAGCATATATTTATAGGTTTAGTATTAAGGTCGAAGATGTACATTGGGCTTCCACTCAAGTTCTCCCTCAATGCAAGAATAGTCTGTTCTATTAACCTGGAATTTCATGATGCTCACCTTCCCGACACAATTGCTGAAGACAAAGCGGTGCATAAGCAAATATGGTGAAGAAAGTGGATGGAGCTCGACTATCAAAAGCTATAGTGTCTAGGGTCTTAAAGCTTGAAGGTAAACAAGTGGTCATCTACCTGAAAAAAAAAAACCCACATGGAAGAAGCACACCAGCCTGTGCGATTACGAGGTGTCGAAGAGATCAGGTATGAGGCATCAAAGAAGAATCATATCATTGTGAGTGAGGGAGACTAAGGAGTGGAGACCCAAACCCTTATAGAAGGGTCATGGAGAGGAGACCAGCCAGTCAGGGTGCAGGGTAGCAACGATGAAACATACAACTTTCCTCTAGTCCCTAAATGCTTCCCCCATGCCCACCCCCATCAAGATCCCAATTTTACCTTACAAATCTGGCTAGACCAGAGGATGTACACTGGTACAGATAAGAACTGGAAACACAAGGAATCCAGGACAGATGATCCTTTCAGGACCAGTGGAGTGAGTGGTGATACCGGGCAGGTGGAGGGAGGTGGGGTGGAAAGGGGAAACCGACTACAGGGATCTACATATAACTTCCTCCCTAGGGAATGGACAACAAAAAAGTGGGTGAAGGGAGATGTCAGACAGTGTACGATATGACAAAAAAATAATTTATAAATTATCAAGGGTTCATGAGGGAATGGGGAGTGGGGAGGAAGGGGGAAAAAGGAGGAGCTGATGCCAGGGGCTTACGTGGAGAGCAAATGTTTTGAGCATGATGAGGGCAACAAATGTACAAATGTGCTTTATACAAGTGATGTGTGTATGCACTGTGTTAAGAGTTGTATGAGCTCCTAATAAAATGATTAAAAAAAAAAAAGACCACTGGAAACCATATATTTCTGATGGTCTTTGGCGCCCACTGTGAAAGGTGGTTCGACCCCCAAAGATTGTGGACCGCTGTTCTAACCACTGTCTGTCACGTCCAATTGAATGGATAGGGCTATGCAAATGGCAGGTGTCTGTGGCCCACCCAGGGGATTAGATAGCTGCTAATAAGGTACATAGCACTCTGTCGAAAGGGACCATGGAATTAACATGTATGGAACCCTAAATAAAGAGGGGATCGGCCTATGTTAGTCTGGGTACTTTAGAGAAACAAATCCACAGAAACTCCTGTATAAGAGAGAGTTTTATATAAAGTACACATCAAGAAAACATCCCAACCCAGTGCTGCCCAAGCCCATAAGTCCAACGTTAACCCATATATCCAACACCAATCCACAAAGTCCTCCTCCAACTCACAAAAGAGACGCGATGATGCCAACTGCAGGAGGAAAGCCGAGTCAGTGAATGTGTAAGCATCTCAGCACTGGAGCTGCATCAAGGTAGGTCCATGTGGATTCTCCTCTGGGGTGTCTTGCAGGAAGTGACCCTTGCCAGCTAAAGCAAGGAACTGGCTAAGGCAGCTGCACCCTGTCTGACCATCAGAAAACCTGAGAACTAGAAAGGCAAGGCTCACTGAGCCATTTATCCCTCCGCCCTTCAAGTAACCCCACATATGTTTATCGGCCAGGTTGGCACAATAAACTACCTACCTCCATCCACCCCTTGCCAACCTGGCACTTGTACATAATTCTTTAGCTTCACGATTGAAATTAAGTAACACCTACACCTTAATCCTATAATCCTGTGAATATGTTCCCCCCTATGAAAGTTTGTAAGCCAACCACCTCATGCCTTTATCCCCCCAATTTTGAGTATCCAATTTAAGCCAATTTTGCTACCCTGATAGGTTTAATATAAGCCATCACAGAGGAGAAAAGGGGGCTATCATTACCACTAGAAAAAGAATAGAAGTGAAGTTCTAGCAGAAATCCCCCCCTGGACCTCCTCGATCCAGGAGACAGAGCTGTGACAGCAGAGACAGTGAGAGCTGGTAAGAAATAGAGGCACAAGTGGCAGCAGAGGCAGTAGAACAGGCACAAGACAAGAGTGGTGGGTTCTCTAGCCACAGACCAAGAGCACTGACTGCAGGAGGTTTGCTGGAGAACTGGGGTACCTCCCAGGCACTTAAATGAGGAAGTTCGGTTTGCTAATCAACAGAACCAATGCTGACTGCCTTTGGGCATCAACCAGCAGAACTAAAAGAGCTGGGTGACAGTTGCCCAAGCAGGACAGAGGCCAAGGACCCACATGACCGAGTGGCATACAAGAACTGTATCCTGAGCATTCCTGAACCTGAACTTTGACCAATTACTTCCCTATCATAAATTCCACCATTGTGAGTTTTATCTCTAAGTTCCACGTAGCCACTGCAACAAATTATTGTTCGCAGCAGAAGAGTACAGAGTGCATTGGGAGAGACAGTTGGTGTCAGAATTGGTACAAATTGGTACAAATTCCTGCCTCACAGTAATTGGCTTGAGTGGCCGATGCTGATGATCTTAATTCTCCTCCTCCCTTTGTTTAGTTAAAGGTCAGAAGCCAGCTCTATGCCATTGTACTTTTGCTAAGGCTTTTCCAGAATTCCATCAGTTGTGAAGGTGTTTTCAAAATAACTCCATAAAGAAAACTGCATCATCAAGTGCTATTTCTATCTCATGTGGACTTTCTTCTTAAGGGCCTAAATCCAGGTTGTTTTCAGTATTGTTTTTGTTTTTTTAAACCACTTTATTAGGGGCTCATACAACTCTTATCACAATCCATACATATACATACATCAATTGTATAAAGCACATCTGTACATTCTTTTCCCTGATCATTTTCAGAGCATTTGCTCTCCACTTAAGCCCTTTGCACAGGTCCTCTTTTTTCCCCCCTCCCTCCCCACTCCCCTTTCTCTCATGAGCCGTTGATAATTTATAAATTATTATTTTGTTATATCTTGCCCTGTCCAGCGTCTCCCTTCATGCCCTTTTCTGTTGTCCGTCCCCCAGGGAAGAGGTCACATGTAGATCCTTGTAATTGGTTACCCTTTTCCAACCCACTCACCCTCTACTCTCCCAGTATCGCCCCTCACACCCCTGGTCCTGAAGGTATCGTCCACCGTGGATTCCCTGTGCCTCTAGTTCCTATATGCACCAGTGTACAACCTCTGCTCTATCCAGACTTGCAAGGTAGAATTCGGATCATGGTAGTTGGGGGGGAGGAAGTATTTAGGATCTGGGGGAAAGCTGTATTCTTCATCGGTGCTACATAGCACCCTGACTGACTCATCTCCTCCCCTAGACCCCCTCTATGAGGGGATCTCCAGTGGCCAACAAATGGGCTTTGGGTCTCTACTCTGTACTTCCCCCTTCATTCACTATGGTAAGATTTTTTTTTTTGATGATGCCTTATACCTGATCCCTTTGGTACCTCGTGATCGCACAGGCTGGTGTGCTTCTTCCATGTGGGCTTTGTTGCTTCTGAGCTAGATGGCCGCTTGTTCACCTTCAAGCCTTTAAGACCCCAGACACTATCTCTTTCGATAGCCGGGCATCATCAGCTTTCTTCATCACATTTGCTTATGCACCCGTTAGTCTTCAGCGATCCTATCATGGAGGTGTGCAGCCAATGATATGATTTTTTGTTCTTTGATGCCTGATAACTGATCCCTTCTGGACCACTCGATCACACAGGCTGGTGTGTTCTTCCATGTGGGCTTTGTTGCTTCTGAGCTAGATAGCTGCTTGTTTATCTTCAAGCCTTTAAGACCCCAGACACTATCTCTTTTGATAGCCAGGCACCATCAGCTTTCTTCACCACATTTACTTGTTCACCCACTTTGGCTTCAGCAGTTGTGTTGGGAGGGTGAGCATCACAGAATGCCAATTTAATAGAAGAAAGTATTCATGCATTGAGGGAGTGCTTGAGTAGGTGCTTCTGCCACCTTAATACTAAACCTATAAATATAGGCACATAGATCAATTTCCCCATCCATATATATATATATATATATATATATATATATATATATATATATTTGCATGTACATATCTTTGTCTAGACCTTTATAAATGCCCTTTGCCTCTGAGCTTTTTCCTCTATTTCCCTTCACTTTCCTCCTACCCCACTATCATGCTCCATCCCCACCTGGGTTACAGCTATACCTCTTCTTTACGTAACCTTACCCTTGATCATTCCCTACCAGGCCTGCCACTCCCCCCTCACCACCAATTTGGATCCCATGTTGTTCCCTTGTCCCTGGGTTAGTTAACACCACTTCCTTACCCCCCACCTTCCCCTATTCCCAAGTTCCCCGGAACTGTCGGTCCCATTGTTTTTCCTCCAGATAGTTCATCCAGTCTATCTTATTTGAAAGTGGACTTTGGGGCCAGGGCGTGGTGCCCCAACAGACTGGACTGGAAAACACTCCTAAAGGCCAACAAACGATCCTTGAACTAACTACAAGCTTTTCTTTCTTGATAT
This sequence comes from Tenrec ecaudatus, assembly GCF_050624435.1. Taxonomy (NCBI): domain Eukaryota; kingdom Metazoa; phylum Chordata; class Mammalia; order Afrosoricida; family Tenrecidae; genus Tenrec; species Tenrec ecaudatus. Next base: position 43,882,039 of record NC_134537.1, on the reverse strand, counting down.
ATTTTGTTTTGTTCTTTGTCAGTGGTTTGTTGTTGCTGTTTTGTTGTATACTGTTGCTTTGTTTTCCTCTGTCTTGTTTTTGTGCATGTTATTATCTCCACAGTATTCTGTTTTTAAGTCTTTTGTCTGACGGAATAAGGTTTTCTTTAAGTCTAACAATTTGAGCAACAGGAGCCTAAGACAAGGATTTTTTCCCCTTGAAATCAGCTCCTGTGTAGAACTCCATAGACACAATCATACTGATTGTCTGTCAGCTGAAGAGGGTTTTCTATCATTTCCCCCAATTATTGATGAGTTATACATCCAACCTTGTCAACTTCTGGCAACCTTAGTTTCTGATAATTGCCCTCCATCTGATGCAAAGACACATTGATAACATTGCATTATTGTTGCCCTTGAGAGTCTCACTACTTGTCAAAGTGTTTTGTTTTCTATTGTTCAGATCACCAGTCACTCCTGGGCCAGCCCTCCCGCAGGCTGCAGCTGTGCCTGCCACTCTCTTTGGTCATGTTCCTTGGACATGAAAAGCCATGTTAAAAGAGGTTGAGTTGGTAAATGGAATGGCTATTTTTCCATAACAACAAAAAGATGGCTATACTAAAAGGGGAACTCGGAAAAGGTCCCGATGGCGTCTGCCTTTCGCTTAGACGGGGGCTAGGAAGTGCCAGTTTTCTGGGATCCTCAGCACCCCTGTTCCTCTGTGCCACGGCCTCCTTCCTGCCCTGCACTGCCACTATCGGTATTTTTAGTTCGTTTTCCTCCTTCTGGCTTTAACCACATCACACTTTCCCTTGTTGCAGTCATTGGCTATCTCACCTCTCTGAACGCCGCCGTATCCATCTGCCTCCAGTTGCTGGAGTTGTCAAGCCGTGTGGGTGGGCCTGTGTGGGCGGGCTCCCGTTTCCCACAGGCTCCCTTCCCTTCTGATGTTGTAACAATTACTCATTACACTCAAGCTCTATTTTTCCTCTGGTTTTCACATTGTTTTCAAGCTGGTCTTCCTGGGATTTGCTGTTGTTCCTGTTTGTGATAGAAATCTCAACCAAGACTTGCTTTGCTGGCTCTTCAAAATAAGCCCTCCACATGCCGGTGCTCTGAAATGTGCTCAGGGCTGTTTCCAAAGCTGCTTTTAAAATGATCATTATTACCGGGAAGCCAGCTTATTTCCATTGGGAAGAAAAACATTATAGATGATAGCTTTGTCCCCAGACCATTTCATTAAGACCCAACCTAACCTACAATGGGCCTGAAGCACAGCAGTGTAATAATAGCACTGTGCAATCTAAGCATAAGTCCATGGGCTGGGGGGGGGGGGGCAGAATTTGAGCCCAGAAAGGCAGAAAAATAAGACGGTCCCTGGCCCCCTTCTTCTTAGTAACACTACAGGTTATAAGATTTTGCTACATTTTAGAGAAATCGCAAAGATGGGTTTCCTGAATGTTCCCCTAAGCTGTTTATGAGTGGTGCAGTGAGGGAGGAGGTAGAGCAGAATACAAAGGCGGGGTTTGGAAAGCGCCAGGTTTGGGGTGGAGATCTACATAGAAGACACAGTAAAGGCTTTTTCTCCCTTACCTCTCCTCCTGAACCAGTTCTGTCGTAGCAGACCCAGACCCAGACCAACACTACGAAAGGATAAACAATGAAACTGGGTGTCCCACCCCCACCCCCTCTTTAGGTTAGGGAGTTCAAAGAACAGACAGATCTGAAAGAGAAGGATTCTTGTCAACCCTCAGGCATTCCTAGATGGGCAATGACAAGGAAACAGTATATAACTAGACGCACCTATGTGGGAGACAGTTTTTAACAGTCTCAATAGTTACTTGACCCATTTGAATTCTCACAAAGAGCCTCATGTTCTTAATAACACAGTATGTGAATGTACCTTTGATATAATTACAGTCTTAGATTAACTGAGTAAGGAGCACTGCTGGTATAGTGGACTACATATTAGGCTGCTAACCTCAAGGTCAGCAGTTCAAGACCACCAGCTGCTTCATGGGAGAAAGATGAGGCTCTCTGCTCCCATAAAAGATCTCCAGCCTCGGAAACCCACGGAAGTAGTTCTATCTCGTCTACAGGGTCACCATTAAGTGGAATTGACTCGATGGCAGTGAAATGTTAACTAAGGGAATTCTGGTGGCACGGTATGCCACTCTGAGAGGAAGAAAGATGAGGCTGTCTGCCCCATACAGATTTACAGCCTTGGGAACGTTAGACAGACACTATGAAACAGAATTGACTTGATGGCAGTGGATAGATTATGCTAACTAAGGATATTAAGAACTCCAAATTCTCTCAGAAGCAATTTTTAATCTTAACAAAACTGAGAAGACAAATTCTAGCCTTATCAATGAATGTCCTGGATACCAAAAAAAAAAAATGCATGAAGTGAAAGTTTACTCACAGCTCATTATAGATGAATGGCATTTAAAGGAGTGATAATTTACATACCATAAAACCCATCCCTTTAAAATGTGTAACTCTAATTAAATATCTACAGGATTGTACAGCCATCACCACTGTATAAGTCCAGAACACCTCCATCACTCCCAAAAGAAATCTGGTGCCTATTAGTAGTCACTCTGCATTTCCCCACCTCCCCGAGTTCTAGCAAACACTAATCTACTTTCTGTTCCACACATTTCACATATATGGAAGAATATACTATGTGGCCATTGGTGCCTGCTTCCTGTACCCCAAAATAATGTTCTCAACATTCATTCATGTTGTAGCATCCATCATTCCTTTTCAAGACTGAATAATATTCCAATGTATGGATATATGAGGATGCTCTAAAAAGTTCGTGGAAAAATTGTATTATCATTTGATTAAATTTCCCCCTGAACTTTTTAAAGCCCTGTCACATCATATTTTCTTTAGCGATGAGTGGTATTTATAAAATTAAAAATTTGCTGCCAATGTTAATTATTTCTTAGGGCTATTTGGGATTCAACTCAAGACACAATACATTTCTCACAGTGATCACTGGGCCTGTAACACTGAATATTAGCATTTTACTTCTTGCCAACTTTCTGTCAAGTGATCACACAGTAATTTTCCTCATGTCACGTGTCGGAGGTTTTGAACATACACATTTGGGGCTTTCCATCCAGCACCCCTTTCCTGAAAACCATCCCCCACTTTTGACGTGGCCTTGCTCCTTTGCAGGGGCTGCTGATCCAAGGCTGTGCGTCTGATGTAAACGTCCATGCCGCTGCAGAGTTGAGACAAAGACTGTTTCCAGGCGGCTGTTCTCTGATTTCAAGAACTACAATCCCAGGCTCTTGGGGCTGTTCCAGGCATATGACTGACGTTGCAGGTTTGGTTCCAGATAAGTGCAATAAAGTACATTATTGAAATCAGGTGAATCACAATTCCGGGTTTCTGTGGTAAAGGAAAATTTTGTAAAATGGCTCTTCTATCTGTGTCACGGGGCTGATGAGACCATGCAAATAGTGTGTGAAACACTAACAGAGGCGACTGGTCAATTTTAGTTGTCATATCCATGTAGAAGTGAGCCACCTCGGAAGTGGGGAGAGAGAATTTCTGGGACTACCACCAGCAGGGCACATTCAAAATCACTGCTGGAAGTGGGGGCGGCAGCAGAGGCCATGCCGCACCGAGGCCAGAGGCTTAGGCAAGGAGACCATGAGATGCGTTTGAACAGCAGCACCGTGACGGAGGCTGTGAGGGAGCGCAGCGGAGGATTCCGGGGCCACATGGCTGAGAAGTTAAGGACCAGAGAGAGAGAGACTTGGCTGCTGGCTGAGAAATACTGCTGTGGACAAAAGATTGTGATGGCTTAAGGTTTTCCTATCCTGGAGTATGGCAACATGTTAACCACCCCAATAAACCCCCATAATTGTATTATCGATGTGAGTTCTGTGTAGCTGTTACAATGGATTATCATACCCGACAGAAAAGCAGGGTGTCACGGGAGGAAGTCAAAACCAGACAAAGGAAGGATGGAGGCAGAGGCAAGCCACACGGCTGCCTTACAGTAACTGGCCTTGGGCAGGTGTGGGGCCGGAGTCTCCGTCTCCTGCGGGTTGCCTGAGGAGGTCAGATGTGGCCCCCATGATGCTTTCCATTTCCAAAAATGGCGTGTGGGGTAGCAGCGTGTGACTTCCTCTGACACAGGGGGGGCAGGAGAACTACCATCAGCCTTAGCCCAAAGCTGATTCCTGCAAGGCTGGGGTCAGACATGTCTCCACCTCCTAAGCTTGTGACCAATTCGGACACTAATGTCCCTCCCACAGCACTCTCTACTTCTCTGTAAGGCTCTATACATTGTTGCAATGGCCACACAGGCAATACTCATACTTATGAAATGTATTAAGAAAGTTAACAGGTTATAGTTCAGAAAAAGAAACTGTATAAAATTCCTCAATTAGATCAGCCACTTCTCAGCAACATCTGCGGGCCTGCCACTCTCTGGCCTTTGGCCCCAGGACTCCTGGACCTCTGCTTTGCTTGGGCAAGCGTTACAAAGCTCTTTTAGTTCTGCTGACCAAGGTGTGTAGCTCGAGCTCGGTGCGCTGACAGACAGGTTGACCGAGTATCTGAGGCACCCCACTCTTGTCAGAGGCACTCAACTTTCTCACTGCATAGGCCAGGTGAGCCGCTGTGCTGTTCCGTGCTGGGACCTCGGTCTGCTGCCTCTGCTACTGCTGTGTCTCCACTACTGCTTCCCCCAGCTCCTGCTGCCTCCAGTGTCACAGATCTCTGTCCCCTCAGTCACAATCACCTCACATTTTCAGAATCTTACCCAGTCACTTAAGGAACTTTGGTGGCATTTTGAGTTAAGCATTGTGCGAATAACCCCAGGTCAGAGGTTCAAATGCACTAGGTGTTCCGAGGAAGAAAGAGGAGGCTGTCTCAGAACCCTATATAGGATTGCTATGACCTGTAATCAACTCAACAGTAGTAAGTTTGGGGTTTTACTCAATTATTGCATAGAAATTCAAAGACTATGGCCAAAGAGTCCATTTTACTAAGAGTGCAACCAAAATGGGAAATGGACACAGAGTGAACACATCTTGTAAGAAAAACCGCCCTGATAGACTTGTTAGGTTGCAGGGGTGCCATAAGTCTTGAATATGTAAAAAAATTAAAAATCACAGTATCTGCAGGACACAATAAAATGACTTAGTCTGCCTGTATTTAAGCAGCTGAGAAAATGGATTATGAGAAGAATGAATTCAAGTCCGAGAGAGAATAGCAGAGATGCAACAAGAGAGCCGGGTTCTCTAGTGTTCCAGGCCATTCCTACCTTTCGAGCCCACGGCATACCCTGCATCGCTTCAGCCAGTTAAAGAGGTGTCTGCTGTCTGCAACCCAACAATATGAACTTAACTTCCTTGATATCTGTAACTCAACCTCCACAGAACCCAGTAAAGTGACTCAAGCATATACTACTTAATTTCTCACGTGTGGAATCTTTTGAAAACTATAAAAGTACGTAAGACATTCTTAAATCAGTAAGTTGGGGGGGGGGGACTAGATTTGTGTCCATTGTATTAAAAAGCTGTATTACTGCATAACTTTGAATCCCATCTTGCAACAAATTGTTCCATTCCTCAGACACTCACTGTCTGTTTCTGTTTGCATTAATCACACTATGATAAACGCCCAGTTGCACTTGCTTGGGAAATGTTTTTAAGTCTTTTAAAAAGCAAATTGACTTATCTTCCTGAGATCTGAAATTTGAGAACACACAGTCCCTACTTCCTTTTAAAGTAAGCTCCCACAGAGCCTATAAAAGGGGGACACTCGGAGGACAGAGGCTTCCATGAGTGCTGACCTCACCGGATCCATTATCTCCTATGTACTTTCAAGCACGAAGAACTCCCGTAAGAACAACTGTGATCAGTAATTGAGCCATGCCTCATATATGCAATTATTATATAATGGAGGCTGAGTAGGCACTGAAACCTCATTAACCGGAAAACACAGCAGATGCTATTTGGATAAGCTTGCTCCAGAGCCCCCATCGAAAGGGTCTACTGCCAGCAACACTGACCTCTGCAGCGCTAACTAATTCCACATTCCTGGGAGTCTTCAGTTCATTATGCAGACTTTTCCCCAAATCGAATCCAGCATAACTGGTTCTTAGTGGAGATACAGAGGAAAATCCTCAAACCCCCAAAACTTGAAATCCCTATTAAAAACTCTATTGGGAAAAAAAAAAAAAAAAAAACTCTATTGGGATAAATGGGCTAAATCCTTCAGCATCCAAGATTTGGCTCCCGAGTGGATTCTGTGCCACGCTGTCACTGTCTTTCTTAAAAAGACATACATTCAGAAAATACCTTTTGTACAGTTAACATTATGTAGAAGTAGACTCCCCTCCGTTTGAGTTAAATCTTCTGTTAAATTTTACCTGAGCTCTGTGATACCGGGCAACCACGATGCCTATGTGTTCAGGAAATGGGCTCACTGCAAATAACCACTCTTTCTATATGACTTAGATAAGACGCACAGATGTTCTGGGACCAGCCCTGATGCGGACCCTCCAAATGACCAGTCTTTCCCTCACAGATACATGAGTAACTGTACTGTTTGTCCCTAATGATCAATCAGAAATAAACCAAACGTTGGTTAAGCGTCTCTCCTTTCCCCAAGCCCCAGTCCTGGGTGCTCCTGCAGCCTGAGCCAACAGTGGCCCTCTTTAAGGACCCCTCCCACAGACTCGGTGGAGTTCAGAGTAAGACATTCTGATCTCGACTCGTCCCAGTGCCCCACACCTGGTCGCTTTCTCCCCTCGGTTACACTCCACCTCAGCAAGGGAAATTTGTTTGCCTTATTGTTGTCACCCTCCCACCTTTTACAACAGTCCCTGTCCCTCTCCTTTCTTGATGAATCACGCTTCTCCCGACCAAGGCCTGGGTTAGGTGTTTGCTTCACAATTCCAGTGGGCCCCTCCCTCCTCCGTCAGGACGGGGGCTGACAGTGTGGGGTGTTGACCTCACGCTTCTCTGTAGCTGGAGAACATGCTACATGTTGGCCAAAGCACTGACAGCCAAAGAGGTAGAGGGGGGAGCTCAAAATGTCAGGGCAGGGAGGAATCTTAGAAATCTACTTGAACCTCATTATTTTACAAATAAGAAAGTGAGGCTACAAAGAGATAAGCAACTTGCCCACATTCACAGAGTAAGTGGGCATGGCCACTGTACTGGGAAACAAAGGCCCAGGGCTGGAAGTTCACGGCATCAAACCCGCATCTACCAGGGACAGTCTGGGCACTGCAGTTCTGGAATCCCTATGCTCTCTGAGAGGAATGTGAAACAAAGTGAGACTCACAACGTCCTACTTTCAAATGTGAGGGGGATGTGTCATATCTCATTTCATTGAGGTAGATTTTTTTTTCTTAAGGATCGGTTTATAGTTTAGGTTTCAAAAATTGCCACAGATTTATAAATGGCATGCTGGGCTTGCCCTGGAGGCTGAGTAATAGGAAGGCAATCCTGGATCTTCGTACAACCTGAATTCTTGGTCATGAACTAGGGTAGCTGTTGACCCCAGATGGCATCCAAGACGCTGCTCCTGTCGGAGCAGAACTGGGCACCACACCGTTTGTAATGGCTGAGTTTTAGGAAGTAGGGTGCCGGGCCTTTCCTCCAAGGTACCTCTGGGTAGACTCAAACCCCCGACCTTTTCGTTAACCATCAAGAGTGTTAACTATTTGCACTATCCAGGGAGACCCCTGTATGTGCAAAGCTAAGCCCACGCCCAACTCCCCTTCTCCGGTCGCAAAGCCCGCCTGTAGTTTCTTGGAGAGAAGGATGGGCATGTGTCCTAGACCTGGCCAGTCACCTAGCTCACATCATCGCGTGCAAGAAAGAAGGCCAACCAGATTATTTCTCTAGGACTTTGACACAGATGCTAAGAGAACATATTCTACCACCCGGGGAAGGCTGTCCGAGCCTCAGGCCAGCGTCCCGTGAGAAACAGAGAGACGCTGATCAGGGAAAAGGTATGGCTATGGAAGGAGAGTTGGCAGAGTCAAATCCGCGGTTCCTGTTCTTTTTTCGGTTCCTTTGATTTTGTACATCTCCCCACTACCCCCCCACACACCCTAGACGATCAACTAGCAGTGCTCCAATTAGTTGCCGAGGCTGTAAGTCATGATGGTCGCAGACCCCTCATCTTTCTTTCAGAGCAGAGTGAGAGAGAGTGTAGGGGGGTAGCAGCTTGTGGGTTTCACTCAAAACCTCACTGCTTCCAGTTGATGCCGACTCACAGCGACGACCCTATTGGACAGAGTAGGACTGCCCTGCGAGTCTCAGAGTCTGCAAGTGCTGTCGGGTGGAGAAGCCCGTCTTTCAAGCCTGGGCCTTCTGGGCTAGCAGCCCAGCCCTTACCCCACGTACTGCCAGGCCCCTTATCCACTGCACTGTCTGAGTCAGCCAAGGCTTTTGCTTAGATTAGTTTGAACTGGGTTTCTGTCGCAGGGTCAAAAGATCCTGACAGATCCTTACTCCAGGAGACAGGAGTGACCATCATACAGGGATATTCGTCGCTTTGTTAATTTTTTACTTGAATGCCTTTAACAGGCTCTACCCTTTCTTATACGACTCCTACACCCAGCAACTTCGCTGCTTCCATTACATGCTTGACCTTGGAGGGTTGCTGTGGCCCTGGCTGGCCCACAGTGTTACAAAAATCCTAATATAAGCTTATTTCGGTACCCCCGACAAAGGCTCAATTTAAAATATGTTCCAGGTAAAGCAGGTTAAATGAGATTTTAGCTTCTGTAGCATGTCTAAGTATTAACACGGTGGCATACATACATACTATGATGGAAAATTTCCCAATTGAAAGCAGCTCCAAAACAGATATGGCTGCTTCCGAATAATCCAGCAGCACAGCTTGACTTTCTATCAGGAGGACTCGGTAAGAACCAGCTTCAGGACCTACCTCCAGTAAGGCTCCAGTTTGGAAGAATTTCAAGGGCTTTTCAATCGAGTAATAGAGGCTATGGTAGCTACCCTTAGCCAGGTACGCTCTCACCACACCAACCGCTATCACGAGCCACCTAAGGAAAACGAGAAGGACAGGCATCAGAGAGAGAAAGTCCACAGAGGCAGGCAGGTGGGATTTAAGGTTAATAGGAAGATGTAGCAACTCATATTTTTAAGATCCTAATATAAAGCACCCCAGTTGGCCAAGTGTAAAATTCACAAGTGGCATCTTAAATTTGTGGATCACAGTGCTGAAAAGCCAGGCCACACCACAGAGATGCCTTGCCACCCCTGTATTTTGCACCCTGCTAGCGGAGTGGCAAGCTCACAGTGGCACCTCTGCCAGCTGGGTCCCAGTCTTTTTGGCCACACTGCCTGTTCAAAGCAGGCCCAATGAAGGGAAGACGTCAAATGGCCCTTCAGCACTGCCAGAAGGTCTGAAGACACAGCAAAAAATTGGTAAAGGAAAATTTTAAGAGGCCAGCGTGGTTAACGGGTCTTTCTTAATAAGGGGGTGGAGAGGTTTTAAAGTGTGCAATGCTGAGGGGTCTCACTGGAACATCCCTTAAAACCTATCCTCTTAAAATTGCAAATGAAAAAAAGGCTTTTTAGCTGAATTCCCCAAACTCAGAAGAGACCACACCAGATCAATACAAGACACCAACACAAAACACTGAGGCATGAGGCTGTGAAGGTTCACGCTTCTGCTCGTGCTCTGGTGTTCTCCGAAATAGATTTCCCAGGCCCAGTTCCTCCCCAAGAAGCTCCATAGTCAAGTGAATGGGCCTTAATTGCCACGCTCTACCTCCTGGAAGGACATCACAGCTTTGCTACAACTTAGTGAGGAAACGGTACAGGTGCTCTCTCTTAGCTCCGGAACACATCACTCAAGAACTTCACACGAGAGTTTGAAAAGAAGAAATGGATTCTATAGGGGAATTTGAAATCGCACTGGAGTCACGTGGCAGAGTAAAACTGTGCCCCATGGGCTGTCAGTGGTTTTGAAGGAACAGAATGCCAAGTGTTTCTTTTAAGGGGTAGGCTCGAACCTCCCACCTCTTGGTCAACACTGTAGAGTGTTAACCTTTTGCACCAGTCAGAGGCCCCGGAAGTTCCAGTGGCAGTGTGGAAAAGGATCGGACACCCTTCTTCCCCCCTTGCCCCTACAGGCTCTGTTCATTGCTCAGAACTAAAGACTCTCTCCTCTGACTCGCGGTATGTAACATTTCTCTCTAGTCCAGTGACCCGGCGAGGACAAGACAAATGTCACATATAAATACACGCAGATTCTTGAGTGTTCTTTAAAAATCAGTCTCCGTGACCAGTGTTGCGATAAAGAACATTGGAATCTGTAATATGTCCTCACTGGCCTGTGAGTCAAGAGAGAGAGGTTCTACGAGTTCCTAATCTGCAACAAACAAGTTCTAAAACCTTACCCAAGTCAAGTCAGTCACATTCTATTTTCTCAGAGCCCAGGTTTCAACACTGTTGTTCTTCAAACCACCTCTCCAGATACAGAAATGTTTTTGCGTGTGAGAGAAATTCAAGGTGATGAATCATTAATATATGGCATTGCCATTTGCATACAAAAAGACAAGGGGGAGGAAAGAATGCATCTGTGCACTTGCTTATGTCATTATCTCAAACAAACCCATAGCCAGGTAGTTGATGATTTCCGCTCACAGAGACCCTCTATGGGGGAGGGGGGTGTGGAATGCGCCACAGGTTCTCAATCTTTAGGGAAGCAAACTGCCACAAAGTATTCCCTCTGAGCTGCTGCCGACTCAGACACCGATGCCTACCACTGCACAGCCAGGGCTCCTAGCCAGTGTCTGAGGGACACAGGAAATTAGCTTTGGGGGTGGGGAGCAGGGTCTATCAAGGAGCCCTGGTGGTGTACTGGTTACTCATTGGGCTGCCAACCCCAAGGTTAACAATGCAAAACCACCAGCTGCCTCGAGGGAGAAAGATAAGGCTTTCTATTCTTATAAAAATGTTAGTCTTGAACTAGAGCAGCAGTGGGTCGTGACACCTTTGGGGGTCCAACGACCCTTTCACAGGAGTTGCCCGATTCATAAGAGTAGCAAAATGACAGTTACGAAGTAGCAATGAAAATAATTTTATGATTGGGGGGTCACCACCACATGAGGAACTGTATGAAAGGGTCCTGGCATTAGGAAGGTCGAGAACCACTGAACTAGAGGAATGTCGTGTGTTTCATTGGTGCTATGCTGCACCCTGGCTGACTCGTCCCTTCCTTGTGACCCTTCTGTGAGGAGATGTCCAATTGTCTACAGATGGGCTTTGGGTCTCCACTCCGACTCCCATCATTTGCATCGATATATTTGTTTGGGGTCTTCTGATGCCTTATACCTGCTCCCATTGACACCTTGTGATCACACAGGCTGATGCACTTCTTCCATGTGGGCTTTGTTGCTTCCCTGCTAGATGGCCCAGCTCTACCATACAAATCTACAAATCCAGCTAGACCAGAACATGTACACTGGTACAGATAAGAGCTCTTGGCCGACACAGAATTCAGGACAGATAAACCCCTCAGGATCAATAATGGGAGTAGAAATACCATGAGGGTAGGGGGAAGGTGGGAGTTGAAAGGAGAATGGATTGCAATGATCTATATGTAACACCCCGCCCCCCAGGGAGGCAAAAACCAGAAACACGGGTGAAGAGAAACAGCGGATGGTGTAAGATATGAAAATAGTAACAATTTATATTTTATCAAGGGGTCACGAGGGTAGGAAGGTAGGGGAAAGAGGCGCTGATTCCAAGGGCTCAAGTAGAAAGAAAATGTTTTGAAAACGATGGCAACATATGTACAAAGGGCCTTGATAAAATCGATATATGAATTGTTACAAGAGCTGTAATAGACCCCTATAAAATGATTTACAAAAATAATAATAATAAGTTAGTCTTGAGACCACTGGGAGCAGTCCTACCCTATCATGTAGAATCACTTTGGTGGGAACTGAGTCTATGGCAGTGAGGGAGGGCGTCTGAGTGGAAAGGGCAAAGACAGGAAAGAGTGCCACTGTATGCTCTTTTGCATATTTGAAATTAGAATCTTGCCAATGTATTAGTCTTTTTAAAAAAATAAATAAAACTGATGTTCACACTATAGTTCTTTCAATTTTTCAGTATGCTTGAAAGGTCTCATAATAAAGTAGTACAGAAAAATAAACTTTACAAACATATAACAGAGAGTGTGAGGCTTTCCACTCCCCTACAGTCATGCAGACTTGGAAACCCAAAGGGGCAGCTCTTCCCTGTCCTGTGGGGTCACCACGGGTGAGAACTGACTCCGTGACAGTGAGTAAACTGCAAAGCTGGAGGGACCTTGGAGATCTCACCTAGCCCAACTCTAGTTTTACAGATGAAAAATAAAGGTCTAGAAAAATAGTGATTTACCCAAGGAACTGATGGGCTGAAATGATTAAGAAACCTTTAAAAACCAGAAACATTAACACTCACTGCCATCAAGTCAGCTCTGACATACAGTGACTACAGGGGCAAGGTACAACTGCCTCTAAGGGGTTCCCAAACTTTAAACCTTTACAGGCGTAGACGGCCTTAGCATCCTGCAGAGCGGCAATTGGGACTGAACTCCTGACCCTGTGGTTGGCAACCCAAAGCACAGTTCACTACACTACTAGGGCTTCTGCGGGGAAGGAAGGGGAGGAAAAAAAGTGGGGTCAAACCTATTTTGAGAGTCTATCCCTGCCTCCACCACCACCCCCCTTTCCATAGCCGCCCTTCCCATTCCCTGTGTTCCCAACCCCAATCCACTCTACTCAACCTAAATTCGTCTCTGCTCCTGTCGCTGGTCACAAACTTGGACCACTCTCTGATGAACGCTCAGCGTGGGTTTTGAAACAGCCGCCGAAATAAATGGTCCCTCGGCTGCCACACTCCCTCCATCCCCCGGAGGGGCGCAGACCGCCCTTCGGGACTGGCTGCCCGTGCGCTCGCCCTCCGCGCCGCCCCTCCGACGGGCACCCGTGGGGGCCCGCCCGCCGCCCGCAGCCCCGGGCCCGCAGGGCCAGCGCCTGGCGGGCAGCCATCCCCGCGGCTCCTCGGGGCCCGCATCCCTCGCGGCGACCGAACTCCAGCCCCGGCAGCCCCGGCAGCCCCGGGAACTTGGCTCGGGCCTCCACGCCGGGCGCTGCTCCGGCGTCGGGACCGGGGCCGATGGAGCCGCCCTCACCGGGGGCCGGGGTCGGCCGGAGCCGCGGGGCGAGCGGAGGGCCGCACGCAGGGCCCACCCCCACCCTCGGCCATGCTCCCTCCCTCCCCGCCTCGCGGGTCCCCGAGCCTCAGCCTCACCCGGCCGTCATGACCACGTTGTAGATAACCAGGTACGCCGTGGCCAGAGGCCCCGGGCCCTTCTTCTTCCGCGCGCCGCTGGCATCGCCGAGCGCGGCTCGGCCGCCGCTACCCCCATTCCCCTTCGTCGCTGCAGCCGCCGCCGCCGCCGCCGCCATGTCCAGCGCCCGTAGCGGCCTCTCGCTGCGCGAGCACCCTGGACCCGACTGGGCCCAGCGGCGAGGGGGCGGAGCGGAGGCGGGGCCGAGGCTGAGGGGTGGGGCGAGAGGGGCGGGGCCGAGTCACACGCGAGGGGCGGGGCCGGGGGTCGAGGCCAAGCCACAGGCGAGGGGCGGGGCCGGGGTCGAGGGGCGGGGCCGAGTCACACGCGAGGGGCGGGGCCGGGGACAGCGCTCACGGCGGCCGCCATCTTCGTTGAGGGCTGGGACGTTACTGGCGCTCCGTCCGGCTCCGCTCCCCTCAGTTCGTCTCAATCTCCGCAGCTACCTGGGATCAGCGGGATCGCGTCGTCTTCTGCGCTCCGCGGAACACCCTGTGGCGCCATCTTGGGTTAGGTCAATGCCGCCCCGAATGTGTGGGTGCTTCCTCCCGGGCGGTTCCAGATCCCCGGGTCTCTTTTCGTTGGATCGGGGCAGTTAACCTTCCGGACCGCTTCGCCATCATGGCGCCTCCCCACGGCCCCTTCTTCGCCGTCGTGCACCCGGGCGCCCTGCCATTTTGGACCGGGCCCTGGCGCCGGCTTCGCTTCCCATCCCCCCGAGGCCGTCCGGACGCCGGCTGCCGCCCTTTCCGGGTGTGCTCGGCTGCACCACGGGCACTGGGCGGTGAAGTCTGGCCCCCGCTTTTTTGTTTAAGTTACTAATACTGGCGAAAGTCGACGAGAATGGTGCCCGTTTACGATCGGATGAAGTTCTCGCGCGGAGCCCAGGACCAGGGTCCCCGTCGATGGGACGCGGGCGTCCGCTGGGGGGGACGCCGAGGGAAGCGGGTGCCCTGTGCCCGCGACGGCCCGAATTAGGTGGGAGGACGCCACTTTAGATGGAAAACAACCCTTGTCCGCAGGGAAACTGAGGCCGGCTGTAGAACTTGCTTCCACACGCTGGTCCCACTTTCCATTCACTGCTAGGGCCCGGGGGAAACTGAGGCAGGCTGTAGAACCTGCTTCCACACGCTAGTCCCACTTTCCATTCACTGCTAGGGTCCAGGATTGCCTCTGAGAGCCTGCTGCTACCTTCGATTTTAATGCACCCCAACATTTCCTTACATGAGTCAGAAATGCAACAAAGAGGGAGAAGGGGCTGGTTTCCAAAAGAAGGAAGATTTAATTCTGGGCAGATCAAGTCAACAAATAATAATCATGCCTGATTCCACGCTGTTTACATAGTTATATATTAGAATTGTAGCTACATAAAGGTTGAGGGCATTGGGCAGGTTAGAAAGGTTTAGATAAACAAAATTTCTAAAGAATGAAAAGCAGACACTGATGGGAAGGGATATGAGTCAGAAAAAGCTTTCAAAGGAGGTGCCCGACATAATGCAGTAAGGGATGTGTTCTGACAAGGAATGGTCATTGTCGTACTTACACCAAGGGAAGGCATGTAATTGCGCCTATAGAAGGTGAGCCCAGGCCAAACTCTCTGCCATCAAGTCAATTCGGACTCGTAGTGACCCTATAGGACAGAGGGTCCTCATCTTTGCAGACTGCCTCATCTTTGGCCAGGATTGCTTGAACCACCAACCTTGTGGTTCACAGGCCAACATTATAACCCACCGTGCCACCAAGGTTCCTTTATAACCAAAATAGAGTGATTTAAAAAAGTAAATTCCAAGAAATTTGGGGGAATCAAATGCTAGATGGGGAGATTGTTTCAACTAAGACATAGTAAGAAACCACCATTTAGAACGATCTAGAAACAACCCAAACCCCACTACCATTGGTGTTGCCACATAGTGACCCTATATAGGCTGTGAATCTATGGGAATAGACAGCCTCGTCTTTCTCCCAAGGACTGGCTGGTGGGTTTGAATCAACGACCTTGGGGCTAGCAGTCCAATGCTTACTCAGTAGTCTGATGAAAAAAATTTTTTAAACATTTTATTAGGGACTCATACAACTCATCACAATCCATATATACATCAATTGTGTAAAGCACATCTGTACATTCTTTGCCCTAATCTTTTTCAAAGCATTTGCTCTCTACTTAAGCCCTTTGCATCAGGTCCTCTTTTTACCCCTCCCTCCCCGCTACACCCTCCCTCATGAGCCCTTGATAATTTATAAATTATTTTGTCATATCTTGCCCTGTCTAACATTCCCTTCACCCCCTTTTCTTTTGTCCATCCCCCAGGGAGGAGGTCACATGTAGATCCTTGTAATCGGTTCCCTCTTTCCAATCCACTCACCCTTTAGCCTCCCAGTATCTCCCCTCACACCCCTGGTCCCGAAGGTTTCATCCACCCTGGATTCCCTGTGCCTCCAGCTCCTATCTGCGCCAGTGTATATCCTCTGCTCTATCCAGACTTGCAAGGTAGAATTCAGATCATGATAATTGGAGGGGAGGAAGCATTTAGGAACTAGAGGAAAGCTGTATTCTTCATCGGTGCTACATCGCACCCTGACTGACTCATCTCCCCTAGACCCCTCTGCAAGGGGATCTCCAGTGGCTGACAGGTGGACTTTGGGTCTCCACTCTGCACTTCCCCCTTCATTCACTATGGTAAGATTTTTTTTTTTTCCTGATGATACCTTGTACCTGATCCCTTCGACACCTCGTGATGGCACAGGCTGGCGTACTTCTTCCATGTGGGCTTTGTTGATAGCCAGGCACCATAGCTCTTTTGATAGCCGGACACCATCAGCTTTCTTCGCCACTTCGGCTTATGCACCTGTTTGTCCTCAGCGATCGTATCATGCAGGTGTGCACCCAATGATATGATTTTTTGTTCTTTGATGCCTGATAACTGATCCCTTCGGAACCACGTGATCACACAGGCTAGTGGGTTCTTCCATGTGGGCTTTGTTGCTTTTGAGCTAGATGGCCGCTTGTTTATCTTCAAGCCTTAAGACCCCAGATGCTATCTCTTTTGATAGCCGGGCACCAAGTCTGATGAAATTATCTGGGCAAAAAATTCAAATATTTTCTAAAGAAGATTATATAATTGGTCAAATAGGATATGAAAAGATATTCAGTATCATTTTTCATTAGGGAAATGAAAATCACAACCAAAATCACATGCACACACCCAAGGATGGCCATCATCTGACAACTGGAATGTAACAGTGTTGGGTGGGGTGGAGAAACTGGAACTCTTAGCTATGGCTGATGGGAGTATAAAGTGGTGCAGCCATTATGGAAAGCAGTTTGTTCCACAAAAAGTTAAAAAGAATTACTATATGACTTAGCAATCCCACTCCTACATATCTATCTATATAAAACATTTTTCAAGTCATTTTATTGAGGGACTCTTATAAATCTTATAACAATCCATCTGTGTTGGTCTGGGTAAACTAGAGAAACAAATCCACAGAAACTCATATGTATGTAAGATAGAGTATTATATAAAGGGTAAGTGTACGTTAGGAAAGCATCCCAACCCAGTACTGTCCAAGCCCATAAGTCCAACATTAGCCCATAAGTCCGACACCAATCTACAGTTATCCTCAATTTCACTAAACACATGCA
Organism: Tenrec ecaudatus; assembly: GCF_050624435.1. NCBI lineage: Eukaryota > Metazoa > Chordata > Mammalia > Afrosoricida > Tenrecidae > Tenrec > Tenrec ecaudatus. The sequence goes on along the minus strand of NC_134537.1, from coordinate 43,865,052 downwards.
ATAACGCCAACTTCAGGAGGAAAGCCAAATCAGTGAGAGTGTAAGCATCTCAGTGCTGGCAGGTGTCTCCACAAGGCTGCTCCAGCACCCAGGGCTGCATCAGGGTGGGCCATGTGGCTTCTCCTCAGGGATGTCTCCCAGGAAGTGAGCCTGGCCAGCTGAAGCAGGGAACTGGCTAAGGCAGCTGTACCCTGCACCATCAGAAAGCAAGAGACCCGAAAACTAGAAAGGCGAGGCTCACCGAGCCATTTAGTTCTCTGCCCTTCAATTAATCCCACATGTGTTTATTGGCCAGGTTGATACAATAAACCTTAATTATCTCACCATCATTCAGTTTTATTAAGCACAATTGTACATATGTTGCCATCAACATATCTAAAACATTTTCTTTCTCTTTGAGCCTTTGGTATCACCTTTTTTCCCCCTCCCTCCCTCCCCCACCCTTCAACCCTCATGAATCCTTGACTATTTATATATTATTAGTGTTATTTCGTGTCTTACACTGTCCCTTGTCTTCACCCACATTTGTCCTCAGAAGGGGTGGAGAGCTATATATCTAACCTTGTGATAGGTTCCTCCTTTCTCCACCCCCCCAACCTCTACTCCCTTACCTTCATGATATCGTTACTTCCACTACTGTTTCTGACAGTTTTATCTGTCCTGAATTACATGTGTCAAGAGCTCTTAGCTGTACCAATGTGTACTCCAGTCTAGTGGGATGTGTAAAGCAGAACTGGGTCATGGTAGTTGGGGGTGGGGGGATGGAGGAAGCATTCAGGAACTAGAGCAATGTGTATGTTTCATCAGGGCTGTACTGCACCCTAGTTGAATCGTCCCTTGTAACCCTTCTGTGGGGAGATGTTCAATTGTCTACAGATGGGCTTTGGGTCTCCAGCCCCCCTCTTTCTCATCAATATAATTTTTTGTTTTTGGACTTTTTAATACTTGCTACCTGATCCTGTCAACATCTCATGATCACACAGGCTGGTGTGCTTCTTCCATGTGGGCTTATTTGCTTCTTTGCTAAATGGCTGCTTGTTTACCCTCAAGCTTTTAAGACCCCAGACACTGTATCTTTGGCTAACTGAGCACCATCTGCTTTCTTCACCACATTTGTTTATGCACCCATTTTGTCTTTAGTGATCATGTCAGGAAGGTGAGTATCAAAGAGTGCCAGGTTATTAGAACAAAGTGTTTTTGTGTTTAGGAAGGCTTTGAGCAGAGGCCCAAAGTCCATCTGCTATCTTAATACTTAACATATAAATATATGTACATTAGCCTCTATTCCTTTCATTATAAATTAATATATTTACATGTATACATACCTATAGCTATAACTATAAATAGATTTTGCCTCCTGCTTCTTTTCTCTATTTCCTTTCATCTTTCCCCCTGTCCCACTATCATGCTCACCCTTCACTTGGCTCTCATTAATTCCTCTCATATACATTGCACCTGATCAAATCCCACCAGGCATTATATGCCCACCTCGCCATGAATTTTAGATCTCTTGTTGTTCCCTTTTCCCTGAGTTTGTTGGCTCCCCGCTCCCCCTCCCTGTCTCCTCCTCTCACCATCAATTTTAGATCTCTTGTTCCCTTATTATTTTTAAGCACTTGAGAACAGGTTTTCAAACAAAAATGCATCCTATTTGAAATAGTCATAGGTGGAAATAGCATCAATGGATGAATGGATAAATTGTGGTGTATCCACAACAGGGATGAGCCTTGAAAGCATTGTGCTAAGTGAAAGAAGTCCATCATAAAAGATACACATTCTTCCCTTTCATATGAGGTGTCCAGAGAAGGCAAATCTATGAGGAAAGGTAAACCTAAGTAGGGTGCATTTGAGTACTAACCCAAAGCAGCTTGGAAATTTGAACCTACCCATGAGCGTTGACCATGACCCAAGAGAGGCTTGGCCATCCGCGTCCTTAAAGATTCCAGGCAAGAGAACTCTGCAGAGCTTAGCTCTATTCTGTCACACGTGGAGTGATCAAGAACAGGAATAAACTCCAGGACAATGGGCTCAGTGTTGGTTTCCTACAGAGACTTACAGGAACTCAGTGATGTCTTAGGGTTGAGGACACTGAGTGGGCGGTTGAGCTGCCAACCACAGGGCTGGGGAAAGGGCATGGTTCCTAAATGGTACAGGGCCTGACTTTATGATGATGGAATGTTATAAAACTGGCTGTGGGGATGGTTGCATGTATCTACTGGTCTTAGGACAGACATATGGAGATTATCCTGTCACAGACAACATTGTATTTCACGACAGCTCTGACGCTCATTCTTTTGATGATCCATGCAACACCGCTCCTCTTGAATTTGTCACTGCTTACATAGTAAGCTGCATGATTGTCCATTCAAAATGGTCAAGTCAGTCCGTTTCAGCTCATTGATGCCTTGAATATCCATCTTTATGGGCTTCAATTTCATTTTCCATGAATTCTGCTTTTCTGAGATTAGTACTTCCTACATTCTGTATTCCAGTTATTAATGGGTGTTTGCAGGTGTTTCTTCTAATTTTTAGTCATACCAGTCAGCAGAGTCCCCCAGCTTTAATTTATCCACATAGTTAAGGCCGGCTCTACTTTGAGGAGGCAGCTCCTCCCCAGGCCTGTTTTGAGTGCCTTCCAACCTGAGGGGTTCTTCTTAAAGCACTTTTTAAGATGACGGTTGGGCTACTAGTCAGAAGGCTTTCAGTGGCTAATCTCTTCAAAGTAGGCTGCCTCCTTACCCTGCCTCGACAGTTCTTAGTCACCTGTTCGCCATGGTGGCCATGCTGGCATTGGAAGTACTGCGGCATGGCTTCCAGTGTCACAGCAACACGCAAGCCATCTCGGTGTAATAAATTGACGATGAGTGGTGGAGACTTTATGCTATCTAAGTAATAGCTCAACAAAACAAAGTTTAGCAATTTTAAATTTTGCTCCCCTTCATATATTAGAATTATCAGATAGAGAATATAAAATCAGCATATTTGGATTATTTGATGACATAAAAAAAGCCCACGATGAAGGAATGAGAAACCATACAGATTACAAAGGTTCTTTTTTCCCCCAGGGAGACAATAGAGATACTAATGAACATTTGACTTTGATAACTTGCTGATTCATGCTATTTCTATGGTAACCACTAAAAACATAAAAACTAAATGTACAGTTCCCAAATGAGTAGAGGGGAACGAGAATTAGAATAATAATAATATATTTACATTAACAAAGTAAAAGACAAGGAAAAAGAAACAATAGAATGAGCAAATGAAAACACCAATAAGGAGGTAACTTTAAATCTTTTTTTTAAAATTTTATTGCCATAGAATTCAAATATCATACACTTCAATAGTTCAATCATATTAAGGAGAGTTGTACAATCTTCATCACAATCGATTTTAAAATACTGCAACGCTTTATAGGCATAGAAAGCTTCCTCTGTCCTCTGCAAAGTGGCTGGTGGTTTCAAACTGCTGCCCTGGTGGTTGGTAGTGCAACCCATAATGGAGTTATAAACAAGAGATTGGACTTAAAGCAGATTATTCTCTTACTGGTGGGTGAAAAGAGATGCGGTAACTTTAAATCTAAACTAACTTCCTTTGAGTATAACTGCCCTTTTCGTCTCTGAGACTAACTCTGTGTGTGTGTGTGTGTGTGTGTGTGTGTGTGTGTGTGTGTGTGTGTATGAGACTAACTCTGTGTATGTGTGTGTGTGTGTGTGTGTAAGAGCCTTATATAAAAGAGCAATTGTTTATAGAGAAAACATCCCCGCTGAGTCCAGATCAAGTCCATGAGTCTGATATTAGCCCGTATATCCGATACTAGTCCACAAAATCCTCTTTAGACTCATGCAGCACATGCAATGATGCAGAATGCAGGAAGATCACAGGCCAGTGGGTGGAAAGTCCTGTGGATCCAGTGGTGGTGGAAGCATCTCAGCGCTGGCACAGGTCTCCACGTGTCTCCTCCAGCTCTCTGAGTGTGAGACTCTACCCAAGTAGAGCTCCTGGAGGAACGCTGGTGATTTTGAACCCATGACCTTGCAGTTAGCAGCTCCACAGTAACCACCACATCACCAGGGCTCCTAGTGACATGATAGAGCAGAGACGTGCTGCTTCTTAGAATTCCCAGGCTGTAAATCTTTACAAGAGAAAAGCCACATTTTCTGCCCCAGAGCTGCTGTAGTGGGTTTGAACTGCAAGTACATAACCTGTACCACCACCAGGGCTCAGTAAGGTAAAACCAAGTGCAAGTATGTCTGTAACTGCATTAAAGGTAAGTGGAATAAATGCTCCAATTGTCAGTCTAGAAAAATGATAGAACTCTATGTTGAAGACTGCAGAAAGGTTGTAATTTAAATGATAGACACAGACATACTTTGATGATATTAACCAACAGAAGCTCAATGTGGCAGGCACTCTTCCCCACCCCCTTCCACTTACCTCCCAATGTGGAGGACCAGGCCCCACAATCGAATGGGTGTAAGGGCCAGTTGTGTAATTGATGGGTAAAATTAAAGAGACATCAGACAAGTTAAGACATGCAAAAGCTCACCTCCTGGATGACCACGATCTCAGCAGCCAGGTCCCCGCAAATAGATCAAATATATTTCCAATCACGGCTGATATACATTTAGGGGACGTGCAACCCCCCTAATTACATCGGAACAGGAAGGGGTTATAATTTAGGCATACGTGCAATGGGAGGGGGGTGAGCTAGGGGTGTACACGCAATAGGAAGGGGAGGCACTAGGCACATGTGACAAAATGGGCAGACTCTAAAGTCAAGCTTGATCCTCCTTGAGTTGGCTTGACTTTATCTTTGGGCTCTCCTTCAGGGAAACAGGCCAGCCACTATCCTTATCAGAAGGGAGTGGGCCCCACCTAGGGTGGGCTAAACTATAGGGTCTGATCACTCTAGATGGCTGATAACCCTCAGTGAGATAACCTCTAAGCCAGTGGTTCTCAACCTTCCTAATGCCTCAACTCTTTAATACAGTACCTCTTGTTGTGGTGACCCCCTGTGGGAGTCACCTAATCTGGTGTCAATTTAAGGATTATGAGTGTAGGGGTGGAGTCTAGGCTGTCAATCTGGAGATAGCCAAGGAGACTTCTGTGGTCATGGCCTTCTCCTGAGAATTCTGGGAAATCTGGTGCTTCCTTCTTGGAAGTGAGAGCCACCATCTCTCTCAGTTCACTCCCTCGGAGACTCTCTACTGACAAGGCGGACATCCTGTGAGGCATTGCTGAGGAGATGCCACATGGACCTACCCTGATGGAGCTCTGGGAACTGGAATGGAGACCCCTGCCAGCACTGAGATGTTTCTACCACCACTGACTTTGCAGCCACTGGCCTGTCATCGTCCTGCATTCAGCATCATTGTATGTGCTTCATGAGTCTGAAGAGGACTTTATGGATTGATATTAGAAATATGGGCTAATATTGGACTTATGAACTTGATCTGGACTGGGCTGGGATGTTTTCTCAATGTTCAGTTGCTCTTGTATATAAATCTCTTTCTTATACACATATGTGTGTCCATGGACTTGTTTCTCTAGTCTACCCAGACTAACACACCCCAACCATAAAATTATTTTCATTGCTACTTCATAATTGTCATTTTGCTACTGTTATGAATCGTCATGTAAAATCTGATATGAAGGATATATTTTCATTGTTACAAATTGAACATCATTAAAGCATAGTGATTCATCAAAAAATATATATAATTATATATTATGAAATATGTATTTCTAATGACAAATAAATGCAATTTTGTCTTGAAGCACAGTGTAGCATGGGTAACAGTCTTTACTCCCGATACTCAAAGGTGGGCATATCTGCATGTTGGCAGACCCGCCTGGAGATGATGCCTAGAGAAGCCGTGTCTCGGTTCCTAAGATTGTTGGAAAGCTGTGTTTTCCATTGGTCTTAGGTGACCCCTGTGAAAGGGTCATGTGACCCCCAAAGGGGTCTAGACCCACAGGTTGAGAACGCTGCTCTAAGCAGTTGCCCTCCAAGTGTGTAGTCATTGGCCATGTGTTAGCAAGCAGCATCTTAGGTTTGGCATACAATATGCAGGGACAGCCTGGGGAGTCACCTTTCTGTACACCCCCCCCCCCCCCCCGGTGTTTAGACTTGCTTTCTCTAACCTGTAAACATTTGGGCGGCCTGGTGGCACAGTGGTTACGCATTGGGCTGCAATGTGCACGGTCAGTAGTTTGAAAGCAGCAGTTGCTCTTTGGGGGAAAGACAGGGCTTCTAATCCTGTAAAGATGACAGGTTTGGAAACTCACGGAGCAGGTCTGCCCTGTCCTGTAGGGTCGACGTCGACACGGATGGCAGTGAGTGAGTACTTAGTTATACACCTTATCACCTTTATGGCAGAAGAGACTTTGCAGGTGTGCTTCAGTCAAGGACCTTGAGATGGGGCGACCTTGAGATGGGGCTTTCCCTGCACTTTCTGGGAGCAGAAGTGCCCGTCCTAGGGGACTGTGCCTGCGGAAGCACATCTCAGAGATGCAACAGGCAACGTTGGTTGCTAGCTTTAAGACAGAGGCTCAGAAAGGGGACCGCCCTGGGCGCCCCTCCACAGAAACACCAGAAAGGTGGCCAAAGCCACCGGAAGCGCTTTATCAGAATCTAGAAAGCAGCCAGAGGTTTTTAACAAGCAAATGTGTATGCAAAAAGCCACTGAGATCCAGAAGGAGTGCTTTGGAGTGTGGGGGAGGTCAGATGCTAGTAGTCATCTCCCCTGAGGATCTGTTGCCAGACTGGCTCCCTGCTGTTAAAGACAATGGACAGGCCTGCAGTCGTCCATTTGGTTTCTGTAGGTGGAGTTCACACCCTACTGATAATGGTTCTTAAGGAGATCCAGAGAACAGGTCAAAGTTAAGCTGCCATCCTAAATCTAGGATCTGCCCATCTTGTCACATGTATACTCCAATCCCTCCTCTTCCTATTGTGTGTATGTTCCTAGACCACCCCCTCACTGTATTAACCTATAGGGCAACCCCTTCCTGTGACGTGTGTTGTTACCTGTAATTAGTGGACTTGCACATCCCCAAAGGTATATAGGCCTGGGTTAGCAATAGAGATCACTCTTGCTCTCTCAGCTCCTGACTCACTCTCTCGGCTCCTCCCTCTCCCGTCTTGGCTCCCCTGTCCCCTTTGCCCTCCTTCCCTTCCCCCTCTCCTGGTGGACCTCAAGCAGAGCTGAGGTGAGCATGCTACCATGAAATGTGTCTGACTTCATTATTGCAATATCTCTTTATCTCTCATGCTCTCAATGACCTTAATATGATATTTATATGCCTCAACTGTACAATTATGCTTACTGAACCCATGATTAGTGGTGGGGGGCTGCCCCACCCAATTCATACCACATTGCAGACTTTTTAAATTCCTCTTGCCCCATCTCCACACCCCAGCCTTAGAGCACTTAACTTTTTACTAAATCTACTGAGGTAAGTAAAAATATACATAACAAAACGTACAACACTTCTATATCTTCTACAGCTCAGTGACACTGAGTATATTCAAGTCGTGCAATATTCTCACGGTCCCTTTTCAAGTCATTATACACCACCACTAACTTAGGTTCAATGCCCCTAAACAAAATTTCTCGCGCTCTCTCCCGCGCCCCCCCCCCAACCTCTGGTAACCACTAATAATCTTTGGTTTCTGTATATTTGCTTTTTAAAAGTTAAATGATGTTACACAGTTGTTCTTTTGTGGCTGTTTTGTCTCACTCGGCATGATTTTACCCCAGTAGTGGCGTGCATCAGGACTTCATTTCCCTTTGTGCCTGGGTACTCTTTCATAATGGGATCCAGCCCACATCCAGATGGTCCCTAAGGGATGGTTGTGTAATTGAAGGGAAGAAATTAGGTGACAGACAAAGGTTTGGGGGTGCTCACTTCCTCCACGGTATCAGGAAAACCAGGTCCAGGAGGGAGAAAGAGAGAGTGAGAGAGAGAGAATGTATTCTTTCACCAACTTATATAGTTTGGGGGCATGCAAGCCCCCTTCAATACAGGGAACCACATAACAAAGTGGGCAGTACCTTAACCCTAGAAGACCCTGAGTTCACTGGAGGAGGAACCTAACACCAGTGCTGGGGCAGGTAGGAAGGGGTGACTGCCCCCTTAGAACAGTAGTAACATGTCTGCCCCATGGATAAAGTTGCAGCTCAGATAGCAATCAGTTGGGTGCTTGTAAGAGGTAACTTTAAGGTAGCACTATGATGGGAGGATATTGTGGGGACTAATCTTAATTATGAGAATGTAATTGAGATTCATCTCTAACTCACAAGTGTGAAGACCTCCCTCCACCCAGAACCCTAGCCTCCCAGGCTTCTTAAATACGAGAATAAAGAATTTGTCCACATATACTCTCTTCCCAGTCCTCAGTTTCCCACATTTTATCGTCTGCGTGTGCTGTTTTATTTGGATGCCCATCTGCTGATGGGCATTCTGGTTGTTTCTACCTTCTGTCTGTTGCACGAATGCTGTAGTGAACATTGGTGTGCAGGCTTCTGTTTGCATTGCTGCAAACCTATACCTAAACCTATACCTATACCTATACCTATACCTATACCTATACCTATACCTATACCTATACCTATACCTAGGATTGGGGCTGCATGTGACTGGCTCTAAGAAAGCAGCGAGGAGTCCACCAGCAATTCTCCTGGTTTCCACACACCATATGGTAATTTCCCAAATTCCTCACCTTTATAACCCTCCTCCCAGCTGCTGAGCAGGACTTCCCTGACCTGCTGGCCTAGGTCATGGAACCTCATCCTGGAGCTCGCCCCACCTAATAAAGCTATTTCTGTTTCTGCTCTCCCTCGTCCTGTCATGTCCGTCTTCCCCCTTGTTCCTCAGTTTCGCCTTTACAATATAAAGGTCCCAAACTTGCTAAGGCATTGGAGGAATGTGTAAGACATCAAGATTCATTATAAAGACAGTAAGTAAGACGGTGCAGTCTCAGCACAGGGATGAGAACTAACCAATGGACAGAAGCAGGATGGAAGCCAACTGCCTAGGGACACACCCATGCATTAATAGAAAGTTTGTATATGACTGACCTATACAGTAGGGAAGAGACAGACTGGGGTTTGTATATGACTGATCTATACAGTAGGGAAGAGACAGACTGGGGTTTGTATATGACTGACCTATACAGTAGGGAAGAGACAGACTGGGGTTTGTATATGACTGACCTATAGAGTAGGGAAGAGACAGACTGGGGTTTGTATGTGACTGATCTATACAGTAGGGAAGAGACAGACTGGGGTTTGTATATGACTGATCTATACAGTAGGGAAGAGATAGACTGGGGTTTGTATATGACTGACCTATACAGTAGGGAAGAGATAGACTGGGATAGCTGGATAGACATGTTAGGGTGGGAGGAAGCAATAACCCCCCCCCACCTTACACCATGCACAAAAATTATTTGTAGGTGGATTTAAGACAGAAGTGTGTCACCAGGTGATCCCTGTTGGCATCTGCCTCTAGGTCATAAAGCCAACCTGCTGCTCTGCCTTACAGTCTCCTAGTCTCAGCCATGCTCCTCTGTTCTGTTTCATCGTCTCTTGCTTGGTCTCTGTCTGGGTCTGGCTCCTTTGCGCTGTCCTATGATCTCTGTGCTGCAACCCGTGATCTCAGCCTCCCCCACTTCAGACAGAGATCCCGAATGTGCTCCCCTGCTGGGCCTTCTTCCAACAGTCCCAGGAGTTCTTCTGTGCTTCTGAGATGGTTCTGGTCCACAGAGGAATGACTTGTAGGTGTGTGTTTTGTCTTTCAGCAGACCATATGCCCAAGGAAACAGAGTGTGACTTGGTTCCTGTGCTCTGCTTAGTGGAGACTAAGGATTAATTCCACCTTAATACCATTTATTATCAAAGCAGAGAATTCCCTCCAAAATAGGATTCTAACCACAGGCATAGAGGCTAGAATTCATAACACATCCCCAAAGGGATTATGGCTACAAGAGCCATATTAATTGACTATGCCTCAGTGCCTAACAACAAGCTTCCCCACCATTGGTAATGCCCTTAAGTTAATATTTTCATTGTTATGTTCATAACAGCTACTTGGTTATGTATAATTTATATTTATATGTTAACTATGAAAATGTTATATAAATTAAAATGACTAAATTATTAGAAGTGTATTAACAATATAACCAATAAAAATAGAAATATACATGTAAGGAATATAAATAAAAGAACATAAAATAATACAAACACATTAAAACAAATATGAATAATATAAGTAGATTAGTATAAATGTCTTATAAATTTAAATTAATAAATTTGAAGTAAAAAGTAATACTGCTCGTGGGGAAAGCAAGTCATATGGTCTGCATCTGGATGACATTCAAGGATGCTATTGGGGTTAATCTGGCTATAATAAAGGGACCATTCCCACTGGAGACCCTTTTTAATGGAAAGTGATAAGCTCACCTCCTTTTGAGGGACAGTGGTCATACCTTGTACCATATGATCCTCATTTCCCTTGACTGTAGCTAGAAACACACACATAGCTAGTAAGACTACAGAGCAGCAGTTCTCAACCTGTGGGTTGAGACCCATTTGGGGGTCAAACCACCCTCTCACAGGGGTCACCTGCAAAATTACAGTTAGGAAGTAGCAACGAAAATAATTTTATAGTTGGGAGGTCACCACAACATAAAGGGTCACGGCATTAGAAAGGTTGAGAACCACTGCTATAGAGAAAAGCAAGGAGCTTCTTATCACAAAAGGCAGGGTGGTGGATACATGTGACCTCAGATCAACTATGGTGGAGGAATTCCTCTCCCCCTTCTTTGTTGCCCCTTTTCTATTGTTGTAAATATATACATAATCACATCTGTCAATTCAACTTGTTTTTTTTACACCTGTAACTGTTTTTTACACCCATTACATTAATCATACCGTGTAATCATCACCCGTATCTGTTGCCATGTTTTTCATCACCGTAGACTAAGTAGTTCTTAAACAATGACTCTCCTTCTCCCCTTCCATCTCACCCTGGGAAAGCACTAAGAAACTTTGCTCTCTATACATTTGCCTGTTCTAGATATTTCATATAACTGGGATCATGGAATATCTGTCATTTAATGACTGACTTATTTTAGTCAACATGGCATTTTCTCCATCATGTGTCTGTCAGTGTGTCATACTGTGGTGACTTGTGTGTTGTTACGATGTTGGAAGCTATGTCACTGGCCAAGTCTAATTCTTGTCCTGTGGCCAGTAAGGCAATGCGTGCCTCTTCTAGGGCAGACCATTCATGCTGGTATAAGACTCTATCATGACGGGCAACATTTGAGATGGTGGCTGTCTGGCCACCTGAGTATGGCCTTGGTGATAGAAATGAAGCTGGAGATCACATAAGAGAGTTTTGCAAGACCAACAACTTTATCATAAGCATCAACACAAAAAGTGACTAGACATGAGGATTTCTCCAAATGGAATACCCAGATATCGAATCGACTACATCTGTGGGAAGAGACAATAAAGAAGCGCAGCTAAAACGAGGCAGAGACTGACTGTGGAACAGACCATCAGTTGTTCATAAGTAAGTTCAGGTTGAAGTTGAAGAAAATTAAAACATGTCTGTGAGAGCAAAAATATGATCTGGCGTATATTCCTCCTAAATGTTGAGAACATCTCAAGAACAGATTTGATATCTTGAACACCAATGACAGAAGACCTGATGCGATGACATCAAGAATGGAATAAAGAAAGCAAAAGATCATGAAAAAGACAAAAATGAAAAAAAATCAAAGTATAAATCCGAAGTGACTCTGAAGCTTGCTCTTGGTCAAAGAGAAATTAAAACAAATGGAAGAAATGATGAAGTAAAATTGCTGAGGAGAAAATTTCAAAGGGTAGCTAAAGAAGACAAAGTGTATTACAATTAAATGTTCAGAGACCTGGAGTCAAAAACCAAAAATGGAAGAACTTACTCATATATCAAGCCCATAGAACTGAGGAAAAAATTCCAAGTCTTGAGTTGTAATAGCAAATGATTCTGTAGATAAAATATTGAATGATTCAGTAAGCATCAAAAGAATATGGAAGGAAGACACAGAGTCACTGTACTAAAAAGACTCAATTGACATTCAACCAGTTCAAGAGCAAGCATATATTCTAGAACCTAGGGTACAGAAGGTATTAGTGAAAAGCAAGGCTCCAGGAAATGACAAACTACCAAGTGAAATATTTCAACAAGCTGATGAAGCATTAGAAAGACTTGTCTGACAAAAAATTTGGAAGACAGCTACTTCACCAACTGACTGGAAGAGATCCACATTTGTATCCATTCCCAAGAAAGGTGACCTGACAGAATGTGGAAATTATTGAACAATGTAATTAATATCACTTGCAATGAAATGTTTCCACAATCAGATTAAGTACTGGAAGCACTCACTTTTCCATGCCAAGTAATCTGGAAGACAGCTACTTGGCGAAGAGATCCAGATTTGTGCGCATTCCAAAGAAAAGTGACCTCACAGAATGTGGAAATTATTGACCATTATCATTATCATATGCAAGTGAAATTTGCTGAAGATCATTCAACAAATGGTTCATCAGTATATTGGCAGGGAGCTCCCAGGGGTTTAGGCCAGAAGAAGATGTGGAGTAAGGGATATTATTGCTGACGTCAGAAAGTGTGGCAGTTACATAATCTCCTGTCCACTTGAGCAAAGGGGTGGTTTCAAGCCTGTCAATCAGGCCATAGCCAATGAGGCTTCTGTGTGGGCATGCCCTTCTGGTGATCTATTTTGTCTCCTCAGGCAAACCCTGCAGGAAATGGGTGGTAAGATTCAGCTGCTAAATTCCATCCTACACCCCCAGTGAGCTAGCCCACAGACTGTTAATTTGACAGGACTTTGCATGAAAGGGGATACCAGGTTCTTCTCTTGAGAATTTGGACTCGGGGAAACAGCCTTGAGCAGATATGGGGAGAGAAAAGACCTCCTTTGAGGAGGCACCAAGATCATTGTTTTATGCATTCCCACGACCAGCTTCAGGCCACAGGTCCCCCTTTGAGTTAATGAATACACCAAAGAATTTCAATCACATTTGTGAACAAACACAGACTAAAATAGCAAGATGCCCTTTTTAGATGACTAAAAACAGCACATTCAAAGTGTACTGTTGACAGGGTTAGAAGGGACAGATATTCTTAAACATTGCTGCTGGAAGTATATATTGACATATTCTCTGGAAGGCCGCTTGGCAAGAAGTATCTTTCTCCCCAAACAGCCTTGTCAGAATCATGAGAATAATGAGACCCAGAGGAGCTAGGGCTTCGGTTTCATGCCGACTTCAAGTGTCTGAACAAACAAACTCAGCTATTGGGCTTATTTCTCTACTCTCAGGCAAGTTAGAATTTAGCTATGTAATGATGTCAATAAAACTTATAAAATTATAATATTAATAACATTCTGTGTTAGTCTGGGCACTTTAGAGAAACAAATCCACAGAAACTCATGTATAAGAGAGAATTTTATATAAAGGTTAAGTGCATATCAAGAAAACATCCCAACCCTGTGCTACCCAAGCCCATAAGTCCAACATTAACCCATATGTCCGACATCAATCCACAAAGTCCTCCATCTCACAAAACAAACGCAAGGATGCCGACTGCAGGAGGAAAGCTGAGTCAGTGAGCGTGTAAGCATCTCAGGGGTCTCCACACAGGTGCTCCAGCACCCAGGGGCTGCTTCGGGGTAGTCCCATGCTGCTTCTGGGGGATGTCTTGCAGGAAGTGAGCCTTGCCAGCTGAAGCAGGGAACTGGCTAAAGCAGCTGTACCCTGGTCCGAACATCACAAAGCAAGAGACCTGAGAACTAGAAAGGCGAGGCTCACTGAGCCATTTATCCCTCTACCCTTCAATTAACCCCACATGTGTTTATCGGCCAGGTTGGCACAATAAACTAACTACCTCACATTCTTATTACAAGTATCTGGTGGTATCATGGCTACGCATCGGGCTGCTAACTGCAAGGTCAGCAGTTAAAACCGCCAGCTGTTCTTTGGGAGAAAGACGGGGTTTTCTACTCCCGTGAAGAGTGATAGTCTCAGAAACCCACGAGGGCAGTTCTATCCTGCCTTATAGGGTTGCTATCAGTTGATATCCACTTGATGGATGGCAGTGAGTGAGTTTAACAATTTAAAGGAGGAGACTTTGTTGTATGGTGGGTTAAGCACGGGCTGCTAACTGCAAGGTTGATGGTTCAAATCACAGCTGCTCCATGGGGGAAAGGCGAGACTGCTCCTACAAAGATTTGCAGTCTCAGAAACCCTAAGCAGCAGTTGTGCTCTGTTCTTTATGAGGACTCAATAGCTTTGGGTGTCTGTCTGTCTGTCTCTGATGTTTAAAGAAGGAGCCCGGGAGATACGACGACTGCGCACTTGGTTGCTAACTGAAAGGTTGGCCATGTGAACGGGCCCAGCAACTCCACAGATGGAAGACCCGGCTATCTCCTGCCAGAAAGACGACACCCTAGATATTTTCATAGGGGCAGTTCTATTCTGTCATATGGGTTCACTTTGAGACAGCAATGAACTTGCTGTCACAAGCTGTAGGAGATTTGAACATAGCAGAGTCCCTAAAAGGCTGAACGTTTGTGTCTGCCCAGAAGCATCTCAGCAAAAAGCCTGCCGATCTACTTCAGATAAATCAGCCGTTCAAAGCCCTACTGAGCGACAGTCCTGCACTGACATGCACGGGGCCTGGGAAAACAAAAATCATATTAAGCCAACAGTAGAACTTTATTAAAGCTGATTTCATATGTAATGAAAAGCAGGATCACACTTCAACCAGTGAGTCAAAATGTTCCAAAGCTGTGAAGAACTTCCAAATTTCTTTCTTTCTTTTTTTAAGAACTTCCAAATTTCTTTCTTTCTTTTTTTAAGAACTTCCAAATTTCTTTCTTTCTTTCTTTCTTTCTTTCTTTCTTTCTTTCTTTCCTTTCTTTCTTTCCTTTCTTTTAAAAGAACTTCCAAATTGCTTGTGCACAATTTTCAGAGGACTGGGACAGAACTGATAAACAATTTGTGGTCACGAAGAATTTCATACAGCATCATCTTGAAGAATCATGACAATAATTAATTAATGATTTTCTATGGTGTTCAGCTATCACAAAGAATAGTGTTTAGGGTCTTAAGCAGCTATCTAAGTGACCTGAAATTCTGAACACCTGGTTTGCAGAAGGTTATGGATGTCAGCAGAAACCCAAAATCTACTACAGGGATCCGACTTGGACTAAGCTTCCAATGACTCCCCTTTGACCACTGACCAGGGGTCTGAATACCTTGTTTTTCGCAGACAGAATGCATTGCAAAGCAGACTAAGACAGATATAGTTAGGTGAAAGTTTAACACCTTTTCATTTGTTTTCCCTTTTGACTCATTTAAAATTCATTCCAGTTTTTATTATTTTCTGTTATTTTTTAACTGAGGGTTTTCGCTGTTATTATTTTTATTTTTGGGGTATGTTTTTCTGTATGTGAAACCCAGGGTAGGTACATCTATAGAGAGAGTAACTGGATGAATAGTTTCTTAGGGGGCTGGCAGAAGAAGCCGGGGGCTTCCAGGCAAGGCTGGCATGGGTGTTCTACGCCCATGAAGAGTTACCATCTTGAAAACGCACAGGGGTTCTATCCTTTCCTACAGGGTCCCTATGAGTTGGAATCAACTTGATGGCAGTGAGTTTGGTTTGGATATGAGACGCCACAATCCTACCCAGGCTGTGCTGGTCTAGCTGAAAGAAGTCAGGCAAAAGAAGTCTTCCTTGCAGCAAAATTCCTTGATGATCACATGTCCTGGGATACTACGGCAGGGCAAAGAATGACCATTTTCACAAGGGACGGCTCTTGAAAACCCAGCACCCCCTCTGATTCTCTCTGCTGAGAAACCAACATGGGAGGAATTGACAAGGACTGTCAGCAACAACCCTGGCCAGACCAGGCCTCTTTCACTTGCTGTCAGAGTGCTCCGTTCTTGTGGTTTGATGCTGCCCGATTTGAATCACATCTACTCACAACAAATACATTCAGCCTCGCTAATTTCTGGTGGTTGTCTGGTGTTTTAGGGGCCCCACATTCTGTCTGGCGGTCCAGCAGTGGAAGAGGTTCAGAGTTCAGGATGCAGCCTTTCCCCTGAAGCCTGCATTTTTTCTTTCTTTTTCCACCACCAAAAAATGATAATGGCTAATATCTTCTCAAATCTGTTCTGTAGGCTTAATACGAGAAATAATATGAGACAAATAAATGGTTGTTCTTGTTGTTAGATGTCATCTAGGAGGTTCTGAGTCACTCCTATCCTACACACAATAGAATCTCCCTCCAAATAACTGTTGCTACACATTCTTGAGCTGATTTCTGTTCTGTAAAGGAAACTGTCCCAGAAGATCACCTGGAAATCATTGTTTCAACTGGACCTTTTTTGAAAGATACCCTCACAAGATTAACAGGAGCCCTCGTGTCATAGTGAGTCATCATCCACTCAGTGGCAGTGGGTTCTGGTGTTTGGTTTAACAAGATTAAGAAACGCATATTATTTTAGACCTTGTTTGTTGCTATACACTGATCACAGGTTTAAACAGGTTTTGCCTGGTAAAAACCCATCTATGCACTAGAACTCTAGTAGCAAAAGTTTTTATTTTCTTTTATTTATTTATTAAACATTTTATTAGGGGCTCATACAACTCTCATCACAATCCATGCATATACATACATCAATTGTATAAAGCACATCCGTACATTCTTTGCCCTAATCACTCTCAAAGCATTTGCTCTCCACTTAAGCCCTCTTTTTTTTTTGCCCCTCCCTCCCCGCTCCCCGCTCCCTCATGAGCCCTTCATAATCCACAGATTGTTATTTTATCATATCTTGCCCTATCCGGAGTCTCCCATCCCCCCCTTCTCTGCCGTCCATCTTCCAGGGAGGAGGTCACATGTGGATCCTTGTAATTAGTTCCCCCTTTCCAACCCACTCACCCTACACTCTCCCAGCCTCGCCCCTCGCACCCCTGGTCCTGAAGGTATCGTCCACCCTGGATTCCCTGTGCCTCCAGCTCCCATATGCACCAGTGTACAACCTCTGCCCTAGAATTCGGATCATGGTAGTTGGGGGGAGGAAGCATCCAGGATGTGGGGGAAAGCTGTGTTCTTCATCGGTACTACATCGCACCCTGACTGACCCATCTCTTCTCCTAAACCCCTCTGTGAGGGGATCTCCAGTGGTCGACACTTGGGCCTCGGGTCTCCATTCTGCATTTCCCCCTTCATTCACTATGGTATACACACACACACACATATACACACACATATATATATATTCATTTTTTTGCATGATGCCTTATACCTGGTCCCTTTGGCACCTCGTGATCGCACCGGCTGGTGTGCTTCTTCCATGTGGGCTTTTTTGCTTCTGAGCTAGATGGCTGCTTGTTCACCTTCAAGCCTTTAAGACCCCAGACACTATCTCTTTCGATAGCCGGGCACCATCAGCTTTCTTCGCCACATTTGCTTATGCACCCGTTTGTCTTCGGCGATCGTATCATGGAGGTGTGCAGCCAATGATATGATTTTTTGTTCTTTGATGCCTGATAACTGATCCCTTTGGGACCACGCGATCACATAGGTTGGTGTGTTCTTCCATGTGGGCTTTGTTGCTTCTGAGCTAGAGGGCCGCTTGTTTATCTTCAAGCCTTTAAAACCCCAGTCACTATCTCTTTTGATAGCCGGGCACCATCAGCTTTCTTCGCCACATTTACTTGTTCACCCGCTTTGGCTTCAGCAGTTGTGTCGGGAGAGTGAGTATCAAAGAGTACCAATTTAATAAACGAAAGTATTCATGCATTGAGGGAGTGCTTGAGTAGAGGCCCAAGGTCCTTCCGCCACCTTAATACTAAACCTATAAATATAGACATAGATCTATTTCCCCATCCTCATATATATATATTTGCATGTACCTGTCTTTGTCTAGACCTCCATAAATGCCCCTTGACTCCCAGCTCCTTCCTCTATTTCCCTTCACTTTCCTCCTGCCCTACTACCGTGCTCTGTCCCCACTTGGGCTACAGCTATACCTCTTCTCTACTCAACCTTACCCTTGATCATTCCCCACCAGGCCTGCCACTCCCCCCTCACTACCATTTTGGGTCCCATGTTGTTCCCTTGTCCCTGTGTTTGTTAACACCACTTCCTTACCCCCCTAACCCCCACCCCAAGTCCCCCCGGAACTGTCGGTCCCATTGTTTTTCCTCCAGATAGTTCATCCAGCCTGTCCTATTCAGACAGACCTGTGGAGACACTAACATGCACGAAAACAAGACAGAGGAAAACGGAGCAACAGTATACAACCAGACAACAAAACAACAAAAACAAACCACTGACAAAGAACAAAACAAAACACTTCACAAAAGAAAAGCTTGTAGTTAGTTCAAGGATCGTTTGCTGGCCCTTAGGAGCGTTTTCCAGTCCAGTCTGTTGGGGCACCACGACCTGGCCCCAAAGTCCACTTTCAGCATTCCCTGGGGACCTTGCCACTCCATTCCCTGCTGTTCCACTGCACTCCCCCAGTGCTTTGCCTCGGTGTGGTGGGATCAGGTCAGGTGCAATTCCCACACTGTGTCTCTGGTGCTGTCCCCAGCAAAAGTTTTTAATTGACCCACACCTGTGCTGTTGATCCAGAAGTTAGTGTTCATTATCATTGAGCTGGTTCCACCTCAAAATGGATCTTCTCCACCTCATGCTGTTCTTATGCTTATGGTCATTTGGCAGCCACCGTGTCAATCCATTGTGTCAAAGTTTGCCCTCTTCTTCTCTTCCTCTGCTTTAGCAAGCAGGTGCTCTTTTTCCGGGGACGGGTCTCTCTTGACAAAACGTATGAGACATACCAGACAGAATCTTGCCATGCTCACTTCTAAGGAGCATTCTGGGTGGATTTCTTCCAACCAGACCAACTTGTTTAATCTAGTAGTTTGTGGTATTTTCAATACTCATTGTCAGGTCATATTTCAAAGGCATCAATTCTTCCATCTTCCCTATTCAATGTCCAATTTCCACATGCAGAAGAGATGATTGCAAATACCACTGATTACGTCAGGAATGCCCAAGTCCTAAAAGCGACAGTCTTGCTCTTTATTTCTGGTCTGCTGCTTCTATGAGCATAGACGGTGGATCCAAGTGAGATGCAGTCCGTGACAACGTCAATGTTTTCTCCAATGATTGTGGGGTTGTCTATTGGTCCTGTTGTGACAGAGTTTGTTTTCTTTCCATTGAGTTTTAATCCATATTGAAGGCAGTTTTTTTCTTTTAATCATTTTATTAGGAGCTCATACAACTCTATCACAATCCATCCATACATCAATTGTGTAAAGCACATTTGTACATTCATTGCCCTCATCATTCTCAAAACATTTGCTCTCCACTTAAGCCCCTGGTATCAGCTCCTCATTTTTCCCCTCCCTCCCTGCTTCCCCCTCCCTCATGAATCCTTGATAATTTATAAATTATTATTTTACTGTATCTTTCCCTGTCCGACATCTCCCTTCACCCACTTTTCTGTTGTCCGCCCCCCAAGGAAGAGGTCACATGTAGATCCTTGTAATCAGTTCCCTCTTTCCAACCCACTCACCTTCTACCCTCCCAGTATCGCCCCTCACACCACTGGTCCTGAAGGGATCATCCTCCCTGGATTCCCTGTGTTTCCAGTTCCTATCTGTACCAGTGTACATCCTCTGGTCTAGCCAGACTTGCAAGGTAGACTTGGGATCATGAGAGTGGAGGGAGAGGGGAAGGAAGCCTTTAGGAACTAGAGGAAAGTTGTATTTTTCATTGTTGCTACATCGCACCCTGACTGGCTCGTCTCCTCCCCGACACCCTTCTGTAAGGGCATGTCCAGTGGCCTACAAATGGTCTTTGAGTCTCCACTCCACACTCCCCCTCTCATTCACTATGGTAAAATTTTTTGTTCTGATGATGCCTGATACCTGATCCTTTAGACACCTTGTGATCACACAGGCTGGTGTGCTTCCTCCATGTGGCCTTTGTTGCTTCTAAGCTAGATGGCCGCTTGTTTACCTTCAAGCCTTTAAGACCCCAGATGCTATATCTTTTGATAGCCAAACACCATCAGCTTCCTTCGCCCCATTTCGCTTATGCACCCATTTGTCCTCAGCAATCATATCATGGAGGTGAGCACCCAATGATAAGATTTTTTGTTCTTTGATGCCTGATAACTGATCCCTTCAGCATCTCGTGATCACAGGCTGGTTTGTTCTTCCATGTGGGCTTTGTTGCTTCTGAGCTAGATGGCCGCTTATTTATTTTCAAGCCTTTAAGACCCCAGACGCTATATCTTTTGATAACAGGCACCATCAGCTTTCTTCACCACATTTGCTTATGCTCCCAGTTTGTCTTCAGCGGATGCAACAGAACAGCAAGGGAATGGAGCAGTGAGGTCCCAGGGAATGCTGAAGGTGGTCTTTGGGACCAGGGCATGGTTCCCCAACAGACTGGACTGGAAAACACTCCTAAAGACCAACAAACAGTCCTTGAGCTAACTACAAGCTTTTCTTGTTGTGCTTTGTTTTTTGGTCATTGGTTTATTGTTGTTTTGTTGCATATTGTTGCTTGGTTTTGCTCTGTCTTGTTTTTGTGCATGTTATTATTTCTGCAGGTTCTGTCTCAATAAGATAGGCTGGATGAATAATCTGGAGGAGAAACAATGGGACCGACAGTTCCAGGGCGACATGGGAGAGCAGGAGGTGGGGGGAAAGGTAGTGATGTTAACAAACCCAGGAACATGGGAACAACAAGTGATCCAAATTGGTAGTGAAGAGGGTGTGGGAGGCCTGGTAGGGCATGATCAAGGGTAATGTAATCAAGAGGAATTGCTGAAACCCTAGTGGAGACTGAGCATGATAGTGGGACAGGAGGAAAGTCAAGGGAAATAGACAAAAGAGTTGGGAGGCAAAGGGCAATTATAGAGGTCTTGATAAAGACATGTACATATGCAAATATATTTATATATGAGGATGGGGAAATAGAGCTACGTGCATATATTTATAGGTTTAGTATTAAGGTAGCAGATGGACATTTGGCCTCCACTCAAGTACTCTCACAATGCAAGAATACTTTCTTCTATTAAATTGGAATTCTATGATGCTCACCTTCTTGAAGGCAGTTTAAACACACTCGGTGTGTCTTTGGAAAAACCTCTGGTAAGCTACTCCCATAAAAGTTTCCAGGTCTACTCCATTAGATGCGGTGTCACCATGAGCAAGTTTCTTGGCTTCACAGCTGATTTTTGACAAGTTAAAAGTTCTTAGAGTATCCCTATAATTTTGATTTATCTCTTCAATAAATGATCTGTTTCTGTAATACTCTTCTATGGCGACTGAACCAGAATGAGGCCTGCGTTTTCTTGTGCATGTTGCCCACTGTTCGTGTCCACTCCACCAACCTTTAAAGTTCCTCTTTCCTACCAGCTTGGGGGAGGGATGACCACACACACAGTCAGTCCATTATATACCCTCGAGGAGGGACCGGAGGGCAAGTATGAATTCCCTAACTTTTGCATACTTCTGTGGTGGGAGAAAGATGAGCCCAGCTGCTCCCATAAAGATTTACAGTTGCAATACCTGTACTTGAGGTTAATCCGAGTCAGAATCCACCCAAAGGCAGTGGGTTTGCAATGGCAGTGGGTCAGGTTTGTCTGGTTTGCGTGGTATGACTCAGCTTCCTCAGGGATTGGGGTGATTTCTCTCTTGCAGACACATGCAGAATGAAAAACTTGCAGCTTGAGAATCAATTACCAAATAAATAAAAATAAAGTCAATGACCAACTCGTCAGTCCCCAAATTTTGTTGACACCTCAGTCTGTTGTCTCTCCCCGCTTATTCTTTGCCCTTCTGGGTTGGTACCTTTTGCTCCTGTGCTTTCATTTCCGTAAGGCTCTGGAAGCCCCAGGAGATAAACGCAGGTGTTCCATTTGCCATGTATGACCAATAGTCTCCATTTGTATCTCAGAGAAACCCTGGTTCATTAGGAGAGTCACGCTGTCTCTGTAGAAGTCCATTGCCAGGCCGAGCTGCTGAGGCCCTTCTGGGTGGGTTCAGATCACCAACAGGGTGGCAAGAAGTTTAGCACTTAATGAATGGTCCCCACACCCAGAAAGGACTCCTCGTTCTCTCTCAAAATGGTACAGGTACAACTCTCAGGAGTGTTAGCACCACAACTATAAGAATAAGCCCACCCGACTCTTGGGAAATACACACCCTAGTTATTGGAAGCACATGTGGGAAAACCCATGAATCTGACAGGGGGAATGAACAGGGTGGTTGAGTCGTGTATGGTATTCAGTGGAGATTATTGAACTGATTTCTACTTTAAATAAATGTAGCTCAGACACTCATTAAAAGAGGACCTATTAAAAGTATGAATGATTTGGTTTCTTGGATACCAGTTCATGAAAGAAATGTACCTGTCTTTAAGTATCTGATTTATGTAATTCAATCAATTCCTTACCAATTCATGGACAATACAGAATCTTTTAAATTTTTTTTCACAAGAGAAAAGCTTGTAGTTAGTCCAGGGATCATTTGCTGGCCCTTAGGAGCATTTTCCAGTCCAGTCTGTTGGGGCACCACGCCCTGGCCCCAAAGCCCACTTTCAGCATTCCCTGGGGACCTTGCCACTCCATTCCCTTGCTGTTCCGCTGCACTCCCCCAGTGATTTGCCTCGGTGTGGTGGGATCAGGTCAGGTGCAATTCTCACACTGTGTCTCCGGTGCTGTCCCCTGTATCGCCCTTAGTCACTGATTGGCATCATTTCTCATAGTGGGGCCAGCCATGTTGTTCTCTCTGTGGACTGGCTGCTCTACTCAGGAACATCATCCTCACGGCCTGGTGGGCCAGGCTGTGTTCCACTGTCTCCTCCTGCCCCTTCATCTGTTCCCGTGTGCTCTGATCAGATATGTCCATCTCCCGGAGCTGCAGAGTCAATGTCGTCCTTTGGAACAAATTCTTTTCGGGGGAGGGACAGGAGACAATACAGAATCTTAAAGAAGCCAGAAAGAAAATTGGATAACATGCAAAGGGCTAGAAATTGGAAAGACATGGGAAATAAGAATATAAATGAATAAACCAATGGATCAATTAAACATTCTGAGGGAAAAGAAATTTCTGTTCTAATTCCTATTTCAGGAGCCCTGGTGGCAGAGTGGTGATGCATTGGGCACGCTTGGCAGTTAAAATCCACCAGCCGCTCTACAGGAGAAAGATGAGGCTATACAAAGACTTACAGACTTGGTCAGCTAAACCCACACAGAAAAAAACACACCAGCCTGTGTGACCAAAAGACTGTAAATAATAAAAATTCAAATAGTATTAGAACTTAAACATTTTTTAATTAAATGCTTTTATTGGGGGCGCTTACATCTCATCACAATCCATACATTCATCCAGTGTGTCAAGCACATTTCCACATATGCCGCCATCATCATTTTCAAAGCATTTTCTTTCTACTTGAGCCCTTGATATTAGCTCCCCATTTCTTCCCCCTCTCTCCTTTGTACCCCTTCCCTCATGAACCCTAGATAAGTTATAGATTATTTTCATATTTTGCATCTTCCTCTGTCGCCCTTCACCCACTTTTCTGTTGTTAATTCATTCCCCTGGGAGGATGTTATATGTTGATCCTTGTGATAGATACCATACTCCTGGTATCTCTATTCTCCTTGTTGGCCCTGAGGGGTTTATCTATCCTGGATTCTCAGTGTTTCAGGCTCATGTCTGTAGTGGGGTGCATGTTCTGGTCTAATCTGATTTCTAAGGTAGAATTGAGGTCATGATAGTGCAGGGAAGGAAGCGCCAAAGAACTAGAGGCAAGTTGTGTGTTTCATCGGTGCTATACTGCATCCTGACGGTCTCATCTCTTCCCTGTGACCCATACTGTAGGGAATATCCAATTGTCTACAGATGGGCATTGGGTCTCCACTCCATGCCCCCCCATCCCCCATTCACCTTGATTATGATTTTATTCTGGGTCTTAGATGCCTGACACCTGATTCCATCAACACCTCGTGATCGCACAGGCTGGTGTGCTTCTTCCATGTGGGCTTTGTTGCTTCTGAGCTAGACGGCCGCTTGTTGATCTTCAAGCCTTTAAGACCCCAGACGTTGAGCTTAAATTCTGAACACCTGGTTTGTAAAATGTTGTGGATGACAGTGGAAGCCAAACATTACTAGTAACTGAAAGGAAGCCTTGGAAATGTTTTTTCTCCTTATTTTCTTCTTCTTTTAAAAAATTATTTTATTGGGGGCTCGTACAACTCTTGTCACAATCCATGCATACATCCATTGTGTCAAGCACACTTGTACTTTGGTTGCCCTCGTCATTCTCACAACATTTGCCTTCTACTTGAGCCTTTGGTATCAGCTCCTCATTTTCCTTATTTTCTTCTAATGACTGTTTCACTCTCAAAAAAGGTCTTTGATATAGGCTTCCAAACAGCAGAAAATGTGATACAAAAAGGTGATAAAGTGATAAAATAGCAACTAAAAACCACTGGCAACAATGAGAGCAGCAGAGGAAATGATGGGATTCAAAGCATCGTTGTCACGGGCAGCTGGGGACCATGCACTCTGGGACCTCGTGCAGATATTACAACAATTCACAGTTCATTTAGATCAAGCATAAATGTAAAATTGCTGCCATCATCATTTTCAAAACATTTTCTTTCTTCTCGAACTCTTTGATATCAGCTCCCCTTTACCCGCCCTTCCCGCCTCCATCCCCCAGGAACCTTGCAGGGTTCTTACTGGATGAGTAAAGCAATAGCGACGGTCACTGGATGAATGGTGACGGCAGGGAATTTTCCAAAGGAACTAGGGAGCTACTGATAACGAGTACAAGAAAGGAGAGCGTGTTCTAAAACGGCTTACGGTGTTGATTGCACAACTCTTAATGTGGTTGAACTATTGAATTGTATGCTATGTGAATTATGACAATAAAACTGTTTTACAAGTTGATGGAAAATGACATTACAAGCTAATGAAATATTTCCACAAACTATTTGAA
Organism: Tenrec ecaudatus; assembly: GCF_050624435.1. Lineage (NCBI taxonomy): Eukaryota > Metazoa > Chordata > Mammalia > Afrosoricida > Tenrecidae > Tenrec > Tenrec ecaudatus. The sequence goes on along the minus strand of NC_134537.1, from coordinate 43,839,941 downwards.
GCCCCTTTGTATTTAACTTTTAAATTTCTTCTATTTTACAGATGGCTGCATAGAAACTGTATACATCTTTCATTATACACATTCCCACGTGTTCATTATATATGTCAAGATTATCTTCCCCCCCCAAGATGTTCTTGATGCTACTATATCATTAAATTTTTTCTGATTTTTTCAAATGTTTTATGTAGCTTTATTTTAAATTTTTATTTATTAATTTTTTGTGATTTTTTTTACAGTTCCAGTTGAGGAGAAGACATTAACATATGGATGTATATATTAACATAGGTAGGATTATATATATAAATGGCAACAATATTAATATTTTTTGTTGTTGTAAATAATTTTTTAAACATTTTATTAGGGACTCATACAACTCTTATCACAATCCATACATACATCAATTGTATAAAGCACATCTGTACATTCTTTGCCCTAATCATTTTCAAAGCATTTGCTCTCCATTTAAGCCCTTTGCATCAAGTCCTCTTTTTTCCCCTCCATCCCTGCTCCCCCTTTCCTCATGAACCTTTGATAATTTATAGATTATTATTTTGTCATATCTTGCCCTATCCGGCGTCTCCCTTCACCCTTTTCTGTTGTCCGTCCCCCAGGGAGGAGGTCACATGTAAATCCTTGTAATCGGTTCCCTCTTTCCAACCCACTCACCCTCTACCCTCCCAGCATCGCCCCTCACACCCCTGGTCCTGAAGGTATCATCCACCCTGGATTCCCTGTGCCTCCAGCTCCTATCTGCACCAGTGTACATCCTCTACTCGCCTCGGCGACTCAAGAGGCAGCCCTACCTTGTCCCAACAGTCGCTATGAGTCTGCCCCACCTAGATGGCAGTGAGTTTGACACTGCATTCTCCTTCAGGCCTTCCTTCAGGACACCTTCTTCAAAGCTTCTGCCCGTAGGTAGCCTTTTAAACGGAATTCTTCCAGAGAACTGACGTGCCTTCTGGCTTGGCTTCCTCCTCTGCAGGAAGTTAGGTTTCCCCCTCTCCGTTCGCAGTCACTTAGCCTTGCATCTAGCTGCTTTCCACCTTCCACAATTTTTATATTTCCCATCGGATGTCATCTCTCATCTTTGAAGGGTGTAGAGCTTTTAAAAAAATGCATTATTCTGTTTGCTGTCATCTCAATGCAGGCTCCAAAGGGAACAAAATGGACGCCTGGCCTCAGTAGGCCAGCTCTCTGTCCCCTATCAGAAACAAGCGGTTGTCACAATCTCATGCGCGTCAGATTGCGACTGTGCTCGAGGGGTTCTCAGGAAGTAGATCGCCGGTCTTTTCTTCCGAGGCTCCTCTGGGTGGACTCAGACTTCCAGCTTCTCCGTGGGCAGTTGCCGGAGTTGGCTGTTTGCACTGCCCAAGGACCCTGATCAACTGGCTTTCTTATATCCTCAACCCTTGGTCTCCTGATTCCCTAGAAAAGGGAGCCATGGCCTTGAGCTGCCTAGGTCATTCGAAAGGACCCCTTCCCAGCCTTTCTGGAGCCTGCTTACCAGAGCTGTATTTACTCTGTGGTTAATATGTAGTCAGAAGCAGGCAAAGGCGAATTTGAATTTAGCCAATCCTAATGGAAAATTAGGGGACCTTGGGGGCATGGAGGTTAAGGGGTAAAGTGGAGCAAACTCGGAGACATTTTCCGTGGCCGGGAAATGAGAGACCAGGAAGGTGAGCAGCTTGTCTCCTGTGACTGCCAGGACTGAGTACTTAGGGGCGTGAAGCGGAAATAAGTGCCGAGGACAATTGAACCAGGTGTAGCATGTCCTAAACTTGCAGCAATTGTGTGTCCCACAGCTACAGGCCATCCGGATGACAGTGTCAAACATCCTGGTTTTGAGGGGGTGTATATAGAATTTATGTTATTCTCTACATATTTCGCTGGCTGGTGACTTGTTTCACTGATGTGTAGAAGAAGTTTTTAAAAATTGTTTTATTGGGGGCTCTTACAGCTCTTATAATATCCCATACATCAATTGTATCAACTGTTTTTGTACATATGTTTCCATCCTCATTTTCTAAACATTTTTCTTTTTTTATTATTCGATACTTTTATTGGGGGCTCTTACATCTCTTATCACAATCCATACCTTCATCCAGTGTGTCAAGCACATTTGCACATATGCCACCATCATCATTTTCAAAGCATTCTCTTCCCACTTGAGCCCTTGATATCAGCTCCCCATTTCTTCCCCCTCCTTTCCCCGCCCGCCCTCACAAACCCTTGATATGTTATAGATTATTATTTTCATATCTTACATCATCCTCTGTTGCCCCTCACCCACTTTTCCATTGTTTGTCCCCCTGAGAGGGGGTTATAGGTTGATTCTTGTGATCAATTCCCCCTTTCTCCTCCCACCCTCCCCTAATCCTCTTAGTATCTCTCTTCTCCTTGTTGGCCCTGAGGGGTTTATCTATCCTGGGTTCCCTGTGTTTCAGGCTCTTGTCTGTAGTAGGGTGCATGTTCTGGTCTAATCTGATTTCAAAGGTAGAATTGAGGTCATGATAGTGCAGGGAAGGAAGCGTCAAAGAACTAGAGGCAAGTTGTGTGTTTCATCGGTGCTATACTGCATCCTGACTGGCTCATCTCTTCCCTGTGACCCATCTGTAGGGAATATCCAATTGTCTACAGATGGGCATTGGGTCTCCACTCCATGCCCCCCCATCCCCCATTCACCTTGATTATGATTTTGTTGTGGGTCTTAGATGCCTGACACCTGATTCCATCAATACCTCGTGATCACACAGGCTGGTGTGCTTCGTCCCTGTGGGCTTTGTTGCTTCTCAGCTAGATAGCTGCTTGTTTACCTTCACGCCGTTAAGATCCCAGAATCAGTTTCTTGAGGGTAGGCACAGTGTCTGACCTCTCAGCATCTCAGAGCGCACCGTAAGGGCCAGGGGCTGTGCACTATCTAGTTTAACCTCTAGTACAACCTGTGAAGGAGGGAGGGCAGAGTGGTGGCTATAATTTTATACCTGCAGGAGACAGACGAGGCGCTCTACTTCCTGGAAACAGTCGCGAGGAGCCAGAATTCACTCGGTGGCAGTGAGTTTTGTTTTCTGGTTTAATTTTATACCCGAGGAAAACTAGACCTTCCCCCAGCACACTGCCGCTTGCTGGACAGGTCTGGGCACCACGGGGCAGGCTAGCAGGCTGCTTGCTGACACCTATCTGGCTTAGGGGAGACTCTTGCCTGAGACCACCTGGGCAGTGATGTCACGGAGCACACTGGGCCGCGCTGTTAGGGACACCAAAATGACTGCATTTTGTGCGGGGCATTTCAGCAGAAACTTATCTGGTAAACTAAAAGGAGCCCCCTAGTTCATAACCACAACAAAAACATTTGGGGGGGTGTGGTAAACTCAGTTACAGGTTACCAATCCACCCACAAGACTCAAGCACTGTGCTAATTTACCTTTGGAACCTTCTAATGCAAAGGTCCAGAGCTGCTGGGTGCTTTGAAGCCTGGTTTCCTCTGCTGCTTTCCTTGTTACCCGTGGTTTTCAGTTGCTATTTTATCACCTTTCAATATCACAATTTCTGGTGTTTTATCTAGAATATTGTGGCCATTCGTGTTTGGAAGCCTGTATCAATAACTTTTTTTTGACAGCATAAAGGTGATTAAAATAAGGAGAGAACAATTTAAAAAGGCTTCCTCTCAGTTACTAGTAATACTGACACTAATATGAGGGTGGCTTCATGAAGTTCATGGAAAGGGCCCATTCGCTCTGGATTCCGTTTCCCCCCAATGTGGACTTTTGTAAGACAGTTTTGCTGTCAGGAGCCATACCATCTATGAGCCAGCATAGAATGAACAGACTCTGACTCATCTCGGAGTGGGGAATGTGGAGGACGACTGTGCGGCCAGAAGCACAGACAGAGTCCTGCCTTGGGAGGAACCAGCCTTGGGTGGCTGGTAGACAAGAAGGCTATGCGGGCCGCAGTCCATCTGTGGTGGCCCAGTTTGGACAAAGGGAGTCAAGGGGGAAGGACAGAGTGACCCAGCCGAGGCAGCTTGGAGGAAGAGAAGGGCTGGTTGGTTTAAGGCAGCTGTGGGGAACTGGTCCTTGGGCCATAAAACAAAACAAACTCATGCTGGCTCCTAGCAACCCTGTAAGGACCAGGTAGAACCGCACTGGTGGGCTTCCAAGACTGCAACTCTTTAAGGGAGTAGAAAGCCCCGTCTTTTCCCTGAAGAGCGACAGGATGTTTTGAACTCTGGACCTTGCAGTTAGCAGCCCAGTGCATAACCACATCACCACCAGGCTTCCCATCAGTACCAGCTCACATCACACACCACACCCAAGGGAAGCAGGTCCAGCCATCACATCAGGACTGAGTTAATGGAATGTTCGACCAAATATAGCAGGCTCTTTGTTGACAATTTTGTCTTACATCTGCAAATGATGTTATAAATATCCACATGGTCTTTGCAGGAAAAAAAGGTTCCTGCCCTGTGTGAAGGGTAAGGAGCTGTGCCTCTGGCTGCTTCCCAGCGGCGTGGCTGTGAGTGGCCCAGGATGTGCTGGCCTGACCCCCGGTGGTACAGGTGAGAGAGGAAGTGCCGCCGAAGTGGCTGGCTTGGAAGACCTTGGAAATGTGGGAAGGTGAAGCCTAAATTGACTTCCTTGTGAGCTGTTCCAATACAAAGGGTTTTATACTTGTTCATGTTTGGGATGGAATGGAAAAAGTCTTCCTTTTTTTTTTTTGATTCACAATTTCCTTTTCACCAGCAAGGAATTAAAATGGTTCTTTCAAAATAATCAACGCCCCCCGCCTACTCCGAAGAATATTTGTGGATTGTGGTTCCTTTCCAAAATGGAAAAAAAAAAGTTTAAATATTTATTAAGTGGACTATGTCTTGCTCCTGCACAGGCTCTACCATGGAAACACAGAATTATTTAGCCCAGGGGTTGGCAAACATTTCAGACGGGAGAGTCAATCCTGTCCCTCTCAACAATTAAAAGATATCCGAGAGCCACAAATCTATTTTTCTAAACAAGTGAAATCATTACTATCTGAATAATATCCTTTAAATGTTTTCAGTTTCACTTCAGAGCCACATGTCTGTACCGAAAGACCCGCCTATGGCTGGAGAGCCGCAGTTTGCCGACCCCTGATCCAGCCTAACACTTGACACCTTGTCTTCAATTCTTTCTAGCATAGCTACACTTTTGTCTGACCCGCTCCAGAAATGAGGACTTCTCGGCCTTGCCTTCCGTGTGATAACGGATTTCCTGGGAAGCAGGAGATGCGGTTTCCTGGCAACAACTGCTTCAGGGCCGTGACGTGGAAAGACGGCAGGGTGTATCCGCAGCTGACAGCACGCACCCAAGACGCCCATTGGAACCAACCGTGGGAAGCAATACTGATGATGGTTTCTCATGCTGAGCCTGTGTCAGGCAGGTTTTAGCACTATGAGACCTGATACAACAGATATTGTTCTAGAAGGTACTTGTGCCAAGCAGATAGTTGAAAGAAATATCCGAGTGTGTAAATTAGGCTACCATTCTCAAGCGTAGACAGAACTACAAACATCCTGCTCCCTAGTGAACCTCAGCCCGTAACCCAGGCCTCCCTCACCCAGGTCTTCCTCACATCGCTGCAGCTCCCCCCCCCACCCCCCCCACCCCCGTGTCTGGAGACACAGACGGCACAAGGAGCATGCACGGTGGAGTCCTTTATTTAAAAACGGTGAGTTAACCACAGCTGTAGTGTTCTCATTTACCATTCTGATGGCGCAGTAAACCGGGAGAAGGTTAACACATGTCAAGAAGGAACTAAAAACCTGTAAACACACGTACACGCCACACACGCACACATGGGACACACACACGCACACCGAGATCACAGCCTAAACATAGTTAAAAGTGAGGGCTAAAAAAAAAAAAGCTTTGAACGTACTAGGTCAAGTTGAAAACCCTTTCTTATAGTAAACAGTGGTAATACTGTGGCTAGTATGAAAATTATTGAAACTTTAAAAGCAAAAAAGAAAATACTGGCAAATTCAAACTAGCAGCACAAGGCAGATAAAAATGGAAGCTAGCATCAAGCGAAATAATATTGAAATTCTACTGTTGATACTGTGTAGGGTTACACCGAAGGACTTTTAACTTGGTTCCTAAGGAAGTCTGAAGCGGTCCCTGGAAATGTGAAGTGGCCATACTTTGCAAGCAGTGGGAAATAAAAACATCATCTTTGGAATGTTACACGCACACACGCACCCGCGCAGGAAAGGCTTTAGGGGGTCTCGCAGTGGAAGATGGCCTTTCGCGCAGGACCTTCAGAAAGATTTCCGGGGGAAAAATTTAAGTGCCAATGTGGTGAAAGAAAGTGAAACAAATTCCTACAGATGCAAGTCCGAGTGCATTCCTGGGGTCAAGGCTATACTCAAGGTTGGGGGAGGGTATGGTCAATGGACGTTCAAGGGGAAAAGCACGGGGGACCCAGAAGTACGGCAGGCAGAGTCCGTCAGAGCGTGCTGTGAGCACAGGGGTGCTTGACTCAGACTCTGCAAGGAAAGGCCCGAGTACGCGGAGGCTGTCCCCCGTGGAAATGTGTCCTAGAGGCCAATAAATAATCCAGGCGAACTTTTCAGCAAACTGGGTTTTCACTCACAAAAATCTTCCCCACCCCAGCACACACATGAATCCTGGTGGACGGAGGATTTTTGTTTTGTTTTCTTTCATGAGGTCAACTAGAAATGCCGGAAACTACTAAACACTTCCAGAGGGGGCGGAGCTACATTTAGATTTCTTACTGATTTGGTCTGGAAGGAGAATCCGTTTTCCTAAAGAAGCCAGAGATTGGGGTCGACTGGTCTTCAGAATCTAAGAAGCATAATGCCCTTAGAGCTTGCGCCCTAGGACTCATGGGAAGTTCCCACCCAGGATGAGGGATGGGGGGGGGGGAAGGATGGGGGTAGGGGTGGGGGTGAGGGCAGAGGTCAGTGAAGTGTTCAAACGTCTGCACCCCGCAACCAGTTTTGGGATCAATGCGTCAAAGGGCTCAAGGGCTTCAGTTCTGGGGTGGTGGGGTTGGGGGCTGGCTGCTCCCTACCGCAGGCTCCCCTGGGTGGGGTGCAGTTGCAGGTCCCGAGGCCCCTCATTTTAGCCTCAGGAGTACTCTCAGCTGGAGAATATATGACTTGGCCCAAATAAGTATTTAGAACAAAAGGAGCAATAGACACAGCACACAGATCCATCTACAGTTCCTTTTGTTCTAAACTGAGTTGGCCCGGCAGTTGCCAGATGATTTCCCTAAATGGAACTACCTGCACTCACATGTCAGGTGCTGGCTAGTTCAGGTTAATGCCCGAGGATGCTGCTGCTAGGTACCCACCCCCCACATCACTGCATTAGATACTCCATCACACTAGGTGCTTTTAATATCTTGGGGTTTTTTCTTGTTCTTGTCCCGCTTTAGAGAAGTAGTCTTTCCAATAGGCCTTAGAAACAGTTTCCCTGTGGCTTGGTTTCACTCTTCCTCTTCCCCCTCCCCCTCCCCCTCCTCCATGGTCTCCACAATGAGCTCAGCTGTGCAGGTGGCCTCGCCCAGACTGTTGACGGCCTTGCAGGTGTACTTGGCATCGTCTTCCCCGCAGACATCGCTGATGATTAAAGAGCAGTTCCCATCTTCGTCGTAGTCGATCTGGAAGTGGCGGGATTCCCTGATGGACTGGTCGTCCTTGAACCAGACCACCTCAGGGTCCGGGTAGCCTGCGGCACAGGGAGAAAGCAGAAGAAATGGTCATTCGTCATGCCCCGTCAATTCATGCCAGCAGCTCCTAAGTTACTTCTGTGGGGCTGGGCTGCTAACTGCAAGGTCAGCAGTTTGAAACTGCCAGTCACTCTTTCAGGGAAAGATGGGGCTTTCTACTCCTGTCAAGAGTTACAGTCTCGGAAACCCACAGGGGCGGCTCTACCCTGTCCAGTAGGGTGGCTCTGGGTGGGCCTGGGCTCCATGGCCATGAACCTGATTTGGGGTGAAAGAGGTTGAAGTGACTTTGAGTGCCATTTGTAAGTAGGCGTGTGCTATAAATACTAGCATTGGGAACCACAAGTCAAGTATTAAGTCGGTCAGAGTAGCCTCATAGCCTGCCTTAAACCAGAGGGAGCGCAGTCAGGAAAATCACCCCCAAGTCCAAATCCACATCATGAGCTAAATGTCCTCTTAGACAGAAATATAGTTCCCAGAGTCTCCTATAAAAGTTAACTCGAATAAATCCAAATAGTAGCAGTAATAATAATGGCAAAGCAAACTGACACAAAAGATTGGGGGTGCAATGGCTATTTCTAGAATTGGATTGTGGTGATGGCTGCACCGTTTACTAAAAGTGAATGAACTGCTCTCTTAAACGGGGCGGATTTGATGGTGTCTACATGTCACCTCACCAAGCCGCTTCCCGTGACAGAAAACGAAAGAGGAGCCAGGACAAATAAAGCCATCTTTGTCTGTCTGTCCCAGAGCCATGTCTGTACATCACCGGAAATGGACCACCTTCCTCAGCCTCACTTGATGCAGCAGTCACGCGTGAAAGAATGTGCGTGAAAATACGCACGGCACATGATCTACTTAACAAGCTTTAAGTCACACATCGCTCCCGATTGGCTCTTCAATACTGACATCGCATTTTCACAGGGGGAAGGAAGGGAGGAGCGGGGAGAAAGTAGCTCCAGCCGGAATAAAAAGTACAGGTGAGAATGTAGGAGTCTGTCGTTCTTTAAAGAAGAATTTTCTTTTTCTCAAAAAACAAATCAAAACCCCCCAGCATCTCTACAAAATTGCAGACCAAACCCCAAACCCGGTGCTCAAGATGCTGAATTTCTCATCTGAGCTCCAGGCAGAAGTGAGATACCAAGGACACAGTCTTTAAGAGAGAAGTCAGCCTGAGAATGATTGTCCTTGTAAGCATCTTAGCAAAGGAAACCACTTCAGAAGACCCAAGGAGAAAGGACGGAGTGAGCAGGGCGCTCCGGGGCTTCCTTCCTTCTCCGTGCTCAAAGGCAGCACTCGGCTTTCTCCTCAGTGACCGCCCCCTTCAATCCGAGCGTATTGTTGTCCATTCCTGTGTGCACAGTGGAAGAACAGGCAGCGCTCTGTTTTCAAGGACCTGGCCCTCCAGAAGGGATCCCCATGCCTGTCTCTCCCAAGGCCCTTCTGGGTGAGTTCGGTCACCAACCTTAGGACAGCAGCCAAGGGGTTAACTATTTGCATTTTTTTAGTTGAAGGGGGGAAAAAAAGAGAAAGATTGTACAGGGCACCAGGGCAAACCTGTTCTTTTTATTCCCAACTCTGGGTTATTTCTCCTCAAAAGGCAGTAGACAGTCACACTGTTGGTAACAAAAAGAAAGAAAGAAAGAAAGAGAGAAAGAAAGAAATCTCTCAAAGTCTGGAGGCCAAATTGGACTCTGCTGTACTGCACTACTGTGTGACCTTGGGCAAGTTGCTTCACCAACCGCTGTGCTGGATTTGGCCAGGCCAATGGGAGCGAAGTCCCCACGGGTTGGCTATGATCGTCACAGCCTTCAAGCAGAGAGGCCAGTCTCCAGGGCTGTTTATCTTTCTAGAATGTGGAAATCTGGGGAGACCGAAACACCTGGCATTGCTTCAGTTCTCAGGCGCAAGGCAGTCAGTCCCTGCAGGCCCCAACAGCTCTTGACTCTGGCAGGTGGCGGGGACGCATGGCTCCTGGGTTCCGTTCGAAGTCACCCTCCTCAGCCCCACAGCTTGGTCCTTTGCCCGTGTCGTCTTTAAAACACTCCAAATGTGTCCGCTTTGTGCACATGGCGTCACAGAATTCCCCCAGAAATCCCAGTGGCCGAGGCGCCACTTGAGAGGCCGGGGCCTGAGGCTCACAAGAGGCGGGTCGTCCAAGATGTGGCAGCCACCTCCCCCCCTCCTGTGCTCCTGGTGCTCATCTTCCGTGGAGAGCCTCTGAGGAGTCCTTCTCGTGGCTCCCAGAGCTTTCTAAGCTCCTTTCTGTAGGCGTGTTCTATAACCAGTAAGACCCCTGATCATTCCTTCTCAATGTCAGCCCAGCGGCTGGTGTCAGCAGGTGAAATGTCAGGTGGGCCCCCAATCTGAACCTCGGAAGGGCTTGAGAGAGCATGAACTCGGCCAGGAGGCGGGGAATGGGGGTGAGCAGCCCTCGAAGCCTGGCTCTTCTCAGTAGGTCTAGAATAGAACTCTCGCGTGGGGCCAGACTGGCCACGGGCAGCCCTGCTTTTGCAGTAAGAAGGGGAGCGGCAACTCACCTTCAATCTTGCAGTCGAATCTGGCCGCACTTCCCTCCACCACTTCTAAGTCCCGGATAGTCTTGGAGAAATAGGGTTTCACGTGGGGCTTCTCCTCAGCGACCGCCTCCAGGAACGCTTGGGAGACATCTTCTGGAAGAGAGGCAGGAGGACCAGGTCATTTCCTCATTCTTGACTCTCGCTTCTCCCCTCAGGGGAAAGCCGAGGCGTGGGTTTTTGTTTCCCCCTTGGTATAATTTAGCAGATCACACAGCTTAGAGAACTGAATCCTAAGCTCGCCCCTCTCCAGGGACGGCTTGACCCACTGCCAAATGGTTACTGGCAGGAGAGAGAACTGCCCAAATGGGGGAGGTGTTCAGCCTCCCCGCTTCCCTGATGCTGACACATTGAAAAATGGAAATGATCTTTAAAAAGGATTTTTGGCCGAATTTCATGCCGTTTCGGGATTCCAACGATTGGATCTGGGAAGGACAGAACCCACCCCCCCCTCCTAGTCTCTGTATCTCTCTGGCCCCCTCCGACAACAGGCACCCAGGAGGGAGGACCCAGGCCCAGAGCATCTATAACTTGCCAGGTGTTTAATTCTCTACCTCGGTCACGGCCCTCACGGGGCTTGTCTAGGACAGGGCTGGCTGCCGCCCTGAGGGGCTCTTGTCCTGTCTCCTTCTCCTTGCTTTCCACTGCTAAGCCCCTTGGGAATGACAGCGCTGGGGCGGAGGGAGTAGGCCTGTGGGCTACAGACTCTGTCCCCAGATACACAGAAGCCTCGCAGTAGCCTGGCGACCTCGCTGGTGCTTCTGAGCACACAAGGGATCTAGACTTGGACTTCTCACTGTGGGCACCAGGAGTGCCAGGCAGTGGGATCAGGGCCAGGGGAGCTCTGCCCACTTGAAGAACCTAAGGGAAGAGATGGGTCAGGCCCCGTGTGCTCCTGCTCCGGGGAGAGGCTGAGGCCTTGGTTGAGGAGCTGGATGGGACCGTGTCTCAAGGACAAATGGGAAAGCCACCCACCCTACTGATCCCCAGGGAGGAACCTGCCAATCAGTCTACCTGGCTTCTGCATCAAGGGCACTGCCCAAAGAACATGGAACTATCAAGTTAATTTTCGTCAAAAAATGAAAACACAGAGACACAGGATGGGACAAAACCAAAAAAGAAAGAAAGAAAGAAAAACCTCATAGGAAATTCCACAAGTAGATGTGATTTTAATTTTGATTTTGCCTAACACTAAATCAGTATTGCTTTTATATCCAGGAGAAGAATTTTCTTTGAACAAAGCTTCATTCATTCTTATACAAAATGCAGGCAAACGCATAACCAGGGCCGTCCAATTCTATTAGACAAAAAAGAAGCTTCCCTTTGAAGACAGTTACACTTAAGGCGGCAACCGTTAGATTAATGGCTACACCTCATGCCGGAGCAATCCCCAAGTAGTTCCGAATTCCTAAATCGACCACTCCAGGTTGTATTAAAAAAAACAAAAAACACAAAACACCCCCAAAATCTAAAAATGCCTTCAGAAGTTCCTCCAGCTCCCAATCCCCTCTCTCCACCGAATGGCCAGAACGCCCCCGCCGTGCTTCTTACCTTCCGACTCCAGTTTCTCTGCATTGAGCGGGCTGGTAGGCGACCCGGTAGAGGACTTCCTGCCACTGAGCCCGGAGATCATGGCCATGGAGGACAGTCTCCCGATGGCTCTCACAGCATTGCCTGTTTTCTGGGAGAGAGACAGTGGGGTTGGGCTCAGAAGTGTCCCTGGGTTTGGCTGGGCAGTGTCCCCTGCTCCCAGGAGAAGAAGCCCAAGGAGCAGCTTAGTCCCCTGGAGGGAGGGCTCAGCGTTCCGAGGTCCAACCTTGCTCCGCTCAGCACTCTCGGCGTGTCAGAAGATGTTGGGAGAATGGAATGGGGCCTTGGAGCTGATGTGTGCGTTAATGTGACTAAACAAGGTTAACAGGAGACAAAAACCCTCTTCAGACTGCGCTTCCACTCCCATAAAAGGGATCGTTTATATAAAGCAACTGCGGGCGGAGACAGCTCCAAAGACTTATTGCAAGCGGGGGCCCAGCGAGGCGGTTTCTCGTGAAACAATGCTAGTGAGAGATTTCTAAGTGGCCAAGACGGTCACTATTACAGTTCCCACAGCTTCGGGTGACCCTAGGCAACTCGCTGCTGCACCTCTCTGGGCTTCGGTTCCCCTTTCAGCATCAGGAGGGGGGTTGGGACAAGGTGCTCTCCAAGGTCCCGCTTGGTTCTATTTATGATTTAGATCCGGACAGAGATTTCCAGAAGCTGGCCCAGCACACGCCCATGGCTGCACAGTGAGGCTGTGGGGGCTCTTCTTCCCCGATGCTCGCTCAGGCATCCCAAAGGAGCACCCAGGGAAAGTAAAACACAGCGGCAATGGGCTTTCCCGAGGCCGGGCACCACAATCAGTGCCCAAGGGAAGAGAACCGAGCTCAAGGAACACATTGCACTGGGTTAACCCGCTGCCCAAGACCTCTTCAAAGTGTTGCAAAGCAAGGAGACTGACTACCCTGAGGACGAAGGTGGTCCTGACCAAAGCCATGGTATGTTCTCACATGCATGTGAGAGTTGGACACTGAGTAAGGAAGCCCGAAGAAGAATCAGCGCATTTGAATGAGGATCCTGGCAAAGGACATCAAAAGTACCATGGACTCTCAAAATCACACACAAGTCTGTCCTGGAAGAAGTACAACAAGAGTGCTCCTTAGAAGCCAGGATGGTGAGACTTCGTCTCACATACTTGGAACACATTGTCAGGAGAGACCAGTCCCTGGAGGGTCCGCAAAAAAGAGGAAGTCCCTCCACGGGACGGGCTCACACCGTGGCTGCCCCAATGGGCTCAGACCTAAGAACAATGGTGAGGACGGCATAGGACTGGGCAGTGCCTCCTTTGGTTGTACATTAGGTCCCTGTGAGTCGGAACTGACTGGACGGATGGCATCTAGCTGCAGCACCAGGCCCCTTAGGATGGGGAAGAATCCCTCTGGACAGTGCCAGCACTTGAGATGTCTGTCCTCTGCACTGTAAAATCTCTACCGAGCCTATGATTTGTGTAGAGAAACCTCTGCAATGCACAGCCGTGTCTGCTTCTCACCCTCAAAGATCCCCGTGCTTTGCTAAAGGTCAGTGGGAATGACGCAGAGAGGGAATGAAGCACAGAACAGGCTGTGCACCTCAAAGGCAGATGCCACCCCAGGCTGGCCACTTGCCCTTCGGAGAGCCAGCCAGAGAACAGCCTCCCAGCACACATCTGGTTTGTTTCTGTCCTTCCCATTGGGCCGCAAACCCTGCTGGGAAAGCCATCTTGTGAAGGCTCAAACATTTAGACTATCAGGCCAGGAGGCCTCTAGCTTCAGACTGTGTGTGTGCGCGTGCGTGCGTGCGTGCGTGCGTGTGCGTGAGTGTGTGGTTTGAGTAGAGCCTTACCACTGGCATCCTCATGCTAATATAGATATAGATTCGTTTTCAGTCTTATCCAATGTCCAGCCGTCACATGCACATAAGGCGACTGCAACGCCACGGCTGTGGTCACTTTTCTACAGCTACACCACCTCTTCTCCTCGCGACCTTAACCATCGTTCCACTTGGCTCCGCCCTCTGGCCGCCTGCCCTCTCAGACACACTCCTGCATGGTGTGGGTGCGTGTTTGGCCCTCTGCTGCCACGGGGAAGTGGCATGTTTGGGACAACGGGGTCACTAAGAGCAGAAGGTGAAGCAATAGCTACCTTCCTTCCTGTGTAACTGTGTCAGAGTCACTGTAACCTGCAGAACTACTTGGCCATCCTCCTTGCTCTCCCGGGAGGGACTGCTCCCGAGACCCAGCCTGTAAGGACATACCCTGGCCTCAGGCAAGAGGTGGCCACAGCCATCCTCCTGATAAACCAGGCTGTTTCCTCATCAGCCACATGCCCCTTACCCCACACATATTGCCTTGCTCTGAGCCCAGAGTTTCTACACTCGGTAGGTCCATTCCCAGCAAGGGACACGCAAGCCCTCTATCTACTGATTACTGCCTGACCGTGTGTGTCACTGCCCCTGCTGCACTGGTCTTCCCTGGTCCCACAAGTGCACGGCAGGAAGCCCCGCCGCTTGAGACCATGGGCTCCCTCAGTCTAGACTTCTGGGCTGCGGCTGCCTGGGACTCCGTCTACCCTTGCATGGTGCAGAACAATGATGCCTTTCCGTCCGCTTGTCTCTTACTAAACTCCCTGCTGTGAGGAGACCAGAGTGAGGGAGAGGCCTCAGAGGTGCTTGATGAGAATCCGTAGAGGGATCCGCATCAGAAGTCAATCTTGGGGAATCAGTTTATGAAAAAGGGCGTGGTAGGGCAGTTACTTGCTGGAAAGGAAAAAAGATATACATCCCTGTGTTCTAGGCTTCCCGTCTCATGCCTTTGAGCTGAAGTGGTTGTCTCTGGAGAATGTTGGACGACTGAGGCAGCCCAGCTGCCATTCTCATCTCCAATTCGCATCTGCGTCAGCCTCTTCCTTCCCGAGGGTGGTGCCCAGGTTGGGTTCCTGAGCTCCTGGGTTCCAGTAGGGCAGTGTCCGCACCAGCCCCTTCCGTTCTCCCCAGAGAGCCGGCTAGGGTCACCAACCATCCCGGCTCGCTCAGGTCTTTCAATGCTGAAACCAGGACAGGAGTCCTGAACCGGAGACCCTTCACAGGCCCCCAGGACGTGCCAGCAGTCCCCTGAGAAGTACCAGATGTGCCGGTGGAGAGAACTAGATTGAGTCAAGTGCTTACTTCTCTAGGCTCAGAGGAGAGAGTTGGCAGTTTGTACGCAGGAGCCGTGTTACATGCTTCTCCACCACCTGGCCTTTTACAAGGTCTCCTAACAGAAACCCCAAAAGAGTCCTCCCCTTTCAGATGCCATCTCACGGCGACCCTACACAGGGGTTCTTCGACAGTAAATCTTTATAGGAGGGGGCAGCCTCGTCTTTCTCCCATGGGGCAGCTAGTGGGTTTGAACCACAGATGCTGCGGTTAGCAGCCCGAAGCTTACCCACCCCCACCCCAGCCCACCTCTTTATGGACGTTTGTGTACGGGTCTCTGTCTCCGTAGTACAGTCAGCCCTCAAACAACACGGTCCAAATGCCATGTCCCGCAATCATCTCCCTCCCAGCAGCTCGCCTCCGGGAAATCACGTCTTGTGCCACAGAGCGACCTCCTGTCCTCACGCAGTTTCCAGGGTGCCCGCTGAGCACCGCCACAGGCTCCACCCAGAGCGCCACGGGAGGCGCTGGCAGTGCTCCCGGAGCAGAGGGTGGCGTGATGTGTGCTGTGCATTGAGGGGCTGCGCTGCGGGTGCCACCACCCCGAGGGACCCGGGTCCAGAGAGTGAGCCAAGGTCCTAAAAGAAGAGGGAGTCTGCAGAGCCATCTGGGCAGCGGATGCCAGCAGGCTGGAAAGCCGTGTCCTTTTGGGGGGAAATACCCTTTTTTGTCTCATTTTTTAAAATGCTGCTTTTCGGTGGGCCTTTGTGGTAAGCGCCGGTTGATGTAATTGGTAAGATTTCCAGTCAACAGCAGGCCAGCCGTATGTAACATCTTGGGGAATCCAATGTTCGACCTGAGTTTTCAACTGTGTGGGGAGACGGCACCCCTCACCCCCATGCTGTTCAAGGATCCACTGTCCTTCCTCCCTGCAGGGCCTTTCATGGAAACCACAACCCCAGCGAAGAGCCTTCTCTCGCTCATGCAGCTGGAGCGAGTACTGGGCACCTGTGCCTGCCCTGCCTTCTCTCACCAGCACATGCCACCCGCTGCCCTGCCACTCCCCTGCTGGAATCCCCCAGGACCTGGACTGCTCCCTGCAGGGGATGCCCAAGATGCCAGCACCTGGAGCTGGTGTGGCCAGCATCTCAGAGGAAGCGATGTCACCCCAAGGGGGCCCGAGGTGGCTGCGCTGTTGCTGGTGAAACCAGGCTTCAGGGACAGCACACATGTGCACAGTGGGGTCTCGACACTGCTTTTGGTGCACGTTTGGGAAACCTGACCGCTGTTCTTTGCGGGGGAAGTCACTTCCAAGGCCTGCCACCTGCATTTCAGAGTGAATTCAGGCCCCTTCTCTGGGTTGCACCCTTTCTTTCTACTCCCACGTCTAGGACACCCTGCCGTCAATAGCACTGTAAGCAATAGGAAGACAATGTGAGCGACTAAAACATCAGCGTCTTCTCTCTCCGCCTGTACCCTTGGCCTTTGGTGTCATCTTGACCTGGGTCTGTCTGCACACATTCTGCTTCTCCCAGAAAGTCTGAGGTAATCAGGCTGCCCTGTAACCCACAGCAAGACTCCCTCAAGCAAAAGCCCTTAGAGATCAGTGGTTCTCAACCTTCCTCAGGCCGCAACCCATTAATACAGTTGCTCATGTTGTGGTGACCCCACCCCCCCCAACAATAAAACTATTTTGTTGCTACTTCATAACTGTAATTTTGCTACTGTTATGAATCAGGGGACCCCTGTGAAAGATTAATTCAGCTCCCAAAAGGGTCAAGACCCCTAAGTTGAGAACCGCTGCCTTAGCTCAAGCTCCGAGGACCGCTCCACCCCACTCTGGAGTTACCCTACTCTCTCCAGAAAATACCACTATTTCTCTGACATCTAGGGGCCACAGGATCATCGGAAAGCCAACCTTCGATTTTGTGGACCCCTCTTTGTTTTAAAGAATCTTGGCGACTGTGATTTTACTGGATCCTAACAGTACCAGGGTCACTGGGAGCCAGAATCAACTCAATGTTAGAGGCTTCATTTTGCTTCCTTGCATCGGAGCTTGCCTTGGTAGTATAGTGGGGCAAACATTGGGCTGCCAAGTGCAAGGTTGGTGGTTCAAACCCATTAGCTTGCTCCTCAGGATTTCCAGGTCTACCCCTCCTACAGGGTTGCTATGTGTTGGCATGGACTCAACAGCAGTGAGTTTGGCAGGTGTTTCAACTCTCACCTTGCACTCAAGGGAGACATGGAGCCCCACCTAAGCTACCCACTGGAGTCAACCAAGAACATCTCCCACGTGCACAGGATGGTGGGGCCTTCCCCCCACACCTGAGATCCTCAGACCCCTTGGTTCCCTCTCTAAACTTTTGAATGAAGTTGGGCCTTTCGGGGGAAGCTTGGTTGTCACCCTGTGTGGCACATTACCAGCAAATTACCTGCTGCCGCCGGTGTACCAGTGATCTCCTCTCCTCTGCCACATAAACCCCACAGGAGAGCTGCCCCTGTGGGCTTCGAAGGCTGTGACTCTTTACAGAGGCAGAAAGCCTCATCTCTCTCCTACAAAGCGGTTGGTGGTTTCGAACTGCTGACCTTATGGTGAGCAGCCCAGGGCATAAGCACCATGCCATCAGGGCTCCTTTTCTGTCGCAGGAAAGGCCTATGTGCCCTGCAAGCCCCTGACTCCCCAGCTCCAAGGTTCCGTTGGCTCCTACCTAGCCTTCAAGCATAGGCTGCCCTGTGGGTTTCTGAGGCTGCAAACCGCCCACCATGCTGCTATCCCCGCTTCTCTGTGTTCTCACCCATGTCCCGTGCCCAACCCTTCCCTGCGAGCAAGCCCTCGTGACACCCGACTCCAGGTGGGACTAGCTCCATCTCCCTCCACTCTCATATATGGTCATGCAGTGCTATACTGCCTGCCTATATGCCTGGCGTGTGTTATTCCCTTTTATGTCTCTGTTCCAGCAGCCCTTTGTGACACTGTACATTCCTTAAGTATCAGAACCATGTAGCCCACTGTAGCCCGGGAATGGGAAAGCAGTCACCGCGCTACAAAAACAACGTGACAAGATAAGCCAAACAGACGACGGCGGTGCTAACGACTCCTCTTTGCTTTGTCTGGGTCGTTTATCCCCCTGCTCGCAAAGGCTACTGCATGCTGTGGTTGACTGTGTGCTCAGGAATCAGGTCCTGGGCCAGCCCTTCGTACATGACACACTCATCTTGGCCCACCGGCTCTGTGCCGGGCTGTGTCTACATACGGGCCACTGAAGATGGCCTTGTTTCGTTCTCAGGACAGTGCTTGAGGTGGGCACCACTCTTAGCCCCGCTTCCAGAGGCGACAGCAAAGGCCCAGCGGGGTGAAGTCACCAACCCAGGGACATAGAGCTAGTGATGTCTGCTTTAGAGGGTAAGCGACTGGGGCTGGCTTTTCCAGGTCCCCGGGCCTTTTTTCAGAGGCACCACCCATCGGATGGGAACCTCTGACTTTGAAGCCAGCAGCCAGGGTCATTAACCGTCTGTACCGCCCAGGCCCTCCCCAGGCTTCTTTCTTGGCCTCCCCTGCCGAGACCACTTCCAACCATGGCCTTGACAAAGTCAGCGCACGGAGGAGGAGCATTCAAAGAAGGCTCCACCAAGGAAGGTCTCTTCAGTGAACCCTTTGACATTATTGGCCTGATATCATTATTGATCATTGTAGCTGCTCTCTGGTTCTTGATAATCTTGATCACTTCCCCTTTTGGGAAACAACTGATGTCAACTGAGGAATATTCCCCAGAAGTTGAGGTCACTCCCCTTCCAATGGCTTTGAAAGATCCATGTCCTGACTGCGTGCAAAGTGTATTGTATAATAACACTAGAAATTGGAAGCCAGAAATCGCCCCCCCTACAGAATTTATGTTAGATCTTGAGCAGGCTGAGCTATTGCAACCGAAACCCACAGAAATCTCAGAGGCTCGTTTGGAAGCTTTTGTGCAAGACTCTGAAACAGTTTATCATCCTCTTCTTTCCCCCCTCCTTATATTGGTTACCGCATAGGGGGAAGAAATAGAGTTCCTGGCCCTGATTTACCTTATACAGGGGCTTGTAATGAAAATGGCATAAGAATAGTTAACAAAGAAGGTGTACAAGTTCCTTTTAGTGGTTTAAGTTTTATGGAACGGTTAGCAAGAAGAGGGCCTCCGTGATGTTTGAAGTCCACTGAAGCAAAGCTACCTATTGTGAGGCAACTCACACCTTGGTACAGAAAGACTTCTGGGAGTTTAATTTATGGGAACTTACTGGAAAAGAAAGAATAAGAAATGAAAGCCCTAGAGGAACAGCCCAAGAAGGAACAGAAAGAACAGCCAAAGCCTGTCAAGTAACTTTTGATAATGAAATGTATTAATGCTTTATTGATTTCATAATTAGAACAATGCGCCCTAGTTGGATGAAGTGTGATCAGTTATTGTTAGAAGGTTTATGTCTATCACCCTTGTAGTTGAGAAAGTTTTAGTTTCAAGATGTACTAATTTTTAATCAAGAATCATGATGTGATTGATGTAACTTGTTATGGTCTTGTGGCCTGAGAATTTCCTGATGAATGACCTCAGGCCATAAGCTTTAAGCCAAGAAAAAGAATATGTAAGCTGAAGCTTTGCATGAATAACATTGGAACAGTCACCGCAACCTTTGAGTCGTGTGGTTCCTGTCTCCCACTCGCCGACTCTGAGACCCCCTCAAGGGCCCCCGGACCTTGCTGCAGCTGACTGAGGCACTTCCCTTTCATCATGAAGCAATGGCAGACCATCAGCACACCTGAAAGGACAGCCATGCTCCAGGTGTGACCAAAAAGCCTACAGGTGCCATTGCTCACTCCCACCACGAAGGCAGCAAACGCCGGAGTGTGAGCCAGATGGGGCCAGGCAGCCTGAGGCCTCCCCCCACTGGCCCCTCTGGGCCCAAGCTAAGCAGGGCTGTGGAGATGGTTGGAGCGAAGAAACCCATCCCCCTGGGGCCAGCAAGAGGGCCGAGCACAACCCCACACAACACCGACCTGGGTGGTCTACATTGGTCCCAGACGATTTCAGAAATCAATGCAAAGTGTCCTGGGAAGGATCAGGGAAGGCTGCCCGCAGTACCTGCCATTTCCTCCGGGCCATGTACTTCTTCATCCGGTCCTTGGACAGCTTCTTGGCCTCCATAGTGCTGGTGTCTTTCATTAGCCACGGGTGCTGCAGGCACTGTGTACAGTCCAGGCGGTTCCTGACGGGGGCAGAGGTCAGAGGGTTAGTGAGAAGGAGGGCACCTCAGAGACCAAAGCAGATGTGGGCAGTCCCCTGTCTCCCTCACACAGCAGAACACCCAACTTTCAGGCCACCCGCCATCCCACGGCACTCTCCGCGCCTCCTCCATGGTCTGACCACCAAGGAAGCAACTGATGACCCATGACCTGTGGGTCCGGGTCGAAGGGATGACGTGTCTGGAGACAGCTGACCTATGCAGGGTGAGCACAGCCCATTGATCCCAGTGGGCTTGGAGTCCTGTGGCCTACATCCTCCTGTCTATCTGCGTGGGAGAGGGGAGCGTGCGGGACCTCTGAGAATCATGGAAGTCCATGACTTGTCATGCGTGTGGTGGAACACTGGGTTTTCCCTGTTGGAGGGATGTCCCACACAGGCCCTAAAGGATGACCACGGACACGGACACACATGTAATCTTTCTGAAAGCCCCAGACATCTAGAGCAATTTCAAGATCATTATCAGAAACCTCCGTTGTACTGAAACTAGGAGAGCCCAAAGCTAATAGGCCCCCCAACACTGACGGGGAGTGTAACAGAACTTTAGATATCGGAGCTAGGGCCAATAGTGATTTTCCTGTGTTCTGCAAATTGTCTGCAGTTTCATAATGGAGAAGAGATTCCAAAACACGCTGTTAGAAGGAGGTTTTCGAGGGAAGCGTTGGGGGGTGGGGGTTCTAGCTGTTTAAGATCCGTTTTTTTGGGTGAGCCCACGTGGCAAAGACAGAAGGACTCCCCACAGCGCCTGGATGGTGCCCAGGGGGAACGGGGTGGGTGCGCCGTGACATTTGCCAAATCCTCCGGAAGGAAAGTTCTGTTGACAGAAACCAGAGTTTTCAGGAGGGAGGT
Organism: Tenrec ecaudatus; assembly: GCF_050624435.1. Taxonomy (NCBI): domain Eukaryota; kingdom Metazoa; phylum Chordata; class Mammalia; order Afrosoricida; family Tenrecidae; genus Tenrec; species Tenrec ecaudatus. Next base: position 43,818,817 of record NC_134537.1, on the reverse strand, counting down.
GCCGTCCCTGTCACAGGGCTGAGCACGGGCGGGCCTCGATGTCCTGCCCCCTCCTGCTCAGGCACACTGCCCGGCTCACCTCCCCCACCTCCTCTGACAAGCCTCGCAGCTGCTGCCCATTGCCAAGTACAACCCCGGCTCCCGGGGTCCCTGCTTCGGCAAAGAATGGAACATGAAACCATGGCCGCTGCGTCCACTCTGACTGGCAGGGACCCCACAGGGCAGGGGAGAACGGCCCTGTGCTTTTCGACGGCGGGAAAGTTTTACAGAAACGGGCAGCCTCATTCTTCCCCCCACAGAGCTGCTGGTGGGTTCGACCTGCTGCTACGAATGTTGGCAACAGTGAAAGGTCTCTGAATGCACAGCAACAGAACTGAATTCAAAACCAGACGCATCACGCACCTGAGGTGTGGTGAATTTCCCGGGCAGCAAGCGGCTGTGCATGGGAAACGTTTAAAAAGCCCCACACTACGCCCCTGATGGGGCAGTTCTACCCTGTCCTTTAGGGGCTGCTGTGGGTTCGAACTGAGTCAGGGGCAGGGGGTTTTCCAGTAGAGGGGCCAGACAGGCCAGCGACTCTCACCTGACAGCCCCCGCCCCCACCCTCTTCCCCTGGGACAGCGGCCTTCACATCCCCCTGCCCTCTCACCCTCTTTAACTGAGCGGATCCCCCTCACCAGTCATTCAGCCAGCACTCCACACCCAGGCCCACCTCTGCGCTGGGCCCCTACAGGCCTGTGCCCCTCACTGAGACCTTTCTGTGCCCTCGTGGGCCACCTATGCACTTGCGCACACCACTGTTAGGTGCATTCCATTCCGCCTCTGACCAGATGGGCGGCTCTAGGTGGCCCCAGAGCGCAGAGACGGTGGGCTCAATCCAGTGCCCGGGCAACACAACCCTAACCCTGGTCTTGTTCACATAGGCGTCTCTGAAACCATTTTGGCTTGAGAAAATACGGTGCCAGGCACTCGGGTTGGTGGCTGGAGCCTGTGAAGAGGTGCTGCTAATTCAGCCTCTGTCTGTCACCTGCTGAGGAGCTACTGCCTCCGCCACGCTCAGGGGTCCTGAGGAGGCTGGGCTTCAACAAGCCACCATCATGCACATGACACAGCAGTTATTGGTAGGCTGTGGGAGCAGTCAAATGTGGCTTTATGTGCTGGGAGGATGACGCCCGGAGAGACCAGGTGTCTAGTCAGGGAACCTCGGCCAGGAGGATGTTCACGCCCCTCCCTCCCCAGCCCCAGGAGGTCTTTCTCAATACCGTAACCGGTGGGGACAACCCGTGCCTCCCGAGACACCTGTCCCAGGAGTGGGGAAATGGGAAGGAATGAAGGCTCAGCCAATTACTTCATGTCTTTCTTCAGCAAGCTGCTGATGAAATCCTTCGCATCGTCAGAGATCTCGTCAAAGGCCTCATCGTCGAAGTCCCAGGTGGCCGAGGTGACGTTGGCTAAGGTTTCGTTGTCATTGTCACCCATGAAGGGGGACAATCCGCTGACCCTGGGGAGAGAAGAGCCGAGAGCAGAACATGGGTGACTGAGTGAGGGCCCCTGGCTGAATGAAAATGATGTGACTCCCCAGACGTCCTTGAGGCCTGGGGTGTCCTCTCACTGAACTTGTGTGGGGTCTCCTACCTGGTTATACCAGTGGCCTGTGAGGCCTGGGGGGAAGGCAAGTGGCGTGCCCACCTTCACCGTGCAGTAACCCACCATGCAATCGGGGCTTGCTGCTGTCACATCGACCCGGCTTGTCTCAGAGGGGACCGGGGCTACACGAGGCTCTCTCAGCAGTGGCCTTTCCTCTGAAGGAAGCTTGGGTGGATGTGAACCTCCAACTTGGCGATTAGCAGACAGTCACATGAGGTGTCTGCACCACCCAGAGACTCCACATTGTGCAGTGTCAGGCAGGTGAGGCCCTGGCCTGTCCTTGCCTTCTAGTCTTCACCATCCAGACTAGAAAGTTGCCCCGCACAGAGCCCCCTGCTCCGGGATTTCCACTGGCAACACGTCTCCACATCCCTATGCTCCCACCCCTGTCGCTGGGAGCTAAGAAAGTGGGAGAGGAGCTATCACTGCCCCGTCAGCCCCCTCTCTCTTCCACCTGTCACCTCTCTACATCGTCAGCACCATGAGGACCCAGTCCAGCAGGGATGCCCGCAAGGGCATGTTGAATGGACAGACAGACCAGGAAGCAACAACGAAGGCTGCGCTCCCTATCTGCACATGAGTGAGGCTTTGATGGCAAGCTAGAAAGCGTCCCCAGGAGGTATCATAATCAATGGAGAGGCCACAGCTTCCCCAGGTGACCCTGGCCAATTCCCCTTCTCTCTCTTGTTCTCTTTGATAAAATGAGGGACCTCCAAGTTAACTCACCACGACCACCACCACCACCACCACCACCATCACCACCACCATCACCATCAGCACCACCACCATCACCACCATCACCGCCATCATTGTGATGGCAGCCAATGTTCACCAACTATTTAATTCTTACCAGGTCCTGGGCAATGAGTTTAAAAAGAATTCATGCATGTATTCTTAACTCCGCCCTACAATGTTTCACTCACTGCTCCCAAATTGGTCCTGTCTCACAGTGACCCTATAGGACAGGGCAACACAAACCCCTGTGGGTTTCTGAGACTAGACCTTTCCGGGAGTAGAGAGGCCAGCTTTCCTTTAAACGGCTGATCTTGGGGTGAGCAGCTCAATGCGTGCTTCACAGCTGGGTTAGTGTTTTATAGATGAGGAAACTGAGGCACAGAGTGGGCTGTGATCTGCCTAAGGGGGTTCCAGCTAGTGAGCTCTGGACCCTGGTGCCAGACTCAAGAACCTAGCCCCTACACAGTCACACCTTACTCACATGTCTGTGAAAATGGATTTAATTGTAGTACAGAGCGCCAGCCTGGGCCTGGCCCCCAGTGAGGAGCCTGGTCTCGGGCTCCAGACAGGACAGGGTTCTGATGGGTCTCCTCCACGGCCTCTCTCCAGGTGAACTCAGGGGAGACTCATTTAGCAGGAGCTGAAGCTAAGTGTTATTTGGCAGGTCCCAGGATCTCCATGCATCCTGGAACAGATTCCTGGGTTCCTGCCCTCACCTCTCACCTCTGTTTACCTCACCTTCAGGTCAGCCACCTGCTCTGACTCACCTTCACCGGGTAGGCTTTGTGAGCGGGCCACCTTGGCCCAAGACCCACCTTTAGGTCACTGGTCTGCCACTGCCATCTTGAAATGCAGACTGACCTTTGAAGGAGCAGACTTTTCAGTCTACACTAAGTCCCACAATGATGCCACGGTCCTGCCCTGGCCCCGCCTGAGCCCCGGGAGATGGAGCTGGGTCTCTCCTACCATCAGCTTCCCCATCTAAGACTTCACTAGCCCCTTCCTGCTAGTCCTCGCGCCCACTGCCCTCAACAAGGACACTCTTTGGTGCTTGAATTATTTGACCCTACCTCACTCTCTGCCGTGACGCGGCCCTACACCTTCTTCAGAGCCTGGGTGCTCCGCGGAAACCTGCCCGCTGTGGGTGACCCTGCTGATACTGGAAATGCCAAGGACAGAGCGTCCAGCATCGCAGCAACATACACGTCCCCAGAGCTGTGCAGACAGCTCACTTTCTTAGCGCGAGGAAGCACTGAGTTCCGAGAAGGCACGGCGATAACCACTCCAAGCCTGGCCCCGAAGGGAAGGGCTGCGAATGACCAGTCCCTCAGTCTGCCGGATGATGTTCAGTTCCTTTCTCCCTCTGGGCCTGGGTTCCTCTTTTCTACACCAATACCCTTCGCAAGTCCTCAGAGGCAGCCTCACCCCTGCTTGTCAGCTCCCTGCCTCCTTTGTCTTTCTGTGACCCTGACCTACCGCCACAGAGTGGCCCCGGCTCCTAGCATCCTCCACAGAGTTTCCCATGCGGTAAAACTACAACTGAGGACTGCCTTATCTTTTTCCCAAGGCACAGTTTTAACCCATGACCTTGTAGTTATCAGCCCAACGCTTATCCCTCAGTGCCACCAGGGTTCCTTATTGACTTCACTGCTATCGAATCAATTCCAATTCATAGTGACCCCACAGAGCAGAGAACAATCATCCTTTGGGTTTCTGAGACTGTAAATCTTTACGGATACCGAAAGCCTCATCTTTCTCTCAAGGAGTCAATGGGGGGTTCAAACTGCTGATCTTGTGGTTCCCAGGCCTGTGTGCAACCCAGGACACCGCCGGGACTCCTGACTCTTGGCGAGGAAAGTCCTGCAGCACTCCCCAGAGAGAACCACCCACTGGGGAATGCTGCTAGGTTCCCCTTCGGCAAACCTCCTTTCCTAATTTGGAGCTGAAATCCTGCACAGATCGGTTGTAATCTCTGCAATGTTCAGGGAGAGCCTCTGTCCAGGCAATTCCATTCTTCTGAAACACCCCCCTCACCCTTGGCTGGCTTCCCAGCCCGCCCCAGCTCCACAGCAGGCTCCAGATTAACGAGCCTGTCTTCTCTAAAATGAAGCACAGTCTCTTGACAGTACGTGACAATGAGGTGAGCGTGCAAACTGCCGCGATGCTGTTCCGAGTGGTAGCATTCTCACCGACATAAGCATATGTATATGCACTGAAGCTGCTGCTAGGATGTGCCCAAGGGACATGTGTCTTTTTACACCAAAAAAAGTAATCGTTGGTCAAAGCACAAATGCACCGGAGTATTGAAAAAGCAACGGTATGTCCCCTTCCCATTCTAACCCCGTGTATAGCTGACGGGTGGGTTCAGCTGGTTTCCCGAGACGGCAGGCAGCCCTGCCTGCAAACTAACTGTCTTACTCAGACTTGTGCACGTTCGCCTAGGGTCTCCTCAATCACTGCCGGCAATCACGGCCCCATGGTGTTCTAATGTTGAAACTCTGTATCTCTCCCTAGGACAAAACTTCTCTAGGCAGAAGGGCAGGTGAGAGGAAGGTGCAGAAAGGCCTGCCTCCTGGCGGTGGGGCGGGGTGGGTGCTGCAAGAGTGGCCAGCCAAGGGGACCACACGCTGGTAAGCATGACTACTGAGCAGGTCCCCACTTTTCACTGCCTACTCACAGTCACCCTACAAGTCAGAGGTCAGAGCAGAAGTGCCCCATGGGGGGTTGGAGGCTGACAATCTTGACCAGAGCCCCATCTTTAGAAGCCTCATCTTTCTCTCTTGGAGTACCAGTTGGGTTTGAACCACTGGCTTTTTGGCTGGCAGCCTACTGCTATAGCCTGTGATGCCACCGGACCCTGGACCCTGGTGGCTAGGAAAGGGCAGGCGCCTCTGTGACCCAGCTGAATTGCCAGTTCTCACTGCCTGGCTGATAGGGAGACAGAGACAGGCTGGGGCAGCGCCCACAGGAAGAGCCAAGAGCCGAGTGTCCTTTTGTGCTGTGGTCCAGAAAGCAGCAGCCTGGGGTAAACCACAGCCCAACGCCCTGGTGGCACTATCGAGTCAGCCTGGGACTGCTAACCACAAGGTCGGGGGTTCAAACCCACCAGCTGTACCTTGAGAGAAAGATGAGGCTGTCTTGTTCCCATAGCGATGTTTAGCCTTGGAAATCCTGTGCAGGGACACCGTGACTTGGCATCTCCTCCATGGCTGTGGGCATAGTTCTCTTGTTTGTTTGACTCCCTGGTGAGCAAACCAGGAAGGCGGGGGCAAAGCCTGACATACAGCAGTGGGTGGAGGCTCCAGGAGCTGGGGGAGCACGTAAGCCTGAGATCAGCAGGGGTGAGGGCAGGATGGGAATGGAAGAGGCTGCCGAGCCCTCCACAGAGGCTTCGATCCAAACCTGGGTCTGAGCAGCTGACTGATTCGGGGGCACTGGGCCTCTGCCCCCAGGGACGGGACCTTCTCTACCAAAGTCAGAACAAGCTGGGGTGGCAGACCACCTTGCCCAGGCGAGGAGTAGGGCACCCCTTCTCTGCGCTCTCCCTCCAACTCCCAGCCCTCAAGGCCTCAGAAGGGAGGGCTAGAGCAGGGGCAGAGGGGGCGGGTGCCCCTGGGACCAGACTCAGAACAGGGCAGAGGGTGTTGGGAGGCAGCTGGGGAACCACTTCTGGGGCGCTGCCAGCTGCTTGGCCTGAACTCGGCAGCAGGCCCGTGCTGGAAGCCATTGTTGGCTCTAACCTTGGTCCTTGGCAACTCGCACTTTGCTGAGAGAGCAGAAGTTTGGGAGTGGAACTCCCAGTTCCAACCCCAGAGCTGGCCTGGCAGTGTCCCAGCGGGCCGAGCGGGCCCCAGTGGTGAGGCCAGGCACCAGGACTCTGCGCTGGGCTGGCCCAGGGCTGGACTGCCTGGTCCCCACTGGCCTCACATCTCAGGCTGGTGCTGGTTGTCAAAATCAGTTCCTCTCCTTCTTCAAAAACACTTCCTTATTTCTTGCTGCTATTAGCAGCCAATGTTTCCCTAGTACTACACGCCACCAACTAACTCGATTTTGATGTCAGAATAAAGTGCTCTGAGGATACCGTGATCCTGGGTCCAGGTTTTATATACAGCAGAATGCTCAGCTCCAAGTGCACTTCCCCTGTGAGTTTCAGAGACTGTCACTATTCATGGGAGTAGAAAGCCCTGTCTTTCTCCCAAGGTGGTTTCAAAGTGTGGGCCCGGCAGTCAGAACCCCACTGTGTGATCACTACACTGCCAGGGTTCCTCATATTTAAAACAGCAATGCACGGAGCTGCTGACTTAGAGAGGTGCCAGAATATTGCGATAGCTCCAGCCAGAAACCTCCGCACAGCTCTGCAAGGCTGACCGCATAACCACCTTGGGCTGCAGTCAGTCAGGAGCCCCTGAGTGGCACAAACAGCTCTCATGCTCCACCGCTAGCCTAATGGTTAGAGGTTCCAGTCCACCCAGAGGCGCTGTGGAAGAAAGGCCTGGTGACCTGCCACAGCTGAACCGACCAGGCGCAGCACCATTCCACTCTGACCCATGTGGCGCTGGCCTGTATCAGGATCCCGGGCGGCAGCTGATTTTTCTATCCGCATGAATGCATGCTGCCCATACATCCCCTTCAACTCCTTGCAAGAAGACCAACAGAGGCGTCTCACAAATGGCTTTGGCCAGAGCAGCCAAGCACGCCTTCTGGCCTGATTTAGTTCATGTCCCATCCAGGAGGGTCAGGACGGACGATGGCCTTAGTTCAGAGCAGGGCCAGTTTTCCTCTGGCCGGGGCTGGGCAGGGGGTTGACCAGGGAGGGATGGCAGGAAGGTTGCTGGGCTCTGGTGGGACTTGGATTCTTCTTCCTCTTTAATAGACGGTGGTAAAACATATCTAACTAGAGTTTTCCTCTGTGACCATTTTGAAGTGCACGGTTCAGGGCCGCCCATTATACCCCCATGTTATGTTTGCCGTGGAACCTTCACGGCTATCTTGTCCCCAAAGCACAGTTTCCTGGTCTGGGTTTAGGGCCTGAGGTGCGCTCCCACTGCCATCAACTCAGCATTCTGGTCACTGCTCTGTCCCGGTTTGTCCAGCTGTCCCCGTTTTAACACAGGAAGTCCCGTATCCGGGGAAACCCCTTAGTCTGGGGCAAACCGGGGCGGTCAGTCACCCTGCCAGCTCTGTGGGGCATGGGCAGCTTCCTCTGCCAGCCCCAGTCACCTCAGTGCCAACCATAATCCAGTCTCTGCCAGAAGCCCCTCACCAGCTCCTCTGAGGACCATTCGAAACCCTGTTCACAAAAGCTGCCCTGCAGGCGGGGAAGGTCCGTGGGGGGTGGGTGGGGGGTGGGGAGAGGAACAGGCTGAAGAACAAACACACAAAGGCCAGCCTCCTGGACGGCTGGGGAGGAGGGAGCTGGGGGCCAGAGTCCAGAGATGCATGTGAGCGCCATCCAGGCCTTAGCGCCCAGACAACCCTGCTGGACCCACTCTTGCCAAGTGGGCCTGGAGTTCTGTCCTCCCTGCCCTGCGGTGGGGCTGGGGTTGGCCCCAGGCAGGGGACAAGAGGACCTGTGACCCTGGTAACTGAAGGTGGCCAGTAGGAGACATTCAAAAAGCCTCAGGCACAAACCTCACCAGGGAGTCTGCTGAAGCCTTTTAAACCGGCTCCCAACCCCAGCCGGCCCAGAACCACCAGCCTTTTCTCACAGGCCAGGCTGAAGACATCAGGGGACCGAGACTGGTTTCTTAGAGGTCAACCTTATGCTTTCTATGAGGAAGCCCAGCTCAAGCCATCCAGAAAAGAACCAGTGTACCAGCGCAGCGTCCCCTGTTGCACAAGGCAGAGTGACTTGCTAGACAAATGGAGGGGCGGCCTCTTGGCTAGGTGCTTGCTGGGGATCAACTGGCCAGTGAGACCCCACCAAGAAGGCGTCACTCCGATGTGATCCCGGGGCAACCTGGAACCCGTTAGCAATGCGGCTCTCAGGCCCCTGCCCCTCTGCAGCAGAGCCTGCAGTTTCTGGAGGCACTCAGCCGACTCCTGCACCTCCATGCCAGGGAAGAGGGGTCCGGATGACAGGTCTCCTTCTTCCTCTCCACTGCTCCTTGCTGCGGCAGCTTCACAACCACTCCCCGACCGACTGCGCACTTTTAATGGCTTCTGCTTCTGCCTTTGTCATGACGGCCGAAACCCCATCTGGGCCACAGCCCACATGCTCTTCACGGCGAGAGGAGCAGCAGGGCCAGCCTGTGGGACCCCACGCTGCCCCTGAGGACAGGGGTGCTGCCCCGAGGGGGCGAGCCTGGGCCCTCCCTGCTCTCAGAGTCCCCGCGGGGGCGAGCCTGGGCCCTCCCTGCTCTCAGTGTCCCCGCGGGGAGATCACAAGGCCCGCTCCACAAAGGACTGCACTCTCTCATGCCCGAAGGCTCTGCTGGCCAGCACGGCTTGCCAGCAGCCCAGTGGGCATTTTGGCACCTGGAACTACTTCTCTACAGAGAGACAGCGCACAGGGGCTGGGTGAGGGCCTGCCACCTGCTGACATTAGAGCAGGGTTCCTGCTGTCACCCGCCCTGGCCTGGAATGAGAGCCCTCCTCCCCCGGCCCGCCTCCCCACCCGAGCTCAAGCCCGGACTCACAGAATGTAGCAGATGACTCCGATGCTCCACATGTCGGTGGCGTAGCCAATGGGCTCGTAGTTGATCACTTCCGGAGCCACGAATTCAGGGGTGCCAAAGAGGACCTTCAGAGACCCTGCGTTCTCTGCAACCAGGATGGAGAATGTTAATAGCCGAACACCTGGAACCAGCCCCAGGGAGCAGCCCCGGCAAGCCCTGCCTCTAGGCCTGCCGCTGGCCCCCACTGCCGGACAAGAGCCCAGCATCTGTACTTATCACCAGGGAGGAGGAGGCAAGACTGGTTTTGTCAAAACCCCTGGCCCTGGGGTGCGTTTGTGTCTGTCTTTCCCCTCGGTTGTCCAGGGCAGACACCAGGACTGACTACTAACCCACATCTCTAACAATCCCTGACCAGTGACTGCGGCCTACTGTCCGGGCTCCCTGTTTCGGGTGCGTGCTCCTGTTTCACACCCTTAGGCCTGATGCCCAGGCTACAGAAGGGGGAGCGAGTTCTCACCCATCTGCCTGGCTCCTGGGCCAGGTCCTTTGAGAGCACAAGGGTGGTGTTAGGACATCAGGGTGCTGGGCCACTCATTCGTGGGTCCCAGCTCCTGGGCTCACCAACCATGGGTGCCCAGAGCCGGTCTCAGCGGATGCCCCAAATGTTGTAAGACAAAGCCCCATGAAGCAGACGCACTGCTCGATTACACTTCAATTCACACCATGGCCAGGTGTCTGCACCCTGGGACACCACCCTCCCTGCACTGGAATCTGCGCATTGCAGTTCGGGGCTGCCAGTGCTCCCAGAGGCACCGTCACCTCCCGAGGCTGTGGCCTGCCTGTCCGTTTAGCTTGGTGGTGGGTACACTGACACACACGCCAGTCCCTGCCCCAGCCCACACTTTCTGCAGGAGAAAGCAGCTTGTGGGGGGCGGGGGGGTAGAGGGCCTGTGTTCCCGTGTGGGCACCCTGCTCACGCGCCTGAGCTGGCCAGAAGCGAGTCTCAGCCTCCCAGACCTGCATGGCGGCCTCCTCTTCATGACCCATGCCAGCTCGCCGATTTGTTGGGTGCCGTAGACTGGTGCATAGTGGGCGTGGGTGCAGCAGAACTCAGCACCGCCTGGCCCTACATCATTTTCACCCCGGCGGCATGTTTGTGCCCACCATCCCAGCCACTTGTGTGTGCAGCTCCCGGGGCCCGCCCACCTCCATCTCTCTGTGGACCCTCTCCTGAACTGCCCCCAGTGTCCTTCTCCAGGGACCGGCCTCCCCTGACTTTTGAGGTGGTCTTGGCTCAGCCAGACCCTTCCATCTGCAGCCCTGGGGGTGCAGGCACCACGGTGGGTGGGTGGGAGGTGTAGAGTGGAGCGGCTTCCTCAGACCCTGGGGCTTCCGAGAGCTGCAGAGCAGTGTGGCTGGGTGGGCAGACTGAATGATCTCAGGGAGGGCACTGAGTCCCCCCCCCCCCTGCTCCTTGGGTAAGAACAGCAGGGGCATCACGGAGAAGCTGAAGCAGGTCGGGTGGAGGCTTCATAGCAGGCAAAGTGACAGTGCACTGGACACCCCCCACCCCCACCCCTCCAGACTGGCTGCCACCACGCTGCTGCCGGCTCAGAGTGGCGCCACAGGGCTGCCTGGCTTCCAGACTGTCATTCTTTGTGGGAGGAGAGGGCCTCGCCTTGTCCTGTGGAGTGGCCGGTGGTTTAGAACTGGCGAGCCCGACAGGTCACCACCACACCGGCGGGGTTTCTCTGGAAACCTCACAGTATGGTGCAGAGGTGAGGGGCCATCTTGCTATGATGGGTTGACACATACCCAACAGCAGGTGTTCTATTCCTGCAAACAGTGACAGCCTCATACACTCCCAGGGGCGGTCGGGTCGCCAGGAGTCGCCATCGCCTCGATGGCAGTGAGGTTGATTTTGTGATTTTGTGGTGTGGTGTTTTCATTCATTGCCCACTGACCGCCTGGGCCTCATGCAATGCAGTGAGCCCTTGAAGCAACTCTGCAGTGTCACAAGTTGCTCCCGCTGGCAGAGAAGGTGCTGAAGCCCAGGGTGATAAGGCACAGCTACTAAGTGGTGGAGGCAGGGTTCGACCCTGAGCGGTCCCCCTGACCCCAACACGACACCTCCCCTCTACTACGGTGCATGCGGGACGCCGACAGCAGGCCTCAGAGTGCAGCCTTACCCAGCCTCCTGGCCAGGCCGAAGTCGATGAGCTTGATGCTGGTGCCCGTCTTGTTGACACACATGATGTTCTCGGGCTTGAGGTCCAGGTGGACGATGCCCTGCCGGTGGATGTACTGCACCCCCTCCGAGATCTGCTTCATGTACTTGATGCACTCTCGCTCCGTCAGCTCGAAGTCCTCGTCAATGATGCGCTCAAACAGCTCGCCCCCCGACACCCTGCGGGCCACAAGAGAGGAGCATGGGAAGCAGTCAGACCAGAGTCCTGGGGGCTGGGCTGGAAGCCCAGGGAACGCGATTGGCAGACGCACTGCAGCTTCGAGAGTCCACGGCAGGGCCCCCTATGGTTGGTTCCCAGCTTTCTTCATGGGAGGAAGGCCAGGCCCTGCCAATGCCCTGTGAGCTGGCCAGGCAGCAGGGAAACACCTATGCCAGGGTCGTTTCAGAGGATGTCCCAGTAGGAGATCCAGGGAAGCTCTTTCCCCTCGATGTCACAGGCACATGTGGGAATATTCTTGTCCTTCCACTTGTGCTTTAGCTTCAGCCGTCTGAAGCCGAACACGCTCACAGTACTCGTAAGCATCCGATTTGCATACCCAGGGAGAGAACTGTTAGGCGGCCTCAGCACACTTTCTAAACACGAGTGATCTACAACCCATCCTATTCCATGATCCACCCATGTTGGTTTGCTGTGGTGCCACGACATGTATGTTGCTGTGATGCTGGAAGCTATCTGCCCAGTGCTTCAAATACTAGCAGGGTTACTCACGGGGACAGGTTTCAGTGCGTCCAGACTCAGAGAGAACAGGAAGAAAGGCCTGGCCACCTTCACCGTATGCTAGGGCAGGGAGGCACTCAATGGGTCACAGCAGGACACTGCCCAGCACAGTGTCGCCGGAAGAGAGCCTGCTGGGTTGGAGGGCACTGGAACACATAGGGGACTTCAGCACACGGACAGTGAGGTGGGCACGGGCCGAACCATGCTTAGCCCTTGCAGGCAACCCGACAGTACGGTAGTGACAGATCTGTTTGCCGTCAGGGTAGGCGTAATGACAGAGGCTCCCAAACGTACCTGGCCTACTGCCCACTTTTCAGAAAAACAATTACTCAGCGCCTCCCCGGCAATGAAAACCTTTTGCATGTAGCCAATCCAGGGTAAGGTGCTGGTAATCTGCACTTTTGCAGCCCCACTGGATTGTGCCAGCACCCCCTGGAGGTGGTGTTGGGAAGTATCACCCACTTTGGGAAACCCCCATCTATAGCAGTTACTCCTTTCAGCTCATCTCCACTCCACCCCTTTCCAGTCGACACCCCTGGAGTTGTCATCCAGGAAGCTAGCTCGTATGTCCCAAGTGTGTGGCCAATCCTTCCTACCTGAACTGACTGGTCAGGTCCAGTCAGCCCTGCTCTGCCATGGGCTAGTCCAGGGGCTTCAGCCTGCCGGCCGACAGCCAACCTTTAGTGTGTGGGTCCTCTCCGCTCAGGCTCCAGCCCTCCACCCACCTTCACTGCTCCCTGCTCAGAGCATTTAACGTTTGGAATACCCAGACAGCTGTAGGCTCATTTTTCTGCAGCAGCCTGTAGACACCCCACACTCCCCCTGGACGATCAAGGCTGAGTGGCCTCCGTTCTGCCCCTAGCATCCGACCAGGCCCTTCTCTGGCTTTTGAAGGGTCACCTGGTAAAGAGGAGAGTGCTGAGTTTGAATCTGCTTCTGCCTCTTACCAACTCGCTGCCACCCTAGAGGACAGTGTGGCACTGCCGTGTGTGTGTGCGCGCGCGCGCGCGCGCGCGTGTGTGTGTGTTCTGAGACTGTAACACTTCATCTCGTTTTTCTTCCGTGAGCGACTGGTGGTTTCGAACTGCTGACCTTGCAGCTGGCAGCCCAAAGGAACGTGTGCAAAGCATCATGCCTGGCACACAGGGCTCCTCACAGGTTAAGTATCCTTTAACAACCTACGGTCAGGTGGGACAAGTGGGTCCCTGAGGGAGGGAAGGGAGGAGAGAGAGAGGAGAGGAGGGAGGGAGGGGGAGAGGGACAGGGAGCATCAGGGGGCTGGGCACACTGTAGCCTCTCTCTGCCGTCATCACTGCCTCATGCACACCTGAGTCAGAAAGGCCTCCCATGCCAAGGACAGCTGGGAATGCTGGGACGGACTTTTGAACCAACACAAGATGTCCCTGGCTGCCCAGCAGGTGGCGCTCTTGTCCCCTCTGAAGCCCTGCATGTCTCTTGTTGGCTACCAAGGTTCAAAGTCCAAGACTCTATAAGCTCTATCCTAGGTCCCCGCTGACTCTTCACATTGATTTCCTCATCTGTAAAGTGCGGATAAAAACAGCAATGGGTTGCTATAAAGGTGGATGCTATAAAGATTAATGCAAGCAAAGTTTAGAGCCCCTGCCGTGTAACAGGGGTTCTAGGATGTTAGTGATTGATTTAAGTGAAGACACGCTTGGGCTCTTATTGAAATGCAGATTCACAGGCTCCCAGTCTTGAGAGGAGCCAACATTTTCCTTAAGCATCCCTGCTTATACCCCAGGTCATTGGTTTATGCTATGTTTGGGGCATATGAGCTAGCTTCCGCGGGGACTCCTGCTGGGATGCCCGCTGGAAGTTCACGTTCCCACAGAAACTGCTCCTTATTTCCCCACAGGGAATGGTCTTTCTCTCCCTGGGAAAGAGTCACTGCCCTCTATGAATCCAGTTGGCTGGTTTAAAAGCTGTTTGAGCACGTGTCTGAGCCAGGGTCAACCTCAGCCCTTGACCTTTACTAACGTCAAGCCAGTGACTCCGATCCCAGGTGACCCCAAGCAGGATGGTAGAACCATGCCACGGTCGTCGGCCAGCCAGCCAGCCACTTTTGGGAAACAGATTACCAGACCTTTCTTCTGAGGTACCCCCAGGTGGGTGCGACTGGCAAGCTTTTCCTTACCAGCCAGGCACAGCACTGTCTATGCCATGCAGGGGGCCTCTGGACCCTTAACTAAAACCAGGCAGCCTCTGGTGCAGATGGGGTGGCCCCAGCGTGCGCTTTTGAGTTGATGTCATTCTGAAAAGTCAAGTCACCCTCTTTCATAGGGCCTCAAGACCACGTGAGGCAGGAGAGTTGGGGGCTGAGGCTCGGAGATGGCTGCTGAGGCATTTCCAGAGAGAGCCTTGTCAATGGGGGCTCCAGACTTTTCAAATGTATCTAACACGGTGATGGATTCTCATTTGAAAACCATTCCTGTGGCCTACTTCCTAGGATGGAAGGAGTTACATGGAGAGGATTAGTAGCTCCGTAGCTCACTCTGCAAGATGCTCAGGACAATGGGCGGGAAGCACTGCTTCGACAGAAAGATGCCTCCGCCCACAGAGACGGGAGTGTTCGAGTGAAGGGGTGAGTGCAGGCTGGCGTCGGGGTTATGAAGGGCCTGCCACCTGTAGGATAGGCAGCTCGAAACCACCAGCTGCTGCTCGGACTTTCTACTCCTGAAACAGTGACTGTCTTGGAAACTCACCCAGGCAGTTAGTTCTACTCTATCCATTGAGGCGGCATCGACTTGATGGCAATGAGCTCAGTTTTGTCGTTGTCGTTCAAGTGGCAAATGCCTATTACCACTAATTCCAAGGGATCGGACTGATCCTAAAAGCGCTGGACCAGGCCAGGCTTCGCCATCTTTACATCCTGCCTTAAGTCAGGCACCCAGTGGGAGCCGCTTGGGCAGCAGACCAACCCAGGTGCCTCAGCCTGAACACAGCTCCTCATTGGTGCTCAGGTCTCAGCACCACATGGACGGTCCCAAGGCCAAGCTCCGGCTCTGCGTCAGGGGTCTAAGAGAAGCCCCATCCCAGCAGAACACTGCAGTATTAATGGGGTGGGTCTAGCAACCAGAGGCAGGAAAGGCGGAAGACGCGTTCACTTTCCTTTCTCACCCTCTCTGAGGCAGCTAAGCCGAGGGCAGGGACCCTGAGACACATCGTTTCTGTTGTTCACTATCACCAGCCCCCATCCTTCCCTTCATCTCCATTTCTCCATCCCACAAAGACCAGGGCAAACGGTCCTGTTGACCATCCATCTTGTCCCTCCCGTGTCTGTGGGAAGGGAGGGATGCACAGAGCCTGAGCCTGGCCCCCCTTGTTAGTTGAACTCCCTTCAGGTCAAACTTCTCACCCCATTTGTAACCCGCTCCTCTGGCGTCCCTGGCAGGGGGAGGCCTGGGGGGAAGGGGGGGTGGGCGGATGAATGCCAGGCCAGTTGGAGCTGGCTTCCTACATTTTCCATCCTGTCTGCCAAGTCCCAGTTCCAAGCTAAGTATGGTATTCTGCCCACCGCTGCGGCTGCCTGGCTGTACCCAGGCCCGGCCACCCTGGCCCCACCCTGCCGCTCCCTCACACTTGCTCAAGGTTGGGCTTTTTCTAAAGATAAGGCATCTCTTCACTTGTCCTCACAAGCCCGCACTGCCTGGACTCCGCACGCCTTTCTGGAACAAATGTGGCACGCCGTGCCCCCCCTCCCCCCCAGCATAGGGGCGGGGCACAACTGGGGAGGTGGTGGGCTGGGCTGAGGGGCTCCTGGAAATACAGAGGCACGTGTGGATGCAGGGCTGAGGACACAGGCTGAGGAACAAGGATGTGCTGAGAGTCTCATGGTTCCCCAGAACTGCACAAGAACGAGAAACGAGTCTGGGGGTTGATTATTCTAACCCCCAACACCTGTCTCTTCTCTTCTTAGGGTGTAAAGAAGGCGAAATCACACTCCACGCTGCGGCAGCTAGAGCCAGGCTTTCTGTACACCAGCTAAGACTTGTTCCACACCACTTCGATGGTAAAACATTCCTGGCCAGAAAAATGCTCACAAGGCAATTTCATGTGACAAAAAGACAGAATTTCAGACTCACAGTCCTCGGGTCAATTCCGACTCACAGCGACCCTACAGAACTGGGTAGAAGTATACCAGTGGCTGAGACTGTCACTCTCTACGGAGTAGAAAGCCTCCTCTTTCTCCCTTGGAGTGGCTGGTGGTTTCGAACTGCTGACCTCACGGCTAGCAGCCCAACCCAGAACCCACCAGACCACGCGATATCACTACCTCGCGCTCTTGTGGCTCCTCCTAGTGCTCTCTCTCCGTGTGCACAACAAAACCAATGACGGGTCCGGGTCCCACACCAAGTGAGAGGCTGCGCTGGGTTTTGAGGTGAGAGATCTGCTCAGGCAGCCAGGGGAGAGGGAAGGCCCCACTCCCGCTCGGGCAGTCTTCCCGGCTCCGGGATGCAGAAAGAAGGCAATTTCACATCATCCCTGCAAACTCCCTGGGTGCACACAGCCAGGGAGCGGGCTCCGAGCACAAGCCGACTGTGGCTGTGACGTATCCTTCCGCGGAAACAGACTGAGCAACGCCTGCCGTGGGCCTGGTGCCCAGCACCCTGCTGAAGAGCAAGCGACGGGGACGGCACCCAGCTCCCTCCATGCTCACAGCAAGCATGCAGATGAGACCTTAATGTCGGCTCTCTGGAGGGAGGTCAGGACAGGGGGCTGCGGTGGGGAGAAGACTCTTCAGTGCGCACTTTCTGATTAGTCTCAATATGATCAGATCGACTTTTTTTTTAAGATGAAAAAGGAAAGAAAAATCTAATATATATGTGTATAATTGCCCCACTGGGGAGTCTGCTTGGTATACAGATACCAGGTTGTGTGTGCGTGTGGGAGTGTGCCAGCGTCCCCTTGGTGGGGGCTGGAAGGGAGAAGAAGCAGTGGACTCTGGGAAAGCCCAGCTGGAGGTCTTCTGGCCTGTGCAGTGGACAGAGAGGCACTGCTCTTGCGGAGGGTTCAAACCAGGATGTGTGTGGGGGGGGGACTGGCAGAGGCTGGGCACCAGGCTCTCCGGGCTCCCTGCCCTGCACCCCTCTCCTGCTGCAGAGCCACGGGGAAGCTGTGCTGCGTCTCCCCATCCACTGTGAAGCTACCAGTTCTTGAGTCTGTTCTGACTCATAGTGGAGACCCTGTAGGACCGGGTCGAACTGCCCTGGTGAGTTTCTGAGACTGACATTCTTTACAGGAGTAGAAAGCCTCCTCTTTCTCCTGTGGAGCGGCTGGCGGGTTTGAACCGCTGACCTTGCGGTTAGCAGCCCAATGCGTAACCCACTGTGCCATCAGGGCTCCCCAAAGCCACCAGAGTGCCCCTTCCTGGAACCCGAGATCCAGGGACTGCCTGGGGAGTTCTGGCCGTGCTGTGGGGGCTCTGCGGGCCTTCCGCTCCAATTGCTCTGGCATGGCACAGGGCGGGGGGCAGGGCCACTCACATCTCCAGGACCATGACGATGTTGGCCTTCTCTTCGAAGGCATCCACGCACTGGACCAGCTTGGGGTGGTGCAGGCAGTTCATGATGCTGATCTCCTGTCGGATGTTGTCCTTCTCTTTGGCGGAGTACGCCTTGAAGAATTTCCCTGCCCAGGTTTTTTTGGTCTTCTTTTCCACAAGCCGGAACACTTGCCCAAATTTCCCCCTGTAGACACAGGGGAAGGAGAGAAGAGCCCGGTGATCCAAGCTTCCCACTATGGAGGGGTTGGTGTGCCATGGCTCGTGGACAATCTGATCTGCCCCTCTTAATAAATACAGTGTTACTGGGACACAGCCACGCCCATTTGTTCATGTGCTCTCTACAGCAGCAGATAAAGTACATGTGACGTAAACCACGGGGCCCACAAAACCCACTGCCACCGAACCACTTCTGACGCACAGTGACCCTGTAGGACAGGGTAGAACTACCCCTGTGGGTTTCTCTTTTACAGGAGTAGAAAGCCTCATCTTTCTCCTGCAGGGAAGCTGGTGGCTTTGAACTGCTGACCTTGTAGTTAGCAGCCCAATGTGTAACCACTAAGCCACCAGAGCTCCTGCTAAATCACAAAGTCACTGGGAACTAAAGCCCGTCTCTTCCACCTCCGCACTCCTACAGGGAGAGAGACTGGGGGTGTGTGGGTCGAATGAGGGGACAGGCACGGGGGCCAGGGTCTATTGGCATCCCCCACACCCCAGGGAGGAGCCCAAGGGCACCGGAGAGACCAAGCTCATTCAGGGAACCATGATGACCAGGCCAAATGGGTAAAGCATTGAATACAGCCACATGCCCTCGCCAGGTCCGGCCGTCTCCTGCATCCCGGGGTGGGGGTGGGGTAAAGACCATCGGATGTAGATCCAGACAGACCTCTCATTTCAGTCCACGTGGAGAACCGAGGCACAGGTCAGGGAGGGGCAGCCTGGGGCTGAGCGGGGCTCCTGGGGCCCACCCTTTCTGATGCCACAGGGGTGGGGGCACGATACCAACTTCACTCGGGGGAGTGGCCCCACCCTTCTGGAAGCAGCTGCCCAGTGCACTTACGATCCTAGTCTCTCCTCAATGTCGTAGAAGTCAGCCAATTTCTGCTCGGTGTTGACCGCCACTGTCCGGTAATCCACCACAGGCTCCTTCTCCTCTGCGGGGTGGGGACTGGGGTGAGCGAGAGGCCCCTGACACCCTGGCTCAGCCCCCTCCACCCCATGAGCCCATCCGGAGAACCAGCCCTCACTCACCATCATCGGACACCTCCACTTCGTCCTTTGGCTCTGGTGGGAGACAGAGAGGGGCACGGGGGTGAGGGGGAACAGGTGAGCAGCGCTGAAGGTGGCTGGGAGAGTGGCCATTCTGGGCACCAGGCCCGCTCTCCCCTGCCTTCCAGGCACAAGACTGCTGAGCCCCTGGGTGTCCAGTCAGGCCTCACTCACCCAGGGCAAGGTGCGGGCTGGCAGGCACTGGGCTCCCCACCTCCCCCCGTCACCACTCCTCTGTCCTAGGCCTTCCTCCCCAACCTCGAGGTCCCCACCAGGACCCCTCTTCATGCCTCTGCCCAAGCCTCTGCCTCCTGGAATTCCTGCTACCACCGTAGCAGGCCTGTCCCGCCTTTGCCTGGGTGCCAGCCACTCACAGCAGCTTGATTGCTTTCTGTGTCTGTTACATGTTGTCTATGGCACTCCAGGCAGTGTGGGCACACCAAGGATACAGAAGGCATGGCCCGCCCTTCCTGCGTGGGGCTTATCATCTAATCGGAGAGGTAGAACCGGATGTACTTGAGAGATCAATTACAAGGCGCTCAATAGCCAGTGTGTGGCACCACAGTATAAATCGCAGACTCCACAACTGCTGGCGTCTGAGACAAGGATTCTGCGGAGGAGGAGTCCATGAGTGGGTGCTGACAGGAAACGATGGCGCGAACGAGGAGGCGGGCGAAGCCGTGCTGCAAAGCCAAGCCAACCCATACTTCTGAGGTGGGGCCGAAGGAGGGGCCTGGCTGCAGGCGCTCTCCTCCTGGGGGTCTCGGGAATGCCCAGGGTGGGCTGAGGGGGGGGCAGTTGCCAATGGGATGTCCCGGGGAACACATCCACTTCATTACCCAGGCTTTCCTTTCCACCCACAATGTCATCGGGCCCTGGACGGCACAGCCCTGGGGACAAGCCCGCCCCTCCTGGGGCCTCAGTTTCCTCATCTGTAACAGGAAGGAGCTGTCCTGGAGCCCGGGTAGCTCTCCCTGCGGGCTTCTGCAGGGCGCCCTGCGCTCCTCAGGCCAGACCTGGGCTGTGTCCTTCGGAAGGCAGCAAGGCTTCGCGAGCAGACAGGGCAGAGCCGCGACAGCAAACGCAGAGGGAGCCGCAGGGCCTTGGGAACGTGCGGGCAAGACTTGGGGAAAGACAGAGTTGCTGAAGTGCCCAGGAGAAGCAGGCTGGAAAGCAAGCCTCTCCTGTGACAGTAGTGGGGACGAAGCGCGCACAGAAGGCCGGGACGGGTGCCGGGAACATGTCACCAGCCTTCCTTGGGTGCGATAAGCCCTAAGGTGTCTGTGTAAAACTCCAGAGAGTCCCCTTGGCGGAAGCTTCTTAGATTCGCAGAATCTCAGAGGGAAAGAGTGGAAGTGCCTTCTCTTGCGGCCTCGTGGGTCTCGGCCACAGAAGTGAGATGACGAAGGGAATGGCATCCTTCGGACAGCGTGGCCGTCAGATGCACACCTGTGCCGCCGCCGCGGCTCCAAGGCCTGCCATCTACGGAAGCTGGTCTGTGGCAAACGTGGCCCCTGCCACACTCAAGAGAAAGGGTGTCTGGGGTGCCCAGGATAACAGAGGAAATACCACTGGTTGAATGAGACACCTAATAATTGTCTCCTGCAGATTCGGGCATGGATTCTGTGAAGGAACCCCAGGACAGCTCTTGCAGCGTCCAGTGCATCTCAAGGATTTCAACATTTAGTTGTGCAATAAATGTTCCCGTATTAAAAAAAAAAGGAAGAAGAAAGAAAGAAAAACCAAAAACAAAACCCCAAGAGAGAGACTGGAGACATGCAGACAGTCTCTCAACCCACCGCTCTGATCAACAGGATGCTGCCCTTGGGGACGGTGGGCACTGGCCACTGGGGAGCCCTGGCTGCTGCCGGGGGAGGACCACTGCCAGGTTAAGGGAGCCAATCGAAAGAAGTTAGGCATCTCTCTTTGGGAAAGAAGTCTAAAACAAATGTGATCCCGATCCATTGTCCTGGAGTGGATTCCAATGCACAGGGAGCCCACAGGGCAGAGCAGGACTCCGTCCCCCGTGGGCTTGTCACGGGGTGGGCTCTGTGGAAGCAGACTGCCACCTCTCACTCCCACAGAGCCACACTGGTGGGCTGGAACCACCAGCCTTTCAGTTAGCAGACACAGTGCGTCGCTATGAAGCCACCAGGACCCCGTAAAGCAAACACGATAAAAAATGAACCTAGCCAGCTGACGAGGGGGAGACATGGGACAGACTTTTCACCAGCCCAGGGATGCCATTGCGTGTGGGACCATTGAGATTTCCCTTACACAGACGGCTGTCAGCAGGTGGGACTCGCCTGTCAAGGGGCAGCATGTGGGGAACAAGAAGGGCTGGCAGATGTTTAGATTAATTCCAGCACAACTGTTCAAGCGGGGTGCTGAGAGAAGCAAGCAACTCAACAAACACCATCTAGGCCCTGGGGGCTGTTGGCCATCAGTCTCAGGACTCCCAGGGAGGCCCGCTGTCCTGATCTGAAAGCAGGTGACCTGTGGAGTCATCCCTGGCTATTTTGTCCCCTGCTGAGCATGAGAATGGAAATGTCTGAGAAGCAGGTGAGAGAGAATAGAGAAGACAGGCTTCTTTGGGGCGTCTCCAGCAGGGGCCACCATGCTTTGCCAGGGAAGGAGCAGCAGTGTGGAGAGCCCAGGGGCACTTTCCAGCCAGCCTGAGAGAGGGCACCCCGTGCTAGAGCAGGCCCATCACCAACCCCATTGACTCCTGCAAACTGGCTTTCTCGCCCCACGCACTGATGTTGCACTCACTCAACCTAGCGGGTGGCGAGATGTGGACCGGCCACCTCCTTCCCTTCCACATGACACACAGCCTCATCCTGCCTCCTTGGTTCTGAGAACCAGCTCACCCTTAGCTTATTCAAATGCCTTTCCAGCTGACTGCGACTGACACACTCCCTAGACACTGAGCACGACTTTGTGCTGAGACATTTCTCCGTTGGCTCTTCTTGGTCCCCTGCCTGTCATTCTATTTGAAGAGGGTGACGCTGGCAAGAGGGAACGGGAGGAAAGGCCACACTTCAATTAGCCGGCTCTGGAACCAGCATTAGAACCAGTCCCCAGCTTTGCCCTGAGCATTGTCCAAAGTACTACAGGAGGCTCAACTCAATGGTTTCAAAAATCGAATCCCAAAGAGCTGTAAAGGCCCGAGAGCCAGGTGGAAGAAGAGCTGCTCGGGGAGTGTTCTGAGCTCTTCGTGGAGCAGATGAGATAATGCTTGACCTCAGGACTCTGGTCCTGGGCACTGTCCCTCTCCACAGTGAGGGCTGCTGCACTCCAAGTGGACACCAGAGGGCACCCCGGCACCAGAGACGGCCTTGGAGAGGCCAGGGAGGTGGACTTAGTCTCCACCACCACAGCCTTGGTGATAAGGTTCTACAGATAAGAAATTAGGGTCAGGAGCTAGAATGGAGGGGATTGAAAGTCTGAGCAGGCTAAGGGTGGGCATGGGCCCGAGGCCCCTGCCCAGGGCCCAGCTGGGTAGAGGGAGGAGAGCATGGCCTCCTCTTGTTTGAAGGGAGCTAAGTGATGGGCAGCCAGGCTTAGAGGGAAGCCTGTGCCTTGCCGGCCACTCTATGCGACCTCAGCGCCCACTGCAGCCCTTGGAACCCCGAAGGGGCTGGAGATTCACTGGGCGGGTAAAGGCAGGGCGGAGGGGACTCAGGCGTGTGGGGATAAGAGAGCCGTCTGGGTGCCCAGGAAAAGGAAGTTGCTGAGGCAAAAATAACTGGGAGGGGTGGTGGGGGTAAAAGGTGGAGTAAGGGTCCATTGACACTGCCCTTTTAGGGACCCTTAGACCCTATTGGCTATACTCCTACCTGAGGCTTCTTCTCCGTCCTCCCTCTCCCATCTCCCACCTCTCCTGGTCCACACCCTGCCTTTGGAGGACCCAGTGATGGCCCGCCCGGGCGCATATGGATGATCACATGGTGCTGTGGGCCGAGACTTTCAGCTTGGACTCTGGCTTAGACAAGCACTGCCCTTTGCCCCCCAGGCCTAATGCTGGCCCACTGTTACCCACTGAAAGCCCTGGGTGGCCTGGCCCCCTCTTCTGGTTTTTCCCTGTCTGCTCCTAGCAGGGGAGGGGGCCCGGGAGGGAAAGCAAGTGCAGGACCACGGAAGGCCAGCTGGCTGCAGGGAAGTGGGCCCTGACTCCTCCTCCCATTAGGCTCTCCCTGAGTTGCTGGGGCCTCCCGGGAGAGCTCCTGGTCTGAGGCTGGACCTCCTGCACCCACCAAGGGTTCCAGGATCTCTCTGGTGTACCTGGCCAGAGGTGGGGGCGCCCTTCCTCCCACCATTGCAATGTGACCTAGCCCTTTCCCTGTCAGTTTTCCAAACGGTGGGGAGTCCTCCTCCTGAACAAAGGAATATCCTACAAGCAAAGCAGCTGCCCCTCCTCAGACTTCTTCAACGTTGTCTACTTGAGACCCCCCTATCCCCACAAGAAATTGGCAACAGGGGCTGCACGACCAGAAACCTTTCACTGCTGCACATTTTTCGTGACCCCCAAGTTCAGACACTCGACCCCATACAGGGTCAAGACCCAGCATTTCAGCTTTGCTAACCTGCCCGGGGGCTGTCTGCCCGCTTCAGAGAGGTGCTGGGTGGAGGTGGGGGTGGGGAATTTCCAAGGGCATTGAACTTTGTCACTGTTTCCCCGCAGCTGACATGTTTGGGCAGCCCTGGGCCTGTCCTGGGAGCTGGGTGGGGGCCACACCTTGGGTGGGGGGGCCCTAGCACTCCGGGGGGCGGCCGCTCACCATGGGTGTTTACGGTTCCACTCAGGCCAACGTGCCAATTTAGTTTGTTTGCACTGGTATGCCTCCTACCTTCCCAGAGCCCTCGGTTCAGTCGAACGTCCCCTAAATGTCCATCCCTACATCGGCAACTTAGAGGGCTGTCAGATTCTCAGCACAGTTCCGTGCGCAGGTGCCTCGGTTTCAGGGGGCTCGCAGGACCAGCTTCTTCCTTCACAGGAGTCGCTGGTGAGGAGGGTACGCTAGCGTTGGGCCGCTAACCACAGGGGCAACCATTCAAACCCACCAGCGGCTGCTCTGGAAACAGGGGTGGCTTTCTGCTCCTGTGGAGACTGAGAGCCTGGAAACCCACAGAGCAGCGCTACTCTGGCCGACAGGTTGGCTGGGAGTTGGGGCGCACCCATGGCTTTGGGCCTGCTTGCTCCTCCAGCCACCACGGTACTTGTCTCTGGACTAGCTCTTTTCTCTAGTGCCTTCATCTCCCCCTCTTCTCCTACCTTAAGTTCACAGCACCCCTTTTCTTCTCGGCCTTCTTATCCCTTAACCCTGGCAACCATTTTTCCACTCTGCGGGAACGCTGGAGACACAGCTGTGAAAGGTCACGAACAGCCTAAGGGCCGGATGCAGAGACCTCTCCAGATCCCTCCCCCCTTCTCCTCCTCCTTAGAGCACGCTCACAGAGAACCTTCCCAAGCCAGTGCCCTGTTTCTGCACTGCACCGCAGCCTCCTCCTGGCGGTCTCCCCTCGCAGCCCGCACTCCAGGGCTCACAGGTGCCTTCCTGTCAGCCCAGGTGCTCGTGGGGCAGTAAAGGGCGCATGACCTTTCTTGCCAAAGCCTCTGTGACTCCCGGAAAGGGACAGGCTGGGACTCTGCAGACAAGGTACCTGTCTGTCGCCCACGGAGGGGACTGGCCAGCCTGTGAAGAAATCAACAAGGGGGTTGACGGGCTTTGCCATCCCACCAGTGTGTCTTGGAAGAAGTATAGCCAGAGTGCTCCTTAGAGGCAAGGATGGCGAGACGTCATCTTGCTAACTTTGGACATATTGTCAGAAAGACCAATCCCAGAAGGACAGCGTGCTTGGTCAAGTGGAGGGAAGGCTCTCCAGGAGATAGATTGACTCCATGGCTGCAACGATGGGTTTGAGCACAGGGAGGCGAAGGACCGGGCAGTGTGCCCTTCTGTGGTGCAGGGGGTTGTTGTGGGTTGGAGCTGACCAGATGGCATGGAACCACACCAATAACTGATCTGCCAGAGCGCCGACATCAGAGAAGGGGGAACCTCATTACCACCAAGAAAGATACAGGAGTGGTGCCTATCCTCTGGACCTGGGGTCTCGGTGCTAAGGACCCCCCCACACTGGGGAGCCGGAGAAAGCGGTAACACTGGAGACCTTGCAAGATGACGAAGTGCTAGCAAATGCTGCAGCGAAAGGAAGGCCGGGTGAGACAGCAGGTGGCACAGACACCACTTGGGAGCGGGGCACGCCAGCATGAAGCCTCAGAGCGGGCTGGGGGCCCAGAGCTGGGTCCTTTCCAACAACCTCCCAGGGGATGTCAAGGCTGAGGGCACATGACTACTGTGTTCAGAGCAATCTCCACAATCCCCCCTCTCTTGCTAAAAACAAGTTCAATTCTATTCATGCCTTAGCCGACCCATCTGTGAGGAACGCTGTGGGCATCAACTACATGCTGAGCTGCTAGCCGCAGGCTCCTGACCCGGCCCCGGCAGCCACTCCGTGGGAAGACGACGAGAGGCCGTCTACTCCTAGAGGGATGGACGGTGTCAGAAACCCACAGGGCAGTTCAACTCCGTCCTGTAGGGTCCTACGAGTCAGCACCCACTCGATGGCAGTGAGTGAGAGGTCTTTGACGAACTTCATGGTGTTTGCCAGCCCACGGCTGTCCACACACAACATTCTCCGCCGGCCCTGTGTTCCCACAGCTTTGTGCCTTTGCTCTGGCCGTGTCCTGTGTGCGAGAAGGCCCTTTCTCATTTTCTCTGCCCCCTGAAATCCTACTCCTTTTTTCCAAAGCTCAATGTAAGCACCACCTCTCCTAGGACGTCCACCCGACTCTCTAGGGTTAAGTGGTCCCTGCTTTCTGCTGGGCCTCCCTCCACTCTTCCTTTGTATCATTGGAAGGGATGTGGCTTCCCTCCTGTTACCGTCAGTGGCGCACACATCTCTCTCCTGATGTGGACTTTCAGCTCTTTGCCTTCTCTGTTACTGCTGTGTCTCAGGTACTTGGCACTCAAATACGAAAACAAGAGGAGGTGGGGGGAGGGGGAAAGGGGGAGAAGGGAACCCGAGGTCTACCTGAGCGCCTGTCTTCCAGGATCAGAAACATCATCACCACCCGGTGGCAGTGTACCCACACAGAAGGCTCAAAGATTTTAGAAAGACCCTCCAGACTTCTTTTAAAGTCTCCCTGGGTATCACCACTTTGGAAATTAACCCCCCAAGCCCTTGCCCCCCAAGCCCTTGTCACTGTTGGTGTGCTCTCAGTTTCCCAGTCTCCCTCTCGGACAAACAGACACCGCGCACACTACAAGTCGGCGGTGCCAGGAAGGCAGCCTACCCTCAGGCTTCTCTCCCACCGCAGTGAGGTCCGACTCCTGGCTGGGCTCACTGGTCCCATACACGTTGATGGCCCGCACTCGGAATTTGTACTCGCGGTCAGGCAGCAGGTCCTGGACGTTGAAAGAGGTGCTGCGGCACGTGGCCAGCTCCTTCCACGTCGTGTCCACGGAGTCCCAGATCTCCACGCTGTAGGACTGGACGGCACTGCCCCCGTCGTACGAGGAGCCGTACCAGGACAGGGTCAGCGAGGCGCTGCGGATGTCAGAGGCACAGGGCGTGCCAGCCGGGGGGTCTGGCTTATCTGTGGGCAGAGAGGCACACGTCATCTGGGCACATTGGAAAATGGAGGGAGGAAAGGTTTTGAAGTTGCCATGTCTGCTGTGGGGGAACAGACAGCCCAAGTCCACACCCCCAATGTAAGCACCCCCAGCCCTGGCTTTTCCTCTCTACCACGCACGGCAAACGGTCACACATCTACAGAGGGCCCCAGCTGGCTTCATCTGCTCAAAGAGCTTTTCCATCTTTTTTTTTTTGGGCTGGTCTTCCAGACTACAAAGCACGGTTTCCTGTACTTTTCCAAAGTCATAAACATATTTCTTGGAGCAAACAGCTTTAGGAAGCTGCCCAGAAGGCGGGGACTGTTTTCCATCACAACTATGTTTTGAACGCGAGCGGTTCAGCTTGTGTATGTGACCTTCAGGCCAGTGCACTGTGGTGTCACTGGGACCCAGAGAATGCTGGCCTCACTTCGGGGCAGCAGAGCACAGTGGTTAGGGTCTGAGGTCACACACAGACCCATCTGAGCATGGCTCTGTCCCCACTCACGAGCTGTGCGTGTCTCCACAGTCTTCCCATCTGCCAAATGTGGGCAATAACAGCACTTGGCTCCCAAGGTCGTCAGTAAAACAGAGAAGTTGCTAGAATGCCGGTTGGCCGGGTTTTGCTCACTATGGACACCCTCTCTATCTTTGATGAAAGACAATGATTTCTACCTCTTTGGTCCTTATACTACTGGCATAAGATGAGATAAAGAGCATTGAGGACGATATCCCTGCCCAGAGCAACCAATGCACAGAGAGGACCATAGGTCCTGTCCCACTGAGACACGACATCCCTCACTGACCCATAGCCCTATAGGGGACAACACTGGAGACACAATGTAGAAATTATGCCCGATCTGACCCCACCACATGGAGGCAAAACACTAAGGGGAGCAGAGCAAGGGAGTCCCCAGGAAATACCAAAAATAAATTTTGTGGGGTCAGGGCGTGGCACCCCATCAGACTTGACAGGAAAATACTCCTAGAGGTCAACAAACAGACCTTGAACTATTTACAAACTTTTCTTTTTTTTTGTCCTTGTTATTTTGTTTTCTTTGTTGCTTTGTTTTGCTCTGCCTTGTTTTTGTGCATATTATTATCTCTGCAGGTCTAGTTAAGATAGGTGGGATAAACAAGTTGGAGGAGAAAACAACAGGACCGATGGTTCCAGGGGGACATGGGAGAAGGAGAGGTGGGGGAAAGGACGTGGATGTTAACAAACCCAGGGACAAGGGAACAACAAGTGATCCAAAATCAGTGGCAAGGAGGGTGTAAGAGGCCTGGTAGAGCTTGATCAAGGGCAATGTAATGGAGAGGAATTACTAAAATTCAAATGAAGGCTGAGCATGATATTGGGACAAAAGGAAAGTAAAAAAGAGGAAAGAACTAGGAGGCAAATGGGCATTTATAGAGGTCTAAATACAAGCATGCAATATATAAATATATTTATATACGATGATGGGGAAATAAATCTATGTGCATATAGTTATAGGTTTAGCATTAAGGTAGCAGATGGACATTGGGCCTCTACTCAAGTACTCCCTCAATGCAAGAACACTTTGTTCTATCAAACTGGCATTCCATGATGTTCACCTTCCCAACATGATCGCTGAAGACAAAGTGGATGCATAAGAAAATGTGGTGAAGAAAGCTGATGGTGCCCAGCTATCAAGAGATACAGTGTCTGGGGTCTTAAAGGTTTCAAGATCAACAAGCTCAGAAGCAACAAAGCCCACATGGAAGAAACACACCAGTCTGTGTGATCATGAGATGTCAATGTGATCAGGTATTAGACATCAAAGAACAAAAATTTATATCATTGTGAATGAGGGGGAGTGTGGACTGGGGACCCAAAGTCCATCTGTAGGCAACTGGACTCCCCCTTGCTGAAGGGTCATGGGGAGGAGACAAGCCAGTCAGGGTGCAGTGTAGCAACAATGAAACATACAACTTTCCTCTAGTTCTTAAATGCTTCCTCCCCACCACTTTCATGATCCCAATTCTACCTTACAATCTGGCTAGACCAGAGGATGCACACTGGTACAGATAGGAACTGGAAACACAGGGAATCCAGGACAGAGGAACCTCTCAGGACCAGTGGTGAGAGTGACGATACCGGAATGGTGGAGGAAGGTGGGAGATAAAGGGTGAACCAATCACGAGGATCTACATATAACCCCTTCCCTGGGGGACGGACAACAGAAAAGTGGGTGAAAAGAGATGTCAGACAACATAAGACATGACAAAATACTAATAATTTATAAATTGCCAAGGGTTCATGAGTGAGTGGGGAGGGAAGGGAAGGGGAAAACTGAGGAGTGGATACCAAGGGCTCAAGTAGAAAGCAAATGTTTTGAGAATGATGATGGCAACAAATGTACAAATGTACTTGACCCAATGGATGGATAGATGATAAGAGTTGTATGAGCCCCAATAAAATGATTTTTAAAAGGAGTATAAGAACCAAACTAATTCCCAGTGGTTTGATTCCGAATAGCCACGACGTGGAGGCAGAGCAAGATCCCCTTGGAAGGTCAGGGGGATGGACAAGCTGGGGTGCGTCATACAACCCACATCATGCAGCCATTAGAAACAGAGAGAGAGCTAGCAGGCAAGGAAGGACCGGACTGCCTGATACCGTGAATGAAGCCAGTCTGAACAACTGCATACTCCTGTCTGGCTCCGATTTCATGATGATCCGGGACAGGCGAAAGGATGGAGACAGTGCAAAGGTCAGAGAGTGCCAGCGGCTCAGAGCGAGGGAGGTAAGGTGAGCCGGTAGGACACAGGACAGGTTGAGGCAAGGAGACTGCTCCACGTGATGCTGTAATGGGAGTTACCTGACCCTCTGTACCAGGGGCCTTCAAAAAGGTGCATGATCTTTTCATGCATTCTCCCATGACCTTCTCTGAACCACCCTGGTATTGGCAAAGCCCATAGAACGTACAACACAAAGGGGGAGCTCTGATGTATACTATGCACTTTAGCTAATCAGCTAATCCAAACGTATCCATGTAGGTCCATGAATCGTGAGTAACAGAGGAAACCCTATTGGAGGAAAGGGGCCCTATTGGAATTCTATGTACTCTCTGCTCAGGTTTCTGAAGGCATGAAATTGCGCGCGCACACACACACACACACACACACACACACACAGAGTCATCCCTGACTCATCCACTGCCATTGAGTCGATTCTGACTCATGGCGAACCAAAAGAGCCGAGGGCTCCCACAGGAAGAAGCCCCTTAGCAAGTGCCTTCCCATTCAGATGAGCTGGCGCCAACAGCAAGTCAGATCTCCACGATGGGGATGAGGTTTCTGCTCTTTGCAGATTCTGTTGGCCGCTTAACCAAAAACCTAACTCCCTGCCAGCGAGTTGGTGCTGACTCATGGCGACCCGAGGACAGGTAGAACGAACAGCCCCGGGGCTTTCCGAGAGGCAACGCTTTCCGGAGTAGGGAGCGGATTCTCGTGTCCAGACCTAGTTTCCTCAGATGGTTGGTGGTTCCGGGTATGTGTGCTTAGGGACCTTCCATCCCCATGGCACAGCCGGAGCACGCAGAGCTCCTCATGTGGACAAGACCCGGGCTCCTGCCTGCCAGCTCTGTGAGCTCCAGCAAGTTCCCGAACTCCCGAGACAGGCTCATCTTTCTCATTGGAAAGCGGTGCCCAGATGTGCCTGCCTGCGAGGTGTTCTGCAGGAACCCAGTAAGCCAGCTCAGGTAAAGTACCTGGCACAGTGCCTCCTACGTGCCCGGAAAGGCCAATGACCCTGTGGGCCCGGGGAGCAAAGAAAATCCCTCCCCAGGAATTCCAGGTGTGTGCATGTGTGCCGATGAACCAAAGTACCAAGCCCACAATGTGAGGCCATCCCAACTCCGGGAGGCTCCGTGGGCACAGGACCCCGCCATGGCGCTCCTGTCTGTGGACTCGATGGTTAGTCTTTCTCACGGCACCTCCGAGTGGGTTTGAACTGCCAACCTTTAGGTTGCTCAAAGGGTCTAGCTGCACACAGAACCCAGGCACATCTTGTATTGCATTTCCCCTCAGTGGATCCCTCGCACTACCCCTGCCCCACAAATCGAAGGTTTGTGGTCACCCTGTGCTGAGCAACAAGGCACCCTGGTGGCATACTGGGTTACGAGTTGGATTGTCAACCCCAAGGTCAGCTGTGGGGACCCACTAGCCACTGCGAGAGAGAAAGGCGAGGCTTTCTGCTCCCGTAACCATTTCCAGTCTCGGCAACCCACTGGGGCAGGGCTCCTCTGCCTGTCGGGTCACCAGTGGTTGGCATCGACTCAATGGCAGCTTGTTTAAGGTGAGCGCGGGTGATTGGAGAGAGGGTCCTGGTAGACCTGCTCAGCACAAACCAGAAAACTAAATCTACCAGGACCCTCTCTCCAATCACCCGCGCTCACCTTCTGGTTCGGAGTCGCATTTCTTCTTCAGTAATTCGCACCAGCGTCCAGACTTTCCCCCAGAACCCAGGCACACTTAGCAGCCGCGGCGGCATCCACACAACTTCATGTGTGTGACCGGGGAGTTCGCATAACTGACTTTACTGCCATGGTCTGGAGCTGAGCCAGCATCATCTCTGTGAGATCCACCTGTGTCCTGCACTCAGAGCCCATGCATGTGTGTGTACACACCACACACACACACCTTCTGTACTGCAACCAAGAATGTCTGGCCGGAAGCTCTCTCCCCAGCCCCAGGACCCCAGCTTGGGCACTTCCCAGTCTCCTCCATCACGATCACTCTGGGAGAACTTTCACTGCTGCTTAACAAGTTCCCTTAGAAAGACAGTCTGTTCTGAAAGACAGATTGGTCTCTTTAGTCCTGGTGTGGCCTAAGTTGTTTATGACTCTAAACTCTCTTAGAGGCAAAGTGGCTCAGGTCCTCTGGGGACCCAGAGAGGGAAGTCAAACAAGCCCAAAGTGGGATGAAAAGTCAGCCTCTCTGCTTCTCGCGAAGAAAAGGTCTGGAAGATGTCTGTCTGTCTGGACAAGTTCAGAACCACGCAGCTTTGGGCAAGGAAGGCAGCTCCATGCTGACCGGTGTCTACCCTACTGCTTTGGTCAAGACAAGGGAAACTGAGGAATGGGACCGGCAAGCGGGCACTAGTGAGCCCTGCCTTCTCAGACATCGCTGGCTGAGCGGGACAGGAGGCCGGGCAGGCGGCAGACACCACAGCCCGTGTGGCACAGGGAAGCTGCCGAGTTGGGGAGCGGGGCTTTCATTCCAAGCGAAGCCTCAATGCTTTCAAGGAATCTGATGCCAATTAAGAAGTTCCAAAGAGACCACAGGGTCACCCCTCTGAAGTCACATGAGAATGGAAGCTTTCCCCTCACCCCACCCCACCCCTCCAGCTCCCTGTTCTTTCTAACCCATCAAGCCGCACACAGAGGCACAGAGACAGAGCTGCAAACCCACTAGGAGGGGTGTCCTCCACACAGCTCCGTGAGCTCCCCCATCCACACCAGATACCCAGACATATTGAGACTGGGAGGGAGATCAGGGTAAGGGCCGGCCTGGGGGGAGGCTGGCAGGGTGGTTAAGGCCTGGAGCTCCCTGCTGCCTCAGAATTCTCCCATGGTTCCCTGGGGACTGGGACAGACAGACTGGGAAACACTGCATCTAAAAGAAGGGTCTCAGATGGCAGCAGCCCCAGGACTTCGCCGCTCAGGAAAGGTTCTCACTCCTGGGAGAGTAGATCTAGTGTCTGCAGCCTGGCCCAGAAGTGAACGTCCACCCAGTCTCCGTGCGTCTGCGCAGACAGCCCCTAGCAGGGCCCAGCTCTACTGACCCCATCCTAGCTGGAGACGGAACCAGCCCACAGAGGGAAAGGCAGTGTGCTCACCAGGAAACCCCTGCAAGGCGGAGCCTCACGCAGATTGTCCCAGGCCTGCAGGCCCCAGCTCCTGGGCCTTTTTGTGTGTGGAGCTCTCTCCACTCAGCTCTTCTCCTTTGAAGAAGTAAAAAGACCCGGCTTCTCCCGCTGCTTGCCAGCTCCGCTGAGGGGTCACCATTGGGGCTGTGTGGCTCTCTCCCGTGTCACATCTCCCAGGTAGCACCCACGCTCGCTCCCCGGGTCACAGTCAGAGGCTCTGTGGTCATCCCACTCGCCCAGACTCCCAAACAGCCAGCACCACCCCTCTGTTCCCGCGTGGTGGGATTGTGGTGGCCGGCCTGTTACAGGAAGCGATGCCACTGGGGTTTCTACCACCAACAGGGCCACGTGCTGGGGGCAGGTCTCACCGGAGCTTCCCGGCAGAGACGGACAGTGAACAGGCCGGTCAGTGTGAGCCCCCTGGACCATGACCTAGTACTGTCCCCCAGGGCTGTGACATGAGCCCCTTGGCTTCCTCAGGGGTGGGGGTGGGTGGCCGTGGAGCAGAGATCCCAGAGACAGCCAGGCCAACTTGTGGTTTTGCTGCACGTGGACAGGGTTGCCACGAGTCACAACACAACCACAGCCTTGGCAACTGACCGCAACACAACAGCAAAACAGCCTGCACTTCAGCGGAGGTTGAGGGCAGCCTTTATCGCAGTGGTTCTCAACCTGTGGGTTGTGACCCCTTTGGGGGGGGGCAAACGACCCTTTCACAGGGGTCACTCAAGACCATGGGAAAACATAACGGTAACAAAATGACAATGATGAAGTAGCAAGGAAAATAATTTTACGGTTGGGGGGTCACCACCCCTGAGGAACTGTATGAAAGGGTCGCGGTGGCATTAGGAAGGTTGAGAACCACTGCTTTATCGTCACTGTGAGCCAGCAGCCTCCGACTGTGTGTTGGGAAAGAGGGGAAGGGGTGTGCTGGAGACGCACGCCATCCAACAAGGGAACGGCTTAAAGGCTGAGCCCGAGTCAGCTGGCCTTATTTAGCTGGCCCGGATGTTTCCAAAGTGCGAGGAAACAACCCCCCACCTCCTCCCACCCCCACCCGGGGGTGGGGGGCCCACAACGCCTGCTAAATCTCATTTACCTTTTACATCGACTTAACACACACACACACACACACCACACACTACCCTCCCCCCAAGAGCAGCTGGGCCACACAGCATCTTCAGGGGTGTCAGGTAAATCTGTGTGGAACCCCGCTTGACCCTGGGCGCAGTCTGAACACGTGCGCTCCGAGGGAATGTGGCGGTGGGTGCTGTGTCCATCAATGTGATCCCCCTTTATTGAGCAGTTCTATTCTTGGCTCTCCGAGGGGGAGGCAGACAGAAAGCCCGGCTCCCCTCCATTCCTCTCCTCTCCCGGGACGGCATTTAACATGCTGCGCCTGCCAGCTGGCGGGCGGCCACCCCGATGGCCCTGTCAGCACTGGCTGTGGAGAATGAGAAACTCAACCATAAAAGGCCAGAACTGCAGGGGCTGGGGGAGGGGAGGGCATGGCAGCAGAGCCGGGGCAGGGGCACTGGGGACAGGAAGGGGCTGGCCCCAAAGTCACCTAAGCAGGGGGCCAAACCCTTGAGGTGTGGGCCGAGGTCCACTTGAGGTCACTAGCCCCAGGAAGGCCCCGACCCCTCAGGCAAGTTGCTGAAGTAGCAATCTCAGGTCACCCGAGAGAAAGGGCGAGAGAAGGGCCGGTCTTTACTCTTACAGATGAGAAGGCTGTTTCCCCACATCGGGCTTTTCAGGCCTAGAACTCCCTACTCAGAGCCTCCAGAGAGAGAGGGGTTTCGAGGAAGACCAGCAGGCCAGAGGGGAAAGGGCAGAATGGTGGGCATGGAGAAATACTGGAACCCAGCAAGGGATGAGGGAGCACAGGCCGAGGGGGCAGCGGAAGCAGAGGAGAAGGCCACAGGCCACAGGGGAGGGGAGTGGACATGGGAGATGGGTCCTCTCTGGTTCTGGGGGGTGGCGGGTCGGTAGCACTTCTTGTCCAAGGAATCAGGCAGGCCTGGGACCTACGGTCTGTTTCGGCAGCTGGTTTGGACATGGCTCAAGGGCCACTCACGTGGCTTCCCGTCCTTTGCTCTCCCCTGTTCTCTGGGCCGCCTCGGGTCAGACAGGGACTCCCTCTTCTCTACCTGCTTAGGGACTGGAGGGAGACGCGGCAGGGCCTGCCAGGGCTCAGTGTGTGACAATGAGC
Source organism: Tenrec ecaudatus (assembly GCF_050624435.1). NCBI lineage: Eukaryota > Metazoa > Chordata > Mammalia > Afrosoricida > Tenrecidae > Tenrec > Tenrec ecaudatus. Next base: position 43,784,281 of record NC_134537.1, on the reverse strand, counting down.
GCAGCAGCAGTGCCCTTGCCTGGGGACAGCCTCCCCAAAGGCCTGCGTGCCACCCTGAAGATGAAGCTTTCGGCCAGAGCATTCCTACCTCCTTTGGGACATTCTGCACCCATTTGCAAGCCCCATGCTTGGCGTTTGGAGGACAGATGTGTGCGAACTTGAGTGCTTGCTCCCATGTGGCCCCGGGTGCACTGTTACATTGCTTATACTGGACCCTGCTTGTCCTTTGAAATGCCGGGACAGCTAGACCTGCCCATCTGAGCCCCAAGGTGCAGACAGGAGGCGAAGATACAAAAACCAACCAAACAAAAGCCAAACTCACTGCTATCAAATCAATTCTGGCTTTCAGAGAGCTATAGGACAGAGCGACCTGCCCTTGTGGGGTGCTGAGGCTGCCCATCTTTATAGGAGCAGAAAGCCTCATCTCCCTCTTGCAGGAGATAAAGATGGAAGAAGAAAATTCCTTGAGGACAAGGGGGAGGCAAAGAATGTCCGGGCTACAAGAGACCCTAACAGCTACCTACTCCAACGGGTAACTTCATGCCTTAACACCCCCATATGAGGTCTTAAAGGCTTGTCTTAAAATAAGCAGCCGTCTGAATGAGATGTCAATCAAGTCCGCATGGAGGAAGCGCACTGGTCTGTGTGATCACACACTAAAACTGTAGTCCCTGATCAGAGGGGGGGTATTGCATTCGAGCTTAATTCCTGAGCACCTTTCTGCAGAAGATGATGGTCGACGGTGAAGGCTCCAAATCCACCTGCAGGGTCCCCAGGTGGATTCAGCTCCCGTGGAATTCCTCCTGATCATTCACTAACCAAGGGCGTATGTAGCTAGTGTTGCCCTCAGGAAGAGTGCATTGGATGGTGGATTACCTGCAGTCCGGGGAGGGGAGTGTTTCTGAGGGGTGTGCCCAGGGTGCCCTTGAAGGAGAGCAGTCTAGGGGGCTGGGCAGTGATGAGCCACGCGCTATGAGGAATGGCCTGACCACCTGGGTTGGAGAAAGAAGGCCCTGTGCCAACCTAGTAAGCGATCCTACCTAGCATAATGTCCGTGTCCCAATCACGGCCCTGTTCCCACTTCTGTAGTTCCTACCTGTAACTATGATGTCTGGTCTGCCCTCAATCAGGAATCTGTGACAGCTTCCTCGTTGAGAGGCCTGATTTAACTAGCCCCCTGATTCCTCAGATGCCAGAAGTGGTGTCTGTGTCTTTTATGACTTAATAAATGTTCTCTTTAAAATTTAAAACAAAACAACAACAAAACACCCCCAGAAGAGACTCCAGGGGAAGACCTTTAAGCCACGTAAGTTTCTATTGTTGTTATCGTGAACACACACAGGAAGGGCCAGATGCTCCCTTCACACACAGGTGGATGGTTGTACATCACAAAAAGGTGGGCTGAGGCCTTGTGTGACATTGGGTGTGCAGGCTTTTCTGGCCCCTTTCCTGGTTTTCACCAAGTCACAGGTACATGGAACCCTACCAGGCCTCATGCACATGCCAGTAGTCACCAGGCCACAGGGGCTCACGTGTAAGCCCTCCCATGACATCCGGCTGCCCACCTGTCTATTCCTTCATCTGCTCATGCCTCTGTTTGGCTGAGCACTTTTTCCTGTGGGGACCAGCTGGAGCCAGCTGTGTACAACCACAGTAGACCAGAGGGGAAGCTGCTTTGACAGTCCAAGGGAGAGCTGACCCCTCCCTGTCGCTATCAAGTCAATTCAGGCTCCAGGTGAGCCCGTGTACTACAAGAAGTGGCTCCTGCGGTTTCCTTGGCTGTAATCTTCATGCAGCACATCAGGGAGCCTGTCTGCGGAAATGCCTCGGGTGGGTTTGAAATGCCAACCTTTAGTGGCCATCCAGAGAGCTGAAAGCTGACCAGCCCATGAAGAATACGGAGACTTGGGTGGAGGGAAAAAGTGAACTCAAAAATCCTTTGGAAGACAATCTCAATACTGGGATGCAGGTGCTAAGGAGAAGGAAGGGGTGGTGACCTCAGGGGCCAGTCTTCGAGGGCGAAGGAGGCCCTGGCTGTATCCGAAGGAAGCCGGAGAGTGCCTGGGAGGTGAGGAGACAGAATCAAAGTGGAGACTGCCTCCCTTCAGAGAGACTGGCTGGACAAAGAGAGGAGACAGGGCAGGGAATCTAGTGGAGGACACTACTGCAGGACTAGTCAGAGTCATTGTAATAATTTACAGGAGCACACATAGGTAGCTCTGTATCAGAACACGTGTGGGATGGCATATGGGACTACATCCAAGAGCACCTATAGGCGTGGCAGGCGGTATTGCCATGTAAAGATGGGGAGACACAGCTCAAACTTGGACGTGCTCTCAGGAGGAGCCAGTGCCTGGAGAAGACATCACGCTCAGTCAAGCAGAGGGCTGGTGGAAAAGAGGAAGCTGGAAAGAGTGGCTGTCAGAGCGACTCAAACATAGCAACGGTTGTGAGGGTGGCCCGGGACCTGGCGGCGTGGTGTCTGTCGTACGCAGGGTCACGGCGAGTCAGAACTGACCCAACAGCACTTCACAGCAGCAACAGCAACAATGACATTTCTGCAGACGGATGTGTCTGTGGTACAGGTGAGTCCAGGCACACCAGAGAGCACACAGGGAGTAGAGGTATGCAAAATGCTTAGACACGATGACATACTTTGAGGCATTGAGCTCCTGGGCTTGAGGCCTCAGGACGATTGTCTCAAAGGATGTCTAGGTCAAATGGCACAACACAGTCCATCCAGAGACCATTCCGCATCCCGCTTTGGTGAGTAGTGACTGACTGGGATCTGAAAAGGTTTTGAACAGCCGTCTAAGATACAGCTACAGGTGTGTTCCCGCCGAGAGCAAAGAAGATGAAGAAAAATGAAAGGCACCAGGAACTAATTCGTCTGAGGGATGAATGGACCGCATGCCCCACAGCCCCCACCAGCTGGAGACCAGAGGCCCAGATGGCACCTGGCCACCACTGCCCACAGCTCTGAGTGGGACCCCAACAGGAGGTCCTGGACAGAGTGGGAGAAGAGGGGGGGAACCAAATTCAAGATGGTGAAAAAGACCAGACTGACTGGTCTGCTTTGAGACTGGTAGAACCCCTGAGACTATGGTCTTGAGACAATCTTCAAGTGGAACAGAACCCTGAACCCACTCCCAGATACAGCCTTGCAGCCAAAGTGGAGACAAGCCCATAAAGGAAACACTGCATTCAGGAGGGTGTGCAGCTCAGAACGATCACCCCCGGGAGACCGAAACATGAGGTTTAGAAGGCGGGAAGGGGCAGAATGGGCGAGAAGAACCAGAGAACACAGGGAGGCAGTGGGGGAGAGTGCCGTCACTGAGGGAATTGCCACTCATGTCACCGGATAAAAGCTCCATCAATTATCGAAGGGGAAACTAGTGTGATCTGTCAACTTGCACCTGAACCACAATAAAATAGCCAATGACAATACTGCAGGTTGAATACTATTTTGGAAGCCCAGGCAATATGTGTGGGCTGCTGGGAGGAGCCAGTTGGGAAGGAGAGGATGAAGAGGAGAAACCAGAGTCGGAGTGGAGGATGGGTCCCAAGAACCTGGCCCCAAGAGTACCGGAGCAGCCTGAGGCAAGAGAGGGATGGCCCATACTCAGGGCCCAGAGGGTGGATCCGAACGGGACCTATGGAGAGACCCTCGTGGTGTAGGGCAAGATGCTGAGCAAACACGTGTTTGCTACCTCTTGTCTCCCAGAGGAGCTAGAGACCCAGGCCTGCAGGCTGGGGAAACGTGGAGACCAGCTGCCGCTGAGAATGAGTGGCGGATTGACTGGGGACAAGGATGAGGATGTCTGACCCCCCCGCCCCCCCCCCCGGGATGCCAGAGTGGAGCCTGGAGGTCACTCGAGTCGAGCAATCAGTCTTTGAGTTCATGTGTTCTTCCTACAGTTCCCTGAATTCAGGAGTCATGAACTCAGGTAGCCTTGCTTGGAGGTGAGGCTTCTCAGAGGGGGAGGGAGCTGAAGGCGGCAGTCAGTGGGCCTCAAGTGGGGGCTTCGTCCTCCCCACTGGGTCAAGTGGGAGAGTAGCCAGAAGGACCTGCTGGAGGTGAAGGCCTTGGGGATGTTTGGGATTGGGCATTCTGGGTCAGAACGAAGGGTGGGCGGTGTGAACGTGATGAGGATGGGAAGTTGGGTGAGCAGGAGACCGTGGACAGAAAGGTCATGGTACCAAAGAAGGGTCAGGACCCCTGTGTGCGAGGTGGTGAGGTGTAACCATCCTGCCTGCAGGCGGGCCCGCGGCCTTCCCCCTCCTTGAGACCCCCTCCCCTCCAACCACAGCTCCGGGCAGCAGACTCACCCACCACCGTGAGGTTGACCTGGGCCTGCCTGCTGCCCAGCTTGTTCTCCACCAGCAGGGTGTAGCAGCCGCAGTGCTCCTGGCGCGCGGCCAGGATGGTGAGCTTGCTGCCGCCCTCGCTGGTCTCCACCCGGATGTGCTCGCTCTCCTGGATCTGCAGGCAAGGGGGCGGGGTCAGGAAAAGATGGGGGCCCCTGTTCCCGCCTCCCCCCCCCTCATCCCATAAGGGGCGCAGCTGGGCAGGCAGGGAGGGGCTTGGCCTCTGGGCTTACCCCTGCATCCAGAGGCAAGTCTCCCCTCAACCACCCCCATCAGCCCCGGGCCCCGGGGGGCGCTCAGATCTGGGCAGGCAGGGAGGGTGGGTCAGGGTGAACGAATCCAGTCAGCCCTCACTGCTCCCAGAATGTTGTTCAGAAGCGCCCTGTGTCCCCCCCAAGCCAGCTGGGCACAGTCACCCACAGCATCTCCACCAGCACCTCTCAACCTGTGGGTGGCGGCCCCTTTGGGTGTCCGACTCCTTCACAGGGGTGGCCTGATTCATAACAGTAGCAAAATGACAGTGATGAAGTAGCAACAAAAATGTTATAGTTGGGGATCACCACCACATGAGGAACTGTATTCGAGAGTCGCGGCATTCGGAAGGTTGAGAACCGCTGCCCTACACCCGGTGGGGGTGGGGGGCGCTGCCCTCTTCTCGGCTGTTGAAGACTGCAGCCACTAGACACATGTGACCACTGAAGTTTACTGAATTCAGTGGAAACAACCCAAATGCTCATCAGCTGCTGAATGGATACCAACATTGAGGTAGATCTAGAGGAGGAAATATTACGTGGCCCTCCACAAAAAAGGACTAAGGTCCTAATACGTGCTACAGCGTGGAAGGGCCTCCCTCGAAAGCTCATGCTGAAGGGAAGAAGCCAGACATCAGGGGCCACACACAATACAATTCCAGGGACAGGAAGTATCCGGAAGAGGCAAAGCCACTGAGACAGGAAGCAGATCAGTCATGGATTGCTAGGGCCTGGGGAGACGGGGAAAATGAGAAGTGACCATGAATGAGGATGGTGTGAGAGTCTTTTTAAGGTGATGACCATGTCTTGGGATCAGCGTGTTGCTAGTTGCATACTTTGTGAATATTCTAAAAACTGCTGAATTGTATATGTCAAAAGGCTGGATTTTACTGTGGGTGAGTTAAGTCTCATAAAGTCAGAATTTTTAAGGGTATGAAATTAACGATTCATTTCCTCAGTTGCACTAGACACACCCCATGTGGTTGACAGCCATGTGCGATTGGTGGCCACTGTGCTGGACGGCACGGACATGGGACCGTCGCCGTCCCTCCTGTGCGTTACACTGGGAGAGCTGGGACTTGGCCAAAGGTCTCTGGAAAGGGAGGTGGCTTCACCCACTGCAGCCAACCGTCTCCCAGTCAGAGCTCTGGGCAAGCGTGTTCGGAATGACCACGGCCAACCGAAGAGACCAGTCCTCCTTGCTGGCGCAGCCTCCCAGGACAGTGTGAACGGCCTGGAAACAGAGAGGACTCAGGAGTGACCTTCACCCTTCTGTAGTGTTCCTGGTCACTGCCAGCCCTGCCACGCCAGGGCCCCCATAAGTCATGCAGACGGCCACAGGCTACCGGGCCATGCCAACAAAAGTCCCGTGGAATGGCCAGCCTCCCCACGTCTCTTTAAAAGTGGGTTGTTTAGAAAAGCCAGGCTTTTCTTTTAAGAATATGACTGTAATTCATACACTGCCCCCCGAGAGGATGGAATGGTCTGGGGGTGGGGTGGTGCCAAAGCAGATATAAGCATTTCTTGTTGCTGGGGGTCGCCGAGGGGGGTTTCTCCCTCCGAAAAGGGGGCAGTAAGCCAAATCAGTTTGTGGACCTATGACATAAATGGTAGCGGGCCCATATTCCAGTTTCTTTCTAACATATGATGTATCCCTTCAAAAACTCAGATTCACTTTTATTCCTCCAGCGTGGGCTCTCAGGGGCAGTGCTCAGTGGTTTCATTTTCCTGACTCTGAAGCAGGTGCTCGTGTGGGGTATCAGAGTCAGATGAGATGGGGGCCCTCCTTTCTCCCCCACAGCTGGCTCTACTATACGAATGACTGGCCAACAAAGTGGGAGTCCTTCGTAGATTTAGAAAAAAGGTTACTCAGAAATCAGGTTGAATGGGTGCGTGAGGGGTCCCTCCCATCTCCACGGCCTATGATTTGGGCTTGGCTGTCCCCATCCTGGACCAGCTTGATGCTCCTCGCCCCGAGCTGTATTAGCTGCTCTCATCTCAGATGACCACCTTCTGCCACTGACCTTCTTTCGGAACTTCATCCAGGTGCAGGTGATGGGCTGGGTGCCGGCCACCTTGCCAAACAGCTCCACAGACTCGCCAGCGCGCACCTTTTGGTCCTCCGGGAAGTGGGTGATCTGCGGGGGCATGGCTGAGGGAGAATGAAGAGGAGAGTGAGGGTGTGCGGGCTGGGGACGAGGCTCAGACATGCTGATCTCATTTGACGCCGCTGTCCCCGTGGGTCTGTTGACTCCTCTCCCGCCTTCTGAGTCAGGCAGAAAGCAGCAGACAGGGACGGCACTAGGCTCGGTGTGGACGGGCTCACCAGGCTTGCCCCGGTTCCTTCAGAAGCGACCAGGCACTTACAGGTCAGCATTCTTCACTTAGTCATTTTTCTGGTGTGTGTGCCTTGCCCTACTTTTCTCAACCTGTGTTCTAACGCTTTTGTTAACTAAAGCAGAGCTTTGTCTTCCAACCTCCAGGTCAACTAGGCAAAAAAGACTCAGTCTAGTGGCTCACATAGTCACGTGTCTTCCCATGGAAAACAGACAGGGGTCCCGCAGAAAAACAACAGAAATGGGATAGTTGTCACTGAACAGACTCGCATGTCTGAGCAGCACTAGGATCCAGAGGGTTTTCACCGGCTGACTTTCACAAGCAGATTGCCAGGCCTTTCTTTCGAGGCACCTCTGGGTGGACCCAAACCTTCAACCTTTCGGTTTTCAGCAGAGTGTGTTAACCCTCCGCATCACCCCCTGACCATAAGAGAATGGCACGAGGTAGATCCTACACATGCGGGGCAGCGTGGAGGACAGGGGGCTTGGCAGACTTTCGAAGAAGGGATGGGAATGTGGCTGGTCCTGCATGAAGTTTTCCAAAAGGGGGAAACCAGGCAGGAAGGGAAGTCCGTCCTGGAAGTGGGTGGGGGCCAGGTTGTGCAGAGGCTCATGGGAAGGGCAGGCAGCTCTGGCCCGAACAGTGCAGAGCTTGAACCTGGGAGGGGTGGTGACCACTGGGCTCACACCGCCTGTAGACCAGGCTGGCAGGGCCAAGGGAGCTTGCTCGTGTAGGCCTCCAGATGCTGCCATGCCAGTTACCTGCTTTGGTGGACGACTTGGGAGCAGGTTTCTTTTTCACAGTTGCGTCACCTGAAACAGAGAAGTTTACGAGTTACTCTCCTGTTCTTTTTACCCCACCAAGTGAGGAATCCTAGAAAGATAGAGTCCTGCCCACCGCCCCCTCCTTCAGGGAAAGGAGGTTCTAGTATCTTTCTGGAGAGGTGGACCACCTTGGGATCAAGACTGGTTCTCTCGAGGACCTCGGGGAGGGTCCCAGAGCAGCCACAATGGCACTCAAAAGATGTCTTCACCTTGAGAGAGACCCAGCCTCCCTCCCTCACTGTTCTCCTGCCGTGGTTTTCAGAGAAGAAGTTGGAGCAGAGAAAGCAACGAGAGGAAGCCTATCCTGGGGGCCCGATGGTCTAAGGCTGCCTTCAGATCACAGACCATGACCTGGCTCTTTTCCCATTTGTGGAGGGATGGATGGGACAGCCAATAGTCTCCTCTCTATCTACCCTCCACTTCCTCCAAATAACCCAAATGGGGAAGGGGTGTGGGGGTTGCAGAGTGGAGGGGGATGCCCCCGAAAGAACAGCTCTGCAGAACCAGCCACGAGAGGGAAGATAGGAAAATATCCTCAGCTAGCCTCCCGGCTCACTTGCCCTCTTCTTTCAGGACTTTGCTCAAATGCCATCGGTGGTCGTTACAACATCTGTTGTCAATTTGAGACTTTAGAGTGAGGAGTGGTCTTTAGCCTGTCAGTCGGGCCGGAGCTTGATGAACTCATGTGGAGCTGCTAAGGAGATAAACAGGCCGCTAAAGGCAGGACACTCACTCACTCCTTATGAGACACAATGGCTGACAAGTCACATAGACTACTCTAGAGCCCTGGAGCTGGAGGATTCAGAGCCGCTTCCACCGCCACTGGATCCACAAGACTTTCCACCCACTGGCCTGTGAGCTTCCTGCATTCAGCACCATTACATGTGTTGCGTGAGTCTGAAGAGGAATTTATAGATTGGTATTGGACATATGGGCTAATATCAGACTTACGGGCTTGATCTGGGCTGGGATCTTTTCTCCATATTCAATTGCTCTGGTACATAAAGCTCTTTCTTATACAACATATGAATGTCTCTGGATTTGTTTCTCTAGTCTACCTGGACTAGCACACCATCTAACATATTTGCCTAAGTGAAATAAAAACCATGTCCCCTAAACCGCTGTTTGCAATTGCTTAGCGCAGCTTTTGTTGGAATTGCCCTGAATGGGAAGGAAGCCAAATGTCTTGCAACTGGCAAACAGGTGGACAAACTGTGGTGTGTCCATGCCACGGAACCTCACACAAGGACTAAGCCACCCGTACGTGCACCAGTGGGGTCGCCTGTACATACGCTGTTCTCAGGAAGTCACACTCAAAAGGCTCCCTCTTGGATCATTCCATTTTGATTGCTTTCTGGAGAAAGCACTGTGTAGGTCAGAGAGCACAAATGGAGATGGGGTCAGGTTGACTACCAAAGGGCATGGGGAGTTATTTGAGGTGGCTGTCGTGGAGATACTCGATGATGTATGTTATGCATTTGCCGCAAGGCTTATACACGGTGCACGAGAAAGGGTAGCTGTTGCTGTATGTAGCTGATACCCCAATACCAGAAAGAAAGAAATGACAAACGGCCACCACACCCATGAGATGTTCCCTGACCACCCAACACGCTCATCGTCCCTATCCCACTTCTTGTCACCACACGGCAAACTGCCCACACACTGTTTACTGACTGTCTGCCCATCCCCACTACCAAAGTGCAAGCTTTGGAGGGAAGGGGTATTTTTTGTTGACTGCTGATTCCCAGTGTGCCCCCCACACCCTCCCCCGCACACTGGAGAAGGATTCAGTAACTGTTGATTGGAGTAGGGGGCTAGTATTCACCCACTCGTCTTCATTTCTGCAGGGTGGTGGGGCACTGGCTAGGCATGAGCACTCTGTGCCCCTTGTCTTTAGATTATCAGCCGTCCATCTGTGGTACAGGATTAGTGGTCCATTTCCCTTCACACAGAAAGGGTCCTGCTACCAACTGGACTGCCCTCCAAAGGACTGTTTTCAGGAGGCCATCCTGGATGGAAGTACCTCGAGGTCACAGAGATGTTATTGATTGGGTGTCTTAGCTCAAGGTGAAGTCTGTTCACACTGAGCTCTCCCAGGCTGGTGCCATGACTGAGCCATCCATCCAGCTCGCAGAGTTATCGAGGGCCGACCTTGAGGACCCTCGTTGTGTAACGGTGCTGCGTTAGACTGTCAACTGCATGGCCACAGTGCGCTCATTGACTTCTAAGTGCTCAATAGCCTTGTGTGGTTAGTGGCCACCGAGTGGACAGAACAGTAGAGGATGCTGCCCGTGCACAAAGTCCTGTTGATCTAGGATGCTGGGTTGGGGTGGAGGCATTTGCCCGAGAGAACTTGGAGTTCTCACATGGACAGTCATCAGGCTGGGTAGAGAGCCTCTACAGGTCTGTCCAATTCTTGGGGGCTGGTAAGCGAACAGGACGCTATCACCATCAACTTGGGAGGTACGCATCCACCAGGGGCAGACTTGATAAAGCAGTGGAGAGGCGGGCAAGGGCCAAGCAAGCAGGAGGTGCAGAGAATACTTTGAGATTTCTTGCTTGGGTAAACGGGGACAGTCTTATTGATGAATACATGGAATTTGGGAGTGAGAGATGAGGAGCGTGACTTTCATCTGGTGAATTGGTTAGATGAGAGAAGATGGTGTGTATGTAGGCTAGAAGCCCAGAATTGGAATTCCAGAGAGAGGCTGGAGGAGGCTAGAAATGAAAGATCTCAGACTCGAATATGGAATGGTAGTGGACATTTGGGGGAGAAGTCCATTCTTTGGGTGAAAAGAACACAACCCCAAGATGAGTCGGGTCCAAGGACCCATCCCAGGTGATGCCCACAGCAAGCAACTCTGATGAAGGAGAGGGGCTGTGGGAGGGGGAGAGAGCTTCAAGGAGGACCCCCCCTTCCACCCCCCCCCACCACCAATGCAGAAAGGTGTCCACTGGGAAGCGGAGGGAGGTCACAACAAGCACCAAGAGATGAGTCACGTTTGAGTGGGAAGTTACTTAAGCAAAGACTTGAGAAAACAGGCCATCTAAGCAGTCAGGACTTCTGGAGGTGAGAGGACAGAAGGAAGCAGGAGGAAAGCAGGAGGACACAAGGGGGAGGGCGAGCTCAGGTGCCCTCTGAGGAGAGGGAGAGAGGACAGGTTTGAAAGCTGAAGGGCTTAGTGATGAGGAAGAACCCGAAGATGCTGGAGGAGAAGACAGTGGAGGGAAAGCCAGCTCTCTTGGGAGTAGAGACAGGATGGGCTATGGGAATGGCTGAGCCCTGAAATCTCTGCCCTTCTCCCCCAACCCCCCAGAGAAGGTGCATCTGCTGAGAGAGGGGTCCTCAAGGGCAGGAAAAAGTGTTCCTTCCAGAGGCGGGGTCCGAGCTCCTCTGGAGAGGGAAGGCCGTCTTTTCAGAGGAACTGGTTGGAGGGCTTCCAGTGGGCTGGGCTAGGGGATCAGGGATGGGAAGGGTTGACAGTCTTTTGGTAGTGAGCTTGGGGTTTTAAGATGATAAGGCCGGGTCCCCACCCCCAGCCAGTCCTGGGGCTTTGGGGCTTGGCTCAAGGGGAGTCCCTCTGGGACATGGGGGTACAGTGAATGGTGTGACTCTTTGCTGGGCATGCCTACACAGTAGGGTATGCTGCCCCCCCCCCCAGGTTTCCCGTATGGGCTCCAATAAATTTCTTCCCTTTTGCTTAAAAAAAAAAAAAAAGATGATAAGGCCGGAAGATGCCCAGCACTAAATCAGATGAATACGAACTCCTGCCCTCGCCTGGAGGTTGTGAGTGACCCTGCATGGCTAGAAACAGAGCCCAAACTCACACCTATCTTTCTGTGCTGCAGTTCAATAAGACTGAAGACCACTTAGTACTAAGATAGCAGACAGACATTGGGCCTCTACTCAAGTACTCACTCAATGCAAAAACACTTTGGTCTAATAACCTGGCATTCTGTGGTGCTCACTTTCCTGACATGATCGCTGAAGACAAAGCGGGTGCATAAACAAATGTGGTGAAGAAAGCTGATGGTGCCAGCTATCAAAAGATATAGCATCTGGGGTCTTAAAGGCTTGAAGATAAACAAGTGGCCACCTAGCTAAGAAGCAAGAAAGCCGACATGCTAGAAGCACATCAGCTTGTGTGATCATGAGGTCAGGTATCAGGATCAGGTATCAGGCATCAGGCATCAATGACCCAGAACAAAAAAATCATATCATTGTGAATTATGGGGAATGTGGAGTGGAGACCCAAAACCCACCTGTAGATAATTGGACACCCCCTTACAGAAGGGTCACGGGAAGGAGATGAACCAGTCAGGGTTCAGCATAGTACTAATGAAACATACAACATTCCTCTAGTTTTTTAATGCTTCCTCATCCCACTATCATGATCCCAATTCTACCTTACAAATCCAGCTAGACCAGAGCATGTACATGAGTACAGATAAGAACTAAATACAGGGAATCCAGGACAGATAAACCCCTCAGGACCAATAATGAGAGTAGCCATACCAGGAGGGTAAGGGGAAGGTGTAGGGGGGGTGGGAGAGAAAGGGGAAACCAATCACAATGATATACATATGATCCTCTTCCTGGGGGATGGACAACAGAAAAGTGGGTAAAGGGAGACATCGGTCAGTGTAAGACATGAAAAAATAATAATAATTTATAAATTATCAAGGGTTCATGAGGGAGGGAGGAAGGGTGGGAGATGGAGGGAGGGGGAAAACTGAGGAGCTGATACCAAGGGCTCAAGTAGAAAGCAAATATTTTGAGAATGAGGATGGCAACAAATGTACAAATGTGCTTGTCACAATGGATGGATGGTGATAAGAGCTGAACGAGCCCCCAATAAAATGATTTTAAAAAAAGACTGAAGAGCACATTTTCATATTTGTTCTATGCATTTGGAATTGGCCTGGGTTCCTATAAGTGAAAACAATTTTAAATGTCAACAATGCTCTGTGTCCTATTCTATACATAATTTATAGGGCCATCTGCTGCAACCCATGATGTGGTTTTCGGGGCTGACATAGCTAGCAGAGTCACGTGGCCTCCAACTCGGTCTCCGGGAGCCCTGAGCTGGGTGAGCGGAGTGGCCAAGCCACGAGCCCACCACCTCTCTCTCGTGGGGTTTCCACCTCCACCAAACACAGCAGGGAGCCTGATGCTGCTTGCAGTTTGTGAAAAAGGAACGGGTTCCTAAGAGAGCCTGGTGATTTTGGTGCGTTTAAAAAGCCAGACGTCGCTGAGCCCTATGGGACCTAAGCGCCCTGACTCCTAGCGTGGAAAACAAACCACAGGCCCAGGTGCCGTTTCGTCATTCGGACCCCACATGGACCCCACATGGACCCCACATGGGCAGAACGGAACTGCTTTCCACAGGGTTTTCTCCCCCTGCTTCTGCACGGTGTGGTTTGGCTGTAAGGTTACACAGCATGTTCATTTCCTCTTCCACAGCCCAGACAAGCCATGCCGCGCCACACTGGACGCTGTTCCCCCAGGAGCGGTGTTCTTCCCACTGACTCCCTGGCTCCCGGGACCCTTTCTATCCCTCCTTCTTTCCCATCCCCTCCTGCCTTCTGAACACCGTTTCTGGGCCAATGCTGCCTTGCTGGTCTCCCGTGGTTGATTGTTCTAATGAGTATGTGCCTTACAGGGCTGTTACTGACCCGTCTATTGTCCGACACTGGGGCTGCAATGGGCTCAGGCCCAGGGACAATTGTGAGGGCGGCACGGGACCTGGCAGTGTTTCATACTGATGTTCATAGGAGCAACTTAGTGGTACAGAACAACAACAACAACGTTTGCCCTCAGGGTGTGTTCAGTTACAAGCTTGAAAGGTGGGTAGGGACCACCGTCTTAGCACACCACCAGTATCTGCCATCCGTCGTTTATTCAGGGGCTGATTTTTTAAAACTAGATCACCTGACCTTTCTTCTGAGGTCGCTCTGGGGGCTTGAACCTCCAACCTTTGGGTTAGCGGCTGAGTGCTCTAGTCTTACCTTTCATGAGGGGCTAAGTGTGTTAACCATTTGTGCCACCTGCAGCCCCCCCACTTGTCTGTCAGGTTGTCATACAGTGGTGGCCTGTGTGATGCTGGGAGCTATGTGACCCGTATTTCAAATGCCAGCAGGCTCACCCAAAGTGAACAGGTTTCATCAGCACCTCCAGACGACAGAGAAGTCCCTGCAGACATCGCTTAATAAGTGGAACTTGGAATGCATGAAGTATGAATCTAGGAAAATTGGAAGTCATCCAAAAGGAAATGGAACGCATAAAGATCACCATCCTAGGCGTTAACGAATCGCAGGGACCGGCACTGGCCACTCTGAAAACGAGAATCACAGAGTCTCCTGTGCTGGGACACTCCATCGAGAGGAGCGGCGTTGCGCCCGTGGGCCAAAAGGGTGTTTCAAGATCTATCTTGAAAGACAGTGCTGTTTGGGATAGACTATGTCTACCTGCATATGAGGAAACCCAGTCTAGTATTCAAATTCATGCACCAACCACTAAAGCTCATGATGAGGAAATTGAAGAATTCTACCAATGCCTTTGGTCTGCAATTGATCAAACAGGCAATCAAGATGCACTGGCAATTACAGGTGATTGGAACGCAAAAGTTGGAAACAAAGTCACTGGAAAGCATGGTTGTGGTGACAGAAATGAAGCTGGAGATCACACGATAGAATTTCGTAAGACTAATCACTTTTCATAGCAAATGCCTTTCCCCCCAGCAACACAAACGACAACTGGACATAGACTTCCCCATGTAGAACACACAGAAATCCAAGTGACTATATCTGTGGGAAGAGACAATGGAGAAGCTCAATATCAGCTGCGAAAGTCAGGCCCCCTGTAGACTATGACTATGGAACAGACCCTGAATGGTTCATGTACGTTCAGGCTGAAGTTGAAGGAAAATGAAAACAAGCCCATGAGAGCCAAAACATGACCTTGAGTCTATCCCACCTGAATAGAGAGAACAGTTCAAGAACTAATCTGGTATATTAAACACGGATGGCAGAAGGCCTGGTGAGCGTGGGATGAAATCAAGAATAGTATTCATGAAGAAAGCCCAAGGTGATTAAAAAGACAGAAAAGGTCAAAGCGGCTGTCAGAAGAGACTCTGAAACTTGCTCTTGATCGTAGAGTAGGTAACTAAAGCAGATGGAAACAATGATGAAGTTAGAGAGCTGGACGGAAAGTTTCACAGGGCAGCTGGGGAAGACAAAGTACTATAGTGACATATGCCACAAGACATTTAATGACACGCAGAGTGACACAGATGCTGCAACCTGGGGCCTAAACATGGGAAGAACTGTCAGGATGGCGGAGTCTCCCTCTGTTGGACATGAGGTCACTATGACTCGGAACCGGGCGCCTAACAAACACTAACAATAGGACTGTTGGCATGGAGCTAGAAAATCAAACAGGAGGAACATGCTGAGCATATCTTACGCTGAAAGAACTAAAGAAAAAAATGCAAGCCTTGAGTTGCAATATCGAAAGATTCTATGGGCAAAACATTAAATGTAGGAAACAGCAAAAGAAAACAGAAAGAATACAGGCATTGTGCCAAAAAATAACTAGTAGACATTCATTCCTTGCAGCAGGCAGCATATGATCAAGAACCGAAGGCATGGAAGGAAGACGTCTATGCGGCACTGAAAGCATTGGCCACAAACGAAGCCCCAGGAATGGATGGAATACCAATGGAAATGTCCCAAGGAGCTGGGGAAGCCCTGGAAGCACTCACTCGTCCGTGTCGGGACATGTGAAAGACAGCTACTCAGCCACCTGACTGAATGAGACCCATATTTATGCCCATTTCATAGCAAGGTAACCCAACAGGATGCTCAAATCATAGAACAGTATCAGTGAGATTATTGTGTGTAAGTATAATTTTGCTGAGGATCATCGAATCACGGTGCAGCAGTACAGTGACAGGGAGCTGCCAGAGGTTCAGGTCAGATTCGGAAGAGGATATGGGCTAAGGGATACCACTGCAGATGTCAGATGGCTCTTGTTTGAAGCAGAGAGTACCAGAGAGATGTTTACTTGAGCTGCATTGACTATGCCAAGACAGTTGACAGGGCGGCTCAAACCAAACTAGGTGCAGCTTTGAGGGGAATGAGTGTTCCAGAACACTTCACTGTGCTCACGTGGAACTTGGACATGGACCCAGAAGCAGCCGTATGAACACTGCAAGGGAATCCTGCCTGGTTTAGGATCAGGAAAGGTGTGCAATAGGACTGTACCTGTCACCATACGTATCCAATCTGTATGCTGAGCAAATCATCAGAGAAGCTGGATTGCATGAAAAGAATGAGGCATCAGGATTGGAGGAAGGCTTACTAACAACCCGAGATATGCAGATGACACAACCTTGCTTGCTGAAAGTGCGGAGGGCGTGAAGCGCTTGCTGATGAAGCTCAAAGATGGCAGCCTTCTGTGTGGATTACAACTCAGTGTAAAGAAAACCAAAATTCTCTTAACTGGACCAATAGGTAGCAGCATGATCAATGGAGAGAATGCTGAAGTGGTCAAAGATTTCATCGTGCTTGGATCCACAATCAGTGCTCATGGAAGCAGCATCCAAGTGATCAAAAGGCGAGGTAGGTAAATCTACTGCACAAAACCTCGTTAAAGAGTTGAAAAGCACACCTTACTGTAAGGACTAAGATGCGTCTGCCCCAAGCCATGGTATTTTCTCTCGTGTCCTATGCATGTGAAAGTTGGACATCGAATAAGGAAGACCGAATGGAAATTGATGCATTTCAATGACAGTGCTGGGGAAGATGACGGAAATTACTATGTACTGCCAAAAGAACAAACACATCCGTCTTGGAAGAACTATAGCCGAATGCTCCTTCGAGGCAAGGATGGGGAGACTTCATCTTTGGTACTTTGGACACGTGATCAGGCGAGAGCAGTCTCTGGGGAAGAACATGGTTGGGAAAGTGGAGGCACAGTCAGAGAGAGGAAGAACTCCAACGAGACTAGATGGATTGACACCGAGGCTGCAACCGGGTCCCAGACACGGGAAGAGTTGTCAGGACGGTGGTGTGCAGGAGGTCACTGTGAGTCAGAACCGGCTCCAAGGCTCCTAGTGACAATCACAACAGGACTGTTGTCCCAGGTTGAATGACGTCACCCCCAAAGGTATCATCTTGCTTAGCCAGGATGCCTGGTCTTGTGTGGTTAGCTTGCATTCTGTGATCAGATGTGGTGATCCTCCACGTGGGTTGTGCGACTCAGCTTGTCGGTCCAAGGTCGCTCATGCTGAACGGAAGCCCTCCGCCGAGGCGGTCTTCTGGCCAGTTTCTCGCTTCCATGGGGTCGATGCTGACCCATAGTGACTCTCTGGGACCGGGTA